>NW_028270185.1:756666-1130000 GCF_037043375.1 Chiloscyllium plagiosum | reverse complement strand
CCTCTTCACCGTGGTGATGAAGTTATCGGTTAGGCGCAGCTCCACCGTCCTCCTGTCGATAAATGGAGGCACAAAGAGAAGCCCAGTTTTGGCACAGAGGATGGAGAGGGAAGGGGAGAGGTTCTGGCAGATGCAACGCTTTGGACAAAGCTGAGCCTTGACAGTCAAACTGAGCAGGAGCAGTGAGAAGAGGAGCCTCTCCATGATCAATCAGATCAGAAAGCTGGGAAAACAAAACAACAGGCATTTAGTAATACTTTCAGGATGTCTTGAAAAAGACAATGCATGCTTAACATTTTATTTGCAATATAGCATTTATTACTTCCAACCTAAACTAATTCTGTTTATTACATTGTGTCCTCTACTTAATGCATATGCAATGGGTTCCCTAATGAACCAGCAAACTTGAACTGTAATCAGACAGGAAGATGAAGAGGTCATTCATAACAACCTCCAATCTACTCTGCTATTCAATTGCAATGTGGTTCACAGAATCTCTACAGTGCAGATAAGAGGCTATTTGGCCCATCATGTCTGCAACAGACCTCCAGAGAGCATCTACCCATTCATCTCTGTAACCCTGCATTTCCCATGGCTAACCCACATATCCCTGTAACACTATGATGCTACCTGAACTGCTGTGCTTTTCCAGCACCACTCTAACCTTGACTCTGATCTCCAGCATCTGCAGTACCCACTTCTGCCTAGGCAATTTAGCATGGCCAATCCACCTAACCAGCACATCTTTTGACTGTGGGAGGAAACCGGAGCACCCAGAAGAAACCCACACAGACACGGGGAGAAAGTGCAAGCTCCACTCAGATAGTTACCCGAGGGTGGAATCGAACCTGGGTCCATGGTGCTGCGAGGCAGCAGTGCTATAACCACTGAGCCGTTGTGATTGATCGTTCCAAATTCCTTTCTCTCACGTTTGCTCCATTCTCCATATTATCATTATACAGAATTCCAGAGTTTTGCAAAACCATAAATGTGTTTTTTACTATATGAAGATAGTCCTGATCTTTTTATAAGTTATATAGGGAGTTAGTATTTCCTTAAATTTCTTTCCATTTGCTTCCATGTTTCCACTTCCCATCAGCCATTGAATTCCAAAAGATTTTATTTCAAGCTCTGATGAAGAGTCATTTATATTCAAAACGTTAGTTTGCTCACTCCCTATGGATGCTGCCTGACCCACTGTGATCTCCAGCACTTTTTTTTATTTTCAGTGCAGATTCCAGCATCCGCAGTAATGTGTTCCTAGACCAAACCACGTGCTGTTCTTCCTGATGAAGGGCTTTTGCCTGAAACATTAATTCTCTTGCTCCTCGAATGCTGCCTGACCTGTACTTTTCCAGCACCACACTCTCGACATTAATAGATTAATCCAATTCACTTGTTTCCCTTACACAGATTTCTCCTTAAAGCAGGATAATTAAACACATTCCAATTCTAACCAAAATTATTCCCCAATTACCCTGAATTCTTTTATTGAGGACATTAAAGCACGGCAAACAGACATATAAATCACTTGAGAGGTTTCTAATATAAAGTCACCTTATATAGGTTCCAGGACAGCAGAGAATCTGACGAGGGCTGATTGTTCCATTAATAAATGTGGTGCTACAGTTGGTATAACGTGTTTTATTTTATTGGATTCCCCTATCCCAGTACATTCCCAATCACTGGGTACTGTTCCTTGAACATTGTCTTGTCTCCCCTCCCTTGGTCAGCTGATCATTCTGCTTGTGAATCTGTTTGTCTGTTTATCTAAATAAAAACTCAAAGAAGTGCGGAGGCTGGAAATCAGACACAAAAAACAGAAGTTGCTGGAAAAGCTCAGCAGATCTGATATCTCTCCACAAATGCTGCCAGATGTGTTGAGTCAGCAATGGCAATCTGCTGAGCTTTTCCAGCAATTTCTGTTTTTTTTGTCTATTTATCTTATTTGAAAGAATCCAACTCTGATTCTGCCCTCAGTGAACCCACTCATATCCTGCTTTCTTCAATAGGTGTCAGTGGATAGTGATGAGGACAAGGAAACATTTCTGTGATTTTGTCCCTAATTAACCAAATGGTAATGAGTTCTGCTTCAAAACAACTTAATTCACCAGACTTGGCCATCACTTAGTTCACTGTTACTTCAGTCTCTCTCTCCATCTCTTGCACGTAATCTCTACACATGGCGTCATGAATACTATGGGATACATTAGGATCTCAGCAATGCTGCACACCTCTGAATTAATTCCTGGTATAAATTCACCTGCAGAGCTTTAAATCATGAACACTCCATGTAAGTTTTTGCTAAAGTACTATTTACATATCACCACTGTGATTGCTGACTCATCCAATCACCCTGTGAAATAGCATCTCAATTTTAAAATTCTCACGCGTGCTTTCAAATTCTTCCATGTCCTTGACGACTCAGATCAAAAGGAACATCCTGGCCCCAGAGCTGTGTGAGATCTCTGTGCTTCCCTAAGTGTATTCACTTGATTGTATCTGGTTTTAGTGTCCATGCCTTCAGCTGCCCTGGACTTTCAGCTCTGGAATTTCTCCGGCTGAACTTCCCTGTCTCTGCCTCAGCCTTACCCTCTTTAAGAGTTTCCTTAATTTAGGGCTCTTTGATTGTTTTTCCTTCAGCCAGCTGCCCAAATATCTCCTTGTGTCATTTTTGGTGTCAAATTGTATCTGACGATGCTCCTGTAAAGTGCTTTGGGGCAGCCCACCCTTGGGTGACTGTCAATGTGTGGAGTTGGCACATTCTCTTGGTTCTTCCCACAGTCAAAGATCCACCTTTGGTGGATTGGCCGAGCTAAATTGTCCATAGTGTTCAGGAGTGTGCAGGCTAGGTGGATTAACCATGGAAAATGCAGGATTACAAAGGTATAGTAGGGATATGGGTATGGATAGGATGTCTTCAGAGGGTCAGTGTAGGACTTGATGGACTGAATGGCCTGCTTCCACACTGGCAATTCTATGGTCCTATGATTTTCTGACATACTAGACCCTAAATGTATGTAAATTACACTGTTGTTTGAGTAAGGCAGTATTGCTCTCTGTTATTTCAGGAAATGGTTCTGAAAGAGTTAATGTTGAAGTTGCATTAGCTCCACCTAATCTGATGATGTCACAGTCTCTGCATGCAGAAACAGACAGCTCTGTGTGAAATTGTGATGAAGAGAGATGCAACATATCTGGGTCCTAATGCCTGTAATTATGTCTGACTTGTTAATGTGAATTGTACCTCAGTTATCATGCAATAAACTAAAAACTAAACTATTTTGTAGAACGAGTTACTCTTCTTGTTAAGACGCTAGAGTGTCAAAATGTATGGTACTGGAAAAGCACAGCCAGTCAGGCATTTGTCATGGTTCCACCACTACAAATGGCGGAGGAAACATCACAGAAGCGCTTCACAGGAGGCTCCCAAGCACTGAGGCTGTCACCTAGACAGGGGACGAAACGTCTGCAACACAAATTCCCAGCTCGGCGAACAGAACCACAACAACGAGCACCAGAGCTACAAATCTTCTCCCAAACTTTGAATTGTGACTACAGGCTTGATTGAATAGTTTATTTCAATTCCTTGGCTTGAGAGTTTGATAGCCTGTTCTTTGATCATTCATACAGCTGAGTTTAGACCTTTTCAGCTTCAAATCGCCTCTTTCCAGGGTTTTGACCAAACACTCCTGGTCTAAACTAATTCCTTCTGCGGGAGAAACTCTTCTACTATCAAACCCAGCTGCTTCTTCCATGAACTGCCAACAAAGCTTTCCATCCTGTGGGTTTTTCTTATGCAATACTATCAATTCTTGATTCTCCAAAACCAAAAGCAAGTGACGAGAATGGAATAGATGGCCTTCAGATTGGTTCCATAGGTTGGCACAACATCAAGGGCTGAAGGGCCTGTACTGTGCTGTAATGTTCTATGTTCTATGCAAGTGTTTGCTCTCTCTGATGATAAAACTCTCACAACACAAACTCACATGATCACTGCAGGATTAAAGGATTAGACACTCTGGAGGCAGGAAACATGTTTCCGCTGATGGGTGAGTCCCGAACCAGAGGACACTGCTTAAAACTAAGGGGTAGATCATTTAGGACAGAGATGAGGAGAAACTTCTTCACCCAGAGAGTGGTGGCTGTGTGGAATGCTCTGCCCCAGAAGGCAGTGGAGGCCCAGTCTCTGGATTCGTTTAAGAAAGAGTTGGATAGAGCTCTCAAGGATTGTGGAATCAAGGATCATGGGGATAAGGCAGGAACAGGATAGTGATTAAGGATGATCAGCCATGATCATAATGAATGGTGGTGCGGGCTCGAGGGGTAGAATGGCCTACTCCTGCACCTATTGTCTATTGCCAATTGCCTGCTCTCTGACACATTCTGGCTTTAAACCATGATTCTAAATAGACCGAAAATTTAATTATTAAACTCCTCATCCATGTTGACCAAAATTCACATGCCACTAATTCAAAATCCAAAGGTTGATGCACTAGTCAAGAAAGCACAATGACACCTCCACTTCCTCAGGAGGCTAAGGAAATTTGGCATATCCATAAGGACTCTTACAAATTTTTATAGATGGATCATGAAAAACATTTTATTTGAATGGATCACAGTTTGGTTTGGCAACTGCTATGCCCAGGCACGTAAGAAACTATAGAGAATTGTGAACACAGCCCAGTCCATCATGCGAACTAACCTTCCACCCATTGGCTCCATCCATACTTTCTGCTGCCTTGGGAAAGCAGTCAACATCATCAAAGATCTCTCCCATCCCGGTTATAATCTCTTCCAACCTATTCTGTTAGGCAGGAGATACAATCCTCCGCCTCCGCCGTATCTGCTCCCAGGAGGACCAGTTCCACCATAGAACACACCAGATGGGTCTCCTTCTTTAGAGACCGCAATTTCCCTTCCCCCGTGGTTAAAGATGCCCTCCAACGCATCTCGTCCACATCCCGCACCTCCGCCCTCAGACCCCACCCCTCCAACCGCAACAAGGACAGAATGCCCCTGGTGCTCACCTTCCACCCTACAAACCTTCGCATAAACCACATCATCCGCCGACATTTCCGCCACCTCCAAAAAGACCCCACCACCAGGGATATATTTCCCTCCCCACCCCTTTCCGCCTTCCGCAAAGACCGTTCCCTCCGTGACTACCTGGTCAGGTCCACGCCCCCCTACGACCCACCCTCCCATCCTGGCACTTTCCCCTGCCACCGCAGGAACTGTAAAACCTGCGCCCACACCTCCTCCCTCACCTCTATCCAAGGCCCTAAAGGAGCCTTCCACATCCATCAAAGTTTTACTTGCACATCCACCAATATCATTTATTGTATCCATTGTTCCCGATGCGGTCTCCTCTACATTGGGGAGACTGGGCGCCTCCTAGCAGAGCACTTTAGGGAACATCTCCGGGACACCCGCACCAATCAACCACACCACCCCGTGGCCCAACATTTCAACTCCCCCTCCCACTCTGCCGAGGACATGGAGGTCCTGGGCCTCCTTCACCGCCGCTCCCTCACCACCCGACGCCTGGAGGAAGAAAGTCTCATCTTCCGCCTCGGAACACTTCAACCCCAGGGCATCAATGTGGACTTCAACAGCTTCCTCATTTCCCCTTCCCCCACTTCATCCTAGTTTCAAACTTCCAGCTCCACACTGTCCCCTTGACCTGTCCGGACTTGTCCGACCTGCCTAGCTCCTTTTCCACCTATCCACTCCACCCTCTCCTCCCTGACCTATCACCTTCATCCCCTCCCCCACTCACCCATTGTACTCTATGCTACTCTCTCCCCACCCCCACCCTCCTCTAGCTTATCTCTCCACGCTTCAGGCTCTCTGCCTTTATTCCTGATGAAGGGCTTTTGCCCGAAACGTCGATTTTGCTGCTTGTCGGATGTTACCTGAATTGCTGTGCTCTTCCAGCACCACTAATCCAGAAGGAGATACAAAAGTCTAAATGCATATATCAACAGATTTAAGAACAGCAACTTCCTGCTGTTATTAGACTGCTGACTGGACTCTCAATTTTCAAATCTAATGTTGATCTTGTTTTTTATGCACATTTTCTACAGGTTTATCATTGTATTCTGCACTCTGTTCTATCGCCTGAATGCACTTTGTATGGTATGAATTGCCTGTACTGCACGTAAAACAAAACATTTCACTGTATACACATAGATGTGACAATAATAAATTACATCAAATCAGAAAAGGCATGAGTGTAAATGACAAGATAGTTATGTTGATGGCAATAGCTGAATTTTAACTTTCAGAAACATGAATAGAGAAGGAAGGAAGGTCGTATCAGAAACATAACAGTTTCTGGTGCCCTGAGTCTGAATTCCTGAAAGATTAGCAGGGGCAGGTTTAATGAAAGTCTGGTTTGGTTCCAATATTTAAATATTTAAAGTAAACCTGTGACAGTCAGAACTGAGGCATCATAGAGATGTCATAACAAGAATGTCAAAGATGGAAACGCAAGATTGGCTCGTGCTGTTCAATACAGCCTTCAATGTGATTGAGTGGTCTGGAAGACCAACAGGAAGATGACATTGACTGTGGAGCAAACAGGCTGTAAGCGACCAAGGAGCTCAGCAGCAGAAAGGTGGTGCAGGATTCAAACCAGCAAGAGGTTTAATGAATAGATAGAAGGAATAAAAGTGAGGGGTGGGCACTTTCAAGGTCAAGCACTCTCCCTCTGTCTCCCCAAGCCTTGTTGTGCATAGCGCCCTGTACACCAGCAAAACCTTGTAGGTGGACTCTACCCTATCCCTTCCTATCTTCCCCTGATCTGCCATCGTTGACACTTAGTCGAGAGTGTGGCGCTGGAAAAGCATAGCAGGTCAGGCAGCATCCGAGGAGCAAGAGAGTCAACGTTTTGGGCAAGAGCCCTTCATCATTGACACTGACCTCATCCTATTGCCTTGTCATACCCATCCCTCCTAGTGACCCTCACCAATGTCGTCCTACCATCATCTTGCCTCAGCTCAATTCTTTGGGAAGTTACAACCCCAGAGAAGTCAGAGAACTGTGGGTGATCATTGTGTTATTGTTACCCTGACAGCAGAGAGGAGGTACACAAGACAACAACGGTCACCACATGAATGGCCAATGACAGAGTGGAGGTGACAGAATAAAGTAGACACATGGCATACATCGCTCACTCATGTTGCTCAGATCTCAGTAGCCAATGGGCCAACTCAATCAGAACCCTTTCACCTTACCAAAAAATATCAAAGAACTGTAATTGGTGGAAATTAGAAACAAAATCAGAAATCGCTGGAATAACTCAGCAGGTCTGGCAGCATTTGAAGAGAGAAAGCAGAGTTAGTGTTCCAGTGACCCTTCTTCAGAACTCACCTTTCACATTATATGTTCTGACTCATGTCTTCAGTCTCCCACTTACTCTGCAAGGCTCCCTCAGAATGTGGGGTGCAGGGAAAGATAAGGGGTTACTCACCCCAGGGGGGTGGATGTGTCACATGACTGGGGGGACACTCTGCATCATGACAAACACACACAGCAATCAGGTTGTGGCAAACATGGTGAAGCTCATCTCACAAGTGAGCAAGAGAGAGTGGAAGAGGGAGGGAGACAAAGAAAGTAAGGGAGACAGACAGCAATAGAGATTCAACATCAGAGGCTGCAGAGCTCTCTAAGCTCTGCCCAGCTCGATGTAAATATTCATGATTTGGTAGTGCTGGTGTTGGACTGGGGTGTACAAAGTTAAAAATCACACAATGCCAGGTTATAGTCCAACAGGTTTATTTGGAAGCACTAGCTTTTGGAGCACTGCTCCTTCATCACAGCTATCCATTGAAGGAGCAGCGCTCCGAAAGCTAGTGCTTCCAAATAAACCTGTTGGACGATAACCTGGCGTTGTGTGATTTGTAACGATGGTGAAAGTGAGGACAGCAGATGCTGGAGATTAAGAGTGGTGTGTGTGGAGCTGGAAAAGCACAGCCGGTCAGGCAGCATCCGAGGAGCAGGCGAGTTAACGTTTCGGGCAAAGGCCCTTCACCAGGAAACAATGTAAATATTGTGAGCCTTAGAGACCATTCAAGAGAACAACCCCAGAATAGCACAAAAATCATTTGTGGTGGTATCAGTTTTTCCAAACAATTGGGGAAGCTCCTTTTCCTCCAGTTGCCATGATGGCCCCAGGCCATTGGACACATTTGAATTCCCGCAGCAGGAATACTCAGTGCATGCTGGTGGACAGGGAATGGTCTCCTCACAATGTCTGCCTCAGAAACGGGATGCTCTTGGGAGAGCAGCAGAGCTGACTGAACTGATAAACATTGAGAATTAAATGGATATGTACTTGAAATGTCATAATGTTGGCAGTTATAGGCCAGATGCTGGCAAGTGGAATTAGTGTTGATTGGTCAGTTGGGTCGATAGGCTGAAGGGTTTCTTCTGTGCTGTAGGACTCTTGGTGAATGGAACCCTGGGTGCACCATCAGTGGGAAAACGGTGGAATAGGACAGAGATAGGGAGTCTGCTCAGAAAACCCCAATCTCAGCCACCTCCCCAGTCACAGCCACACATCCTGTGACCCTCCCAATGGCCACAATCAGCCTGACACAGGTACATGTGAATCAACATTGACTCCAAACCCCAGATGATATTAGAAAAGGAAGTCTGAGCAGATAGAGCAAGGATGCAAGCAGCCAGTCTCCACCTCTGTCTGGGAGACATTCTCGTTTCAAGTTCCATTGCGTTCTGCAGTTGACTTTTCACACACTTTTGGCAATTAAAATATTTATATGAATCTATTTCCCACCTGTCCCCAGCATCATTCAAACCATGAGTCATGAAATCTGAAACGATGAAGTATAAATGATCCCAGTGTGAGCAGAATTCTTTGGCTAAATTTCCTGGATTCCCATGAGTGAAGCTGGGTTAATGAATTTACTGAAATGAGGAAGAAATTGTTAATACTTCAATCGGAGCCATACTCAAGCAGAGAGACACTGGCAAAGGAATATTCACAACCTATTCTCATCAACATGTGATCCTAAAAGGGTGTGAATCTTCCAATCAGTCTTTCTGCTTTTCCATCAAAAGATAATAGCTGAAACTTGAAACCATAAACTGATGGATTAGCTTTCCAACATCTCATTAACATGACAGCATGAAGCTTCCTCATTAACCAAAGCTGAATCTGTTCCATTTTGTCTTGCTGATACCTGGTGCATTAGCAAGGTCTATCTGAACATTTCAAAAAGTCCCCCAGTGCTGGGATTGCAAGCTTTCAGCTAATGCAATAAATCACTGAACACATCGAGTCAATTGAAGGGTTCAGCTTCAGTAATTTTAGTGTTTATTACATATTTATGGAACACACTTGTCGATGGCCCACAAATACAGCAATTATATTTCATCCATTTCACAATGTTTCATGAGTTTTCAGCTGGTGAGAGTTATAATCACATTAAAGCTGAAAGACACCATCCATTCAGTTTCTTGTCTCGATGAACCATGCTGGAATGTTGAAACAGAACAATGGGACATATGGGCTTTCCCCGGCCCAGAGAGATGGCTCAAAGTTCAGGTAGTTCAACTCACTCGACACTAATGCTTCCGACCAGCTCACTTTGTGTGGATTCTGATGGGCTGGAGGTTTTGGAGTTTCTTTTAGTGCAAAAGTCTCAACAGGCAATAAACACAAATCGACATTGTTCTTTAAGAGCTGCATATTGAGATTTTTTTTTAGATTAGATTACATTACAGTGTGGAAACAGGCCCTTCGGCCCAACAAGTCCACACCGACCCGCCGAAGCGCAACCCACCCATACCCCTACATGTACCCCTTACCTAACACTACGGACAATTTAGCATGGCCAATTCACCTGACCCTGCACATCTTTGGACTGTGGGAGGAAACCGGAGCACCCGGAGGAAACCCATGCAGATACGGGGAGAACGTGCAAACTCCACACAGACAGTCGCCCGAGGCGGGAATTGAACCTGGGTCTCTGGCGCTGTGAGGCAGCAGTGCTAACCACATATGTGAAAACTGACACAACATTTCACTTTGACTTGATCCCCAAAGATTGTACGTCTATGCAGAGGGACAGCCTGGTTTAGTAGGGATCGAGGGGCATGGTGGCTCAGTGGTTAGTACTGCCTCACAGCACCAGGGATCCGGATTCGATTCCATCCTTGGGTGACTACCTTGTGAAGTTTGCACATTCTCCCCATGTCTGTGTGGGTTTCCTCCAGGTGTTCCAGCTGCCTCCCACAGTCTCAGGGTTAGGTGGATTAGCCATGAAAATTGCAGAGTAACAAGGGGTGGGGTGGGTCTGGATGGGATGGTTTTCAGAGAACTGGTGTGGACTTGATGGGCCAAATGGGCTGCTTCAACACTGTAGAGATTCTACGAAGTTGAACAATTCCAGGCAGGAAGCCAGTCAATCAGGCAGCATCCAAAAAGCAGGAGAATTGATGTTTTGGGCATAAGCCCTTCTTCAGGAATAAGGAGGGTGTGCCAAGCAGGCTAAGATAAAAGATAGGGAGGAGGGACTTGGCGGAGGGGCATTGAGAATGCGATAGGTGGAAGGAGGTAAAGGTGAGGGTGATAGGCCGGAGAGGGGGTGGGGACGGAGAGGTTGGGAAGAAGATTGCAGGTCAAGAAGGCGGTGCTGAGTCTGAGGGTTGGGACTGAGATAAGGTGGGGGAAGGGGAAATGAGGAAGCTGGAGAAATCTGTATTCATCCCTTGTGGTTGGAGGGTTCCTAGGCGGAAGATGAGGCGCTCTTCCCCCAGGCGTGGCAATACACCAGACAGTGGCAATACACCAGAAAGTCCCAACCCTCGGAAACATGACACCTGGAGGAAGAGTGCCTCATTTTCCGCCTAGGAACCCTCCAACCACAAGGGATGAATACAGATTTCTCCAGCTTCCTCATTTCCCCTTCCCCCACCTTGTCTCAGTCCCAACCCTCGGACTCAGCACCGCCTTCTTCTTCTGCAATCTTCTTCCTGACCTCTCCACCCCCACCCTCTCTCCAGCCTATCACCCTCACCTTAACCTCCTTCCACCTATTGCATTCCCAACACCCCTCCCCCAAGTTCTTCCTCCCTACCTTTTATCTTAGCCTGCTTGGCACACCCTCCTCATTCCTGAAGAAGGGCTTATGCCCGAAACGTCGATTCTCCTGCTCCTTGGATGCTGCCAGACCTGCTGTGTTTTTCCAGCAACACATTTTTCAGCTCTGATCTCCAGCATCTGCAGTCCTCACCTTTTCCAGGAAGCCAGTCAGTGCCAAATTAACGCCTCCTACATTAAAAGAATCATAAACATTTATTGCACAGATGAAGGCCATTCAGCACCCCTCCCCATGTCTGTGCTGGCTTTTTCAATCGGCCCCACTCCTAACTCTTTCTTCATCACATTAAACAATTTATTTCAAGTGTTTTTCTTATCCAATTCCCTTTTGAACATTCTGATTGGATCTGATTCCAGGCAGCAGGTTACAAATCACAGTGTTTGGATCTCCACATGGGAGCCAATACTATGTTTTTGGTGGGCTGTTTGACCAAGAAGGGCATCACAGCTAAAGCTTCCTCATATGGTAACCATCAAAAACAAGCCCAGCATCAGACAGTGGCAATACACCAGACAGTGGCAATACACCAGACAGTGGCAATACACCAGAGAGTGGCAATACACCAGAGATTGGCAATACACCAGAGAGTGGCAATACACCAGAGAGTGGCAATACACCAGAGATTGGCAATACACCAGAGATTGGCAATACACCAGAGAGTGGCAATACACCAGAGAGTGGCAATACACCAGAGATTGGCATTACACCAGAGAGTGGCAATACACCAGAGAGTAGCAATACACCAGACAGTGGCAATACACCAGAGAGTAGCAATACACCAGACAGTGGCAATACACCAGAGAGTGGCAATACACCAGAGATTGGCAATACACCAGAGATTGGCAATACACCAGAGAGTGGCAATACACCAGACAGTGGCAATACACCAGAGATTGGCAATACACCAGAGAGTGGCAATACACCAGAGAGTGGCAATACACCAGACAGTGGCAATACACCAGAGAGTAGCAATACACCAGACAGTGGCAATACACCAGAGATTGGCAATACACCAGAGATTGGCAATACACCAGAGAGTGGCAATACACCAGACAGTGGCAATACACCAGACAGTGGCAATACACCAGAGATTGGCAATACACCAGAGATTGGCAATACACCAGAGATTGGCAATACACCAGACAGTGGCAATACACCAGAGAGTAGCAATACACCAGACAGTGGCAATACACCAGACAGTGGCAATACACCAGAGAGTAGCAATACACCAGACAGTGGCAATACACCAGAGATTGGCAATACACCAGACAGTGGCAATACACCAGACAGTGGCAATACACCAGACAGTGGCAATACACCAGAGAGTAGCAATACACCAGACAGTGGCAATACACCAGAGATTGGCAATACACCAGACAGTGGCAATACACCAGACAGTGGCAATACACCAGAGATTGGCATTACACCAGAGAGTAGCAATACACCAGACAGTGGCAATACACCAGACAGTGGCAATACACCAGAGAGTAGCAATACACCAGACAGTGGCAATACACCAGAGATTGGCAATACACCAGACAGTGGCAATACACCAGAGAGTAGCAATACACCAGACAGTGGCAATACACCAGAGATTGGCAATACACCAGAGATTGGCAATACACCAGACAGTGGCAATACACCAGAGAGTAGCAATACACCAGAGAGTAGCAATACACCAGACAGTGGCAATACACCAGAGATTGGCAATACACCAGACAGTGGCAATACACCAGACAGTGGCATTACACCAGAGAGTAGCAATACACCAGAGAGTGGCAATACACCAGACAGCGGCAATACACCAGAGAGTAGCAATACACCAGAGAGTAGCAATACACCAGACAGTGGCAATACACCAGAGAGTGGCAATACACCAGAGAGTGGCAATACACCAGAGAGTGGCAATACACCAGACAGTGGCAATACACCAGAGATTGGCAATACACCAGACAGTGGCAATACACCAGACAGTGGCATTACACCAGAGAGTAGCAATACACCAGACAGTGGCAATACACCAGAGAGTGGCAATACACCAGAGAGTGGCAATACACCAGAGAGTGGCAATACACCAGAGAGTGGCAATACACCAGAGAGTAGCAATACACCAGAGAGTGGCAATACACCAGAGAGTGGCAATACACCAGAGATTGGCAATACACCAGACAGTGGCAATACACTAGAGAGTGGCAATACACCAGACAGTGGCAATACACCAGAGAGTGGCAATACACCAGACAGTGGCAATACACCAGACAGTGGCAATACACCAGACAGTGGCAATACACCAGAGATTGGCAATACACCAGACAGTGGCAATACACCAGAGAGTGGCAATACACCAGAGAGTGGCAATACACCAGAGAGTAGCAATACACCAGAGAGTGGCAATACACCAGAGAGTGGCAATACACCAGAGAGTAGCAATACACCAGAGAGTAGCAATACACCAGGCAGTGGCAATACACCAGGCAGTGGCAATACACCAGAGAGTGGCAATACACCAGAGAGTAGCAATACACCAGAGAGTAGCAATACACCAGAGAGTGGCAATACACCAGAGAGTGGCAATACACCAGAGATTGGCAATACACCAGAGAGTAGCAATACACCAGAGATTGGCAATACACCAGGCAGTGGCAATACACCAGAGAGTGGCAATACACCAGACAGTGGCAATACACCAGAGAGTGGCAATACACCAGAGATTGGCAATACACCAGAGAGTAGCAATACACCAGAGAGTGGCAATACACCAGGCAGTGGCAATACACCAGAGATTGGCAATACACCAGAGAGTAGCAATACACCAGAGAGTGGCAATACACCAGGCAGTGGCAATACACCAGAGATTGGCAATACACCAGAGAGTAGCAATACACCAGAGAGTAGCAATACACCAGAGAGTGGCAATACACCAGGCAGTGGCAATACACCAGGCAGTGGCAATACACCAGAGAGTGGCAATACACCAGAGATTGGCAATACACCAGAGAGTAGCAATACACCAGAGAGTGGCAATACACCAGACAGTGGCAATACACCAGACAGTGGCAATACACCAGAGAGTGGCATTACACCAGAGAGTGGCAATACACCAGGCAGTGGCAATACACCAGAGAGTGGCAATACACCAGACAGTGGCAATACACCAGAGAGTGGCATTACACCAGAGAGTGGCAATACACCAGGCAGTGGCAATACACCAGGCAGTGGCAATACACCAGACAGTGGCAATACACCAGACAGTGGCATTACACCAGAGAGTAGCAATACACCAGACAGTGGCAATACACCAGACAGTGGCAATACACCAGACAGTGGCATTACACCAGAGAGTGGCAATACACCAGAGAGTGGCAATACACCAGAGAGTGGCAATACACCAGAGATTGGCATTACACCAGAGAGTGGCAATACACCAGAGAGTGGCAATACACCAGAGAGTAGCAATACACCAGAGAGTGGCAATACACCAGGCAGTGGCAATACACCAGACAGTGGCAATACACCAGACAGTGGCAATACACCAGAGAGTAGCAATACACCAGACAGTGGCAATACACCAGACAGTGGCAATACACCAGAGAGTAGCAATACACCAGACAGTGGCAATACACCAGACAGTGGCATTACACCAGAGAGTGGCAATACACCAGACAGTGGCAATACACCAGACAGTGGCATTACACCAGAGAGTGGCAATACACCAGAGATTGGCATTACACCAGAGAGTGGCAATACACCAGAGAGTGGCAATACACCAGAGAGTAGCAATACACCAGACAGTGGCAATACACCAGACAGTGGCAATACACTAGACAATGGCAATACACCAGAGAGTGGCAATACACCAGAGATTGGCATTACACCAGAGAGTGGCAATAACTAGACACTGGCAATACACCAGAGAGTGGCAATACACCAGAGAATGGCAATACATCAGAGAGTGGCAATACACCAGAGAATAGCAATACATCAGAGAGTGGCAATACACCAGAGAATAGCAATACATCAGAGAGTGGCAATACATCAGATAGTGGCAATACACCAGAGAGTGGCAATACATCAGATAGTGGCAATACATCAGATAGTGGCAATACACCAGAGAGTGGCAATACATCAGAGAGTGGCAATACATCAGATAGTGGCAATACACCAGAGAGTGGCAATACACCAGACAGTGGCAATACACCAGAGAGTGGCAATACATCAGAGAGTGGCAATACATCAGATAGTGGCAATACACCAGAGAGTGGCAATACACCAGAGAGTGGCAATACATCAGATAGTGGCAATACACCAGAGAGTGGCAATACATCAGAGAGTGGCAATACATCAGATAGTGGCAATACACCAGAGAGTGGCAATACATCAGATAGTGGCAATACACCAGAGAGTGGCAATACATCAGATAGTGGCAATACATCAGATAGTGGCAATACACCAGAGAATGGCAATACATCAGAGAGTGGCAATACACCAGAGATTGGCAATACATCAGAGAGTGGCAATACATCAGATAGTGGCAATACACCAGAGAGTGGCAATACATCAGATAGTGGCAATACATCAGATAGTGGCAATACACCAGAGAATGGCAATACATCAGAGAGTGGCAATACATCAGATAGTGGCAATACACCAGAGATTGGCATTACACCAGACAGTGGCAATACACCAGAGATTGGCAATATGCCAAAGAGTGGCAATACATCAGAGAGTGGCAATACATCAGAGAGTGGCAATACACCAGAGAGTAGCAATACACCAGAGAGTGGCAATACTTTGGGCAGTATTGGCCAAGGGCAAGATTGAGAAGAATGTCTTATATTCTGAGTTCCAAGTTCCAATACCAAACTCATGGATAGATGAGCTGCGTGTGTGGAACCTGTGCCCAGCATCCCCACACAGGAACAAGTAAATACATGAGGCATAAATTGAAAAATAGGAAGATTAGAAAGAAAAGAGTAATGATGATTATTTTTATCCTCAATTAAGTTTTGATTACTTTCAATTCATCCATGCTTCAGAAAAACAATTTTTTCACCCAATTTATAATCAATTATGGCATTTCCTTTAGGAATAAGCAATTTAAAGTCTTTAACTTTCTTGTATTAGATGCTGTATGGCTCATGAGTTCTGATAAAGGAACAAGTGGCAAAAACCCACTTTGAACCTTCCACTTACTCAGTGAAACCTGAGCTGAATGCTGAGCTAGTGGTCTTCTTCACTGTCTTCTTAATGAAGCCATTAATAGCAATCTGCTGAGCTCAGATAAGTCGCTTGGGTTTGATGCATCCTGGGAATGGAGAACATCTTGGCTGCTTCTCATCTGCTCATGACTTGTCCCATTTGATGAGCTCAGTAAAAGCAGGTTTGGAAGGAGAATGGGCTTGTAAATCAGGAGGGAGGAGTGACCTATTCACTTGCAGAAACAGATAAGTGTTTTACAAAGAAGTGCATCATTAAATTCCACTAGCATCATTGAGAAACATGTCTGGAGCTGCAGTTTCCCTAACAACAGGAATGAGTCACTTACCTAATTACCACCAACAACTTAGACCCCCAATGGC
This sequence comes from Chiloscyllium plagiosum, assembly GCF_037043375.1. Taxonomy (NCBI): domain Eukaryota; kingdom Metazoa; phylum Chordata; class Chondrichthyes; order Orectolobiformes; family Hemiscylliidae; genus Chiloscyllium; species Chiloscyllium plagiosum. Next base: position 1,113,289 of record NW_028270185.1, on the reverse strand, counting down.
CACATTTCAGCTACAGGTAGCTAATTAATTTCTAATTTCTTATTACCTTATTTTTTAATTGCCTCCAAAATGTATTCAGTTTTATTTCCCATCAACACAAGTTACATCTGTGGCACAATTAACATAAAATGAAGTTGGTAATCTCTGGAGCATCCCTTTAACCTGTTTCTGATGGACTACGAATCCTATTTTACTTAGCTGAAAGTGTTTGGACAACATGTTCAGAACATCTTCCACCTCTCTGTTGTTCTCTCTGTCACTTTGTATCTCTTGTACTTCCTATTATTCTCCGTCTGCCTGTCTCCTTTTACTGTCTCTCTCCCCCTCATGCTCCCTCTCTCCCTCACTCGCTCTCCCCTTCCCTCATTCTCTCTTTGTCTCTCTCTCTTTCCTTCCCTCTCTCTCTGTCTCCCCTTCCCTCCTACTCTCTCTCCCTCTCACTCTCTCTCTCCCCTCCTTCCCACTCTCTCCCCTTCACTCTCTGTCTCTCCTTCCCTCCCTCCCTTTCTCTCTGTCTCCCCTTCTCTCCCACATTCTGTCTCCCCTTCCTTCCTACTATCTCTCCCCCTCCCTCCCACTCTCTCCTCCTCCCTCCCTCTCACCCTCCCTCTTTCTCCCACCTCTCCTTCTCCTTATCTCTTTCTCTCCCATCCTCTCCCTACCTCTGTCCCTCCCTCTCTGACTTCCTGTCTCTCTCCCATTGTGACAATGGATATAATTGAATGTCCTCTCAGAATCATAGAATCCCGACAGTGTGGAAGTTGGCCATTTGCCTATAGAGTCCACACCAGTCCTCTGAAAAGCATCCCACCCAGAGCCATCCTATCCCTGTAACCCTGCATTTCCCATGGCTAATCCACCCTAACCTGCAGTTCAATTAGATGGCAGGAAATGTTTCATTGGCAAGAAGGGTGGCAGGCTGGTGCTCTCCTCTTACCTACTGGAGTGGACCAGTGGGACTGAAAGCTCTAGTGTGCACTATCCTTTGGGTTTGAGCAATAGCAAGTTGTGAAGATCACAATCTAAGAAACATGCCAGTGTTACCCCTATGCTGCAGTTAAAGGAAAACTCTCTTTCACTGAATGCTGCAAACTGTTTAAGAAAAGGAATCAGGTGAAAGGAATTTCAAGCAGCCTAAAAACTAAGACTCTCAAAATGTGTCTGTTCAACTACTAGCTATCAGGCATATTAATATCACTGATAATCACCATTCTAACATTCAACCATCGGCTGTTCTCAAAACGTTCTGAATGATTGATATATCTGTTTTTTAACCTTCTATCCTTTTGCAACCCAGTTTTACTTCGAATCTCATATGTATATATGTGTGAGTGTATGTGTGTATATGTGTGTGTGTGTGTGTGTATATATGTGTGAGTGTATGTGTGTATATGTGTGAGTGTATGTGTGTATATGTGTGTGTGTGTGAGAGTGTGTGTGTGTATATGTGTGTGTATATGTGTGAGTGTGTGTGTGTATATGTGTGAGTGTATGTGTGTATATGTGAGTGTATGTGTGTATATGTGTGTGTGTGTGTGTGTGTGTGAGAGTGTGTGTGTGTATATGTGTGTGTGTGTGTGTGTGTGAGAGTGTGTGTGTATATGTGTGTGTGTGTGTGAGTGTATGTGTGTATATGTGTGAGTGTATGTGTGTATATGTGTGAGTGTACGTGTGTATATGTGTGTGTGTGTGTGTGAGAGAGTGTGTTACTAATTCTCATGTTTAGTATTTAATAACCTCACTCATTTTATTAATCCAACAGAGCCTGGTTGAATTAATTCCTTTGAGTCTGAGAGGAAGGTATTCCCAAATGAAGGGATCCTGTTGAAACTGACCTTGTTTGCAACCAGCTGGAAGGTTGGGGGCTGCAGGACGTCAATGGGAAGGAAGAAGAGTAAGAAAGAGGGGCCAATTCACTACCCCCCCCACCTCGGGGTTTAATGTTTTGGGACATTACATCTGGTACTGTAATGAACTGGGAAAAGTTTGCCTGGAGTCTGTTCATGATGATAGAATAACGTTGATAATTAACTGTGGTATTCTTAACATTGAAATAAGTGAACTTATTAACAAACCTTTTTCACTCTAATTATAGTCATATTAAAATAATAAAACTGATTCCTCTGAATCTATAGTCATAGTGACCTTAATTTCCAATCACAATATGCAAGTCATGTTCACAACACGCATTTCGTGAGCATAATAACCACCAGAATGGGAATCAAAAAACAGCAGGGTTTTGTTTTTCGATTCCATTTTCCTGTTTAGACATTTCCAGCCAGTGCATTGTTCCTCAAATTGGCTCAGACATAAATTTTCAGGCCCAGCCCCCAAATCTGATACACAATTGCATTTGTTTCTTATGATGATGTTGGTGGGTAATTCCAGCATCTTGTGAAAATCTCTCAGAAAAACTTTGTAATGTTTATGCTCCAGGCAATTTCTAAATAACAGTAAAAACTCATGAGTCCCAGATCTGATAAAGTTGATGAAGTATTTCAATCAAAGCCATTAGGTTGTCTGTCTGTGTAATTCCAAACTGGTTCCATGCTCCTCAGTTTGGGGAATTGTCTCTGCAGTAATTTGCTGCAGCAGCTAATGGACCCATTTATTTTCATCTCGGTCAATGTTGAGGAGCAGCTGAGACTGTGTAGCAATTTTAAACCCGAGTCCCCACAATGAGAGACTGTCAGGAGCTAGTGTTCTCTGGAGTTAACAAGATACAAAGGAGGCTACTAGCAACAGTGATTTGCAAACAATGAAACTAGGGCATATCTCATCATCCACAGCCAAATTCAATGTGTTTGGAGCAACATAGAACAGGATGGAGGAATTTTGAGAGCAACAGGACAGTGGAAGCCGGGAGTTGGGGGAGGGGGGCGGGGGGGGGGGGGGGGGGGGGGATGTTTGTGAAGCAGGGGATGGTGCAAGGTGGTGAATAAAGCAGTTGTGGCAAATATAACTGAGGGTGAAAGTAAGGAATGTCCAAAAACAGGGACAAGCAATGGCTCAGGTAAGAACTGATAGAACCCCACTGTACGTAACCCCATGCTGTCCCTGTCCTGGGAGTGTTTGACGGGGACAGTGTAGAGAGAGTTTTACACTGCATCTAACTCCATACTGTCTCTGTCCTGGGACTGTTTGATGGGGGAGACAGTGTAGAAGGAGCTTTATTCTGTATCTAACCCCATGCTGTTCCTGTCCTGGGAGTGTTGATGGGAACACGTAGAGGGAGCTTTACACTGCGTCTAACTCCATACTGTCCCTGTCCTGGGAGTGTTTTATGGGGACAGTGTAGAGGTTGCTTTACTCTGTATCTAACCCCATACTGTCCCTGTCCTGGGAGTGTTTGATGGGGACAGTGTAGAGGGAGCTTTACATTGTATCTAACCCCATACTGTCCCTGTCCTGGGAGTGTTTGATCAGGACAGTGTTTGATGGGGACAGTGTAAAGGGAGGTTTACTCTGTATCTAATCCCATGCTGTCCCTGTCCTGGGAGTATTTGATGGTGACAGTGTAGAGGGAGCTTTACACTGCATCTAACTCCATACTGTCTCTGTCCTGGGACTGTTTGATGGGGGAGACAGTGTAGAAGGAGCTTTACACTGCGTCTAACCCCATACTGTCCCTGTCCTGGGAGTGTTTTATGGGGACAGTGTAGAGATTGCTTTACTCTGTATCTAACCCCATACTGTCCCTGTCCTGGGAGTGTTTGATGGGGACAGTGTAGAGGGAGCTTTACCCTGTATCCAGTCCTCTTTAGAATACACTGTGAGAGAAAGATGGGTCCGTATCTTCTGGAATTTTAGTCATTGAAACATAGAAGACCCCGGGGATCTGACCAGGTGGTTACGACAAGAATGTTTCCTCTTGTGAGCGAATACAGAATTAGGGTCATAGTTTAAAAATAAGGGGGAGCCCATTTAAAACAGAGATGAGGAAGCATTCTTTTCCCTGAAAGAGTTGTGAATCTTTGGAATTCCCTTCCTCAAAAGGCAGAATGTTTAAGTATGTTTGCAGCAGAGGTAGATAGGTTCTTGAAGACCAACAAGATGAAAGATTATTGGGGGATGTGCAGGAATATAGGATTAAAGCCATGATCTTATTGAGTGGGGGAGTAGGCTGGCTCAAAGGGCCAAGTGACTTTCACTTATTCATTGGTTGCATGTTTGGGTAAGGTCTTGATAAACATTACTCAGCAGCCAATGGATGTTTTAACAATGACCCAGAACTCAGAGGCCAAAGATGCTGAGAGCGACTGGTGTATGAACAGTGGCTCTTAGAGCATAGGCAAAAGTGAGGACTGCAGATGCTGGAAAACCAGAGTTTAGATTGGAGTGGTGCTGGAAATGCACAGCAGGTCAGGCAGCATCCGAGGAGCAGTAAAATCTACGTTTCGGGCAAAAGCCCTTCATCAGGAATGGAGGCGGGAAGCCTCCAGGGTGGAGAGATAAATGAGGGGGTAGGGGGTAGAGGAGGAGGTGGGGCTGGGGAGAAGGGAGCTAAGAGTACAATGGGTATGGGGATGGAGGTGATAGGTCAGGGAGGAGGGTGGGGCAGTTAGGTGGGAAGGGAGATTGTCAGGTAGGACAGGTCATGAGGATGGTGCTGAGCTGGAAGGTTGGAGCCGGGGTAAGGTGTTGGGAGGGGAAGTGAGGAAACTGGTGAAGTCCACATTGATGCCCTGGGGGTTGAAGTGTTCCGAGGCAGAAGATGAGGCATTGTTGGGGGGCATGGACTTCACCAGTTTCCTCATTTCTCCTCCCCCCACCTTACCCGAGCTCCAACCTTCCAGCTCAGCACCGCCCTCATGACCTGTCCCCCACCTCACCCCAGCTCCAACCTCCCAGCTCAGCACCGCCCTCATGACCTGTCCCCCACCTCACCCCAGCTCCAACCTTCCAGCTCAGCACCGCCCTCATGACCTGTCCCCCACCTCACCCCAGCTCCAACCTTCCAGCTCAGCACTGCCCTCATGACCTGTCCCCCACCTCACCCCAGCTCCAACCTTCCAGCTCAGCACCACCCTCATGACCTGTCCCCCACCTCACCCCAGCACCAATCTTCCAGCTCAGCACCGCCCTCATGACCTGTCCCCCACCTCACCCCAGCTCCAACCTTCCAGCTCAGCACTGTCCCCATGATCTGTCCTATCTGACAATCTCCCTTCCCACCTATGCACTCCACCCTCCTCTTTGACATATCACCTCTATCCCCATCCCCATTCACCTATTGTACTCCTTGCTACCTTCTCCCCAGCCCCACTCCCCATTTATCTCTCCACCCTGGAGGCTTCCTGCCTCTATTCCTGAAGGGTTTTTGCCCAAAACGTCGATTTTCCTGCTCCTCAGATTCTGCCTGACCTGCTGTGGCCTTAGAGCATGCCAGGTGGGTTTGACAATTATTTAATTCAAACTCACTAGGTAGCAAGGCTCATGATGTCAGAGGAAATCGAAATGTGGCTCAAACTTGCTGCTTGACACTGATACAATGCAGGGACAGGACACAGTGATTAGCACTATTACCTCACAGCACTACAGACTCGGGTTCGATTCCAGCCTTGGGTGACAGTCTGTGTGGAGTTTGCATATTCTCCCTGTGTCTGCATGGGTTTCCTCCTGGTGCTTCGGGTTCCCCCCCACAGTCCAAACGATATGCAGGTTAGGGTGAATTGGCCTTACTAAATTGTCAATAGTGTCCAAGGATATGTAGCTTAGTTGGATTAGCCATGGGAGATGCAGAGTTACAGTGAGAGGGCAAGAGGGTGGGTCTGGGTGGGATACTCTTTCAGAGGGTTGGTATGGATTCAATGGGCCAAATGGCCTGTTTCCACACTGAGGAGTTCTATGATTCTCAGTAGAGTTCTGTCACTAATGGGATGGTGTCAAACTAAGAATTCTGTCATGCAAATTAGAAATATAGTACATGAATTTCAATGCCTGTCCAATGCCAGAGAGAAAGGCCATTTGTCTTAAAACTGGAACATTTTATTAAAAAGCATGTCCCCTCCACTCTCACAACCAGCAGGTTTATACTATGCCCCATTAATCCCTTACAAAACTCAAAAACTCATTGCCCCACGTTCAAAATGATTCTGAGATTAAAAAACAGGTTCTAAATAAACCTGAGTATGTGAAGGATTATGCTGACAGTTCATTGAGATTGCACACGGAATACACTGGAAACTACATTTATTAATATACAAGGCCCTGTTCTTTGATGAAAGAAAGAGCAGCTACATGTATCGTGTTTGTTTCAACTCAACAAAGTAGGTGACACCCAGTTCTGGTTCATTTGTCAGGGCAATTTCTTGACCAATTAGACTCAATTACCTGGTTTAAAATTTAAACAAAGCTTGGCAATTAATTATCAGTCTTCATTGACCGGTGCATGATCCATGACAATGCTTGTTCCAATTACAATCCATTTGCCAACCACCGGCATTCTCCTTTTATATAAATTTAATGTTGTTTTCCCTTTCCATTTTTATTCTGCAAATTGCACTGAAGAGTTTGACAAAATGTATCTTATCCTCAGCAGTACTGATGTGGCTCTTTAGAACTAGGCTCATTGTTTTGCTTTTGCAATACGCCAAGGAAAGAAACACTTGAATTTATGAGGCATCTTTCAGAATTTCAGGGGATATCCCAAAATAGCTGACCATTGCCTACCTAGGCCTACCCTCACTCCCTTCCTACACCCTTCCCTCCAGAGAACTGGCTAACCTCTCCTCAGCATGCAGAGTGCCTCAGGAGTTGTGTCATTCTGCAAGTTTTACTCTGCTCAATAAAAGACACACAAAGCATGCTGAAGGTGAAACAGTCAAATTTCAAAGCTGTGGTTCAGCATGGTAGGTCTGAGCTGTTGCTGTTACTGGCAAAGCACTCTGTTTGTGATTAAATTGTTGAAATATATTGTTTTTTTAATCTTCTTCCTCATGCTCATGTTATTCTTTATTAGTTTCTTTAATATGATTTTCCTTCCTCTCCCATCTGAGAAGCTCTTTAGATGTGTATTTCTCTCCCACACACTGGGAGGTGGACATCTGCCTTTGGGCCTGACATGAGTTATTGAAACTGGAAGCATCTGGTTAAATGCTTTGCAGAGAGAGGATAAAACCAGCAGTGGAAGCCCTCCATCATCCCACACACATCTGCAGCTGATGTTAGCTTTACGGATAATCCCCTGAATAACACTAGACTGCGATACACCTCTCTGATGCCTGACTAGAGAGTACATTAACATATTGAGCAGCCTGTTTATTGTACTGGGATGCCATAGTATCAGGCAGAGGTGGGTGGTGTGGAATGGCACGAGGTTATCAACCTGAGCTCAGGAATCTGACATCCCAGTGAATTCCAGGTTCTGACTGCATTCCCTGAATTGCGTCACTCTCGCACTAATCCTTCAATCCGGACGGCTGAACCGTCCGGGAGATGGGAGTCACTTTCCTGGTGACAGTGGCAAAGACAGGCAACAGAAGGTCAGCAATACTCATTAGAGTTTTACTCAGAAACTGTTATCTCTCTTGCAACCAGCAGCCTACAAAATTTAACCAATACAGTTTTTATTAATTGAAGCTTGGCGTCTGATTAGTCGGAAAACATGGATCTGACATCAAGATCTCAGCAGCAATGCTGAGGGATCCAGGCCAGGTGACTATACTGCTACTGGGGTAGTGGTTAGTATAAATGACACGGTAATATCCTACTGAGGCCACAGTGAACCAGGTACTGTAATACACACTACAAAATTGTTCTTCACAGAGTCACAGATGTGTTACAGCAGAGATAGAGATCATTCAGTCCATCATGAATAAGGGTAAGCCTTTAGAACTGAGATGAGGCAGAATGTCTTCAGTCAGAGAGCTGTGAACCTGTAGAATTCTCTCCCACAGGAAGCTGTTGGGATCAGTTTGTTGGCTATATTAAGGAGAGAGCTGGATGTGGGCCCTTATAGCTAAAGGGATCAAGGGGGCATGGGGAGAAAGAGGGATTGACATACAGGAACTGACTGATCAGCCATGGTCAGATTGAAGAGTGGTGCAGGCTCAAAAGGCCAAGTGGCCTCCTCCTGCTCCTCGTTTCTATGTCTTTATGTCAGCTTTCCAATGAGCATTATGACTTTGTGCCATTCTTTTGGCTTTTCCCCAGTGTGCATGTACATTTCACTATTCAAATAATCATCCAATGTCTCTTAAAATGTTGTAATTGAACCTGCCTCCACATTTTCAAGCAGTGCTTTCCAGACTCAAACCACCCACTGGGTGAAAAGAAATTGATTTCTTATATCACCTTGGCTACATTTGTAAGTCAGTTTGAGTCAGTTGCCTCTCATTCTTGATCCTTTTACAAGTGGGAACAATTTCTTCCTGTCTCCTCTAAGCAGCCAGCTCATGATTTTCAACGTGTCTATCAGGTCTCCTCTGGTTGTTCTTCTCTCCAAGGTGAGCAGTCCCAACCTCTTCAACCTGTTCTTGTCACTGTGACCATTTCCACACTCGCTTAATGAATTCACATCCGTCATATTAAAGTGGTGCTCTGAACTGTACACAGTACTCCAGCTGGGATCCAACAAGTCTGTATAAGTTCAATATCTCCTCCTTGCTCTTGTACTCTATGTCCTTTTTAATAAACCCCAGGACTCACTCTCTCCACCTGACCGGTCACCATCAATGTCCTGTGCACATATACATCCATGTTCCTCTGCTCCCATGCCCCTTTTAAGATCATATCCCCTACCCCCCCCCCACTCAGTTTTTATTTTCTGTCCATGTTCACCCTACCAAAATGTATCACTTCAAACATCTCCACAATGAACTTCACCTGCCTCCTGCCCACAAACAAGGGTCTCTAACCCTCAGCCACATGCCTCAGCCATTCTGACAGTCTCTGAACATCTGACCCATTTCACCAGAGAATAAGAGAATCCAAACGATGACGTTTTGGTGAAACTGTCAGTCATGATGGGCAAAGTTGGGTGGGGCAAATTTCAGTCGCCCCCTTCCAGGAATAAAAGTCTATTGCTAACTTCATTTGTGATCCCAGTTTGACGAGAGGAACACGTTGATGCTGGCACACATTGCTCTAGATAGTTTATTTAGCTGTCAGTCGATAATGGGGATTGACAGAGAGTGCTGGCCTCGGAAGGAGAAGGAGCAGACCCTGTCCTAGATTCCAGGGAATATTTTCCAGCTAATCCCGCCTACACATAATTATTATCAAAATAAAATCAATTCTATCATAGTGACAGACAATGAAACTGGCTGTGAGGGTGCTCGCAAACTCTTACGGAAATATTTATGCTTGTGTGCACAATGTTTATTCATCTGTGCAGGAAAAACTATTAGTGTTACTGAGTCAGCACAGAGTTTAATGCAGAGAGTTTACCCCAGGGGTAGCATTGTACAAATCTTGGCACTTTGTGCACTGTTTCCTGAGCAGCTTCATCTCCAGTTACAGCTGAGTGTTCAATGAGTTGATTTAATAAGGTAACCTCAGAGTCCTTGACAGAGGACACGGGAATATCAGCCAGGGTTTGTCCTCTCACTATCCTCGGTAAGGAACCTGCTTCTTAGCATTCTGACAATTCCACTGTAATAGGACTTAGACCAGGAGCATGAACCAATTTATAATCGCTTCACTTATGGTTATCTGTTAGTCAGGATGGTTTCTCAATTTAAATCAATGAGGCAGGACTTGTTGTTTTTATCAACAGGGCTTCTGTTGAATTAGAGGAAGAGTGTATTTGATGCATCAGAATTGCATTTATGTAGCAACCCTCGTTTACTACCCCATGGAATTCCCAAAGCACACTATAATCACTTCACAGCCAATTGACCCTTCCAGCCTCCTCCTCAGCTTACCAGCATCAGATGCCAGTCTTTGGATAATCAATTCCTAAGAGTGAAGATAGTTCTTCACCTTGTCTTCTCCTTGACCAGTTTGAATTCATCCCATACTCTCCAGTGTGGCTCTGAAGTCACATGACAAAAGACCCCATTTAGAGATTTGAGGTTCCTAGTCACAGGAAGCACAGATTGAAAAGAAAATCCCTTTGGAGTCATCTGTTAAAAGGAGGAGTCTTTACAAAACAGTCAGACATTGGGTTTTCATTCAAATTAACATCTCATCAAGATTAAAGAGTACTTGAAGAGTGGAGAGGAGGGCTGGACTGTTAGAATGAATCAGACTGAATGAACATTAGTGGATGTTAAATTCACATTAGATAAGGACAAAGCATTGAATTGATGGCGAATTACATGAAGAATGCTATAATTTAGGATAAGCATTGTTAGAAACTGGAGGAACCAGTGACAGGGATTATTGGCAATGAAGACATGAAGTTGTACTTACATACTGCAATCAGTACTGATGCTCTGTGATGCTTTGGATGTTTTCTTGTAAATATTGGCAAGCAGGAAGGTTAATAGGGGTCAGAGTAGCTCTCGCAATGACTCAGCAACAAACATCTGGCCCACTGATCAATGTCAATTTATGAAATTTTAGATTTCAAGACTGGGTGGAGACAGCAGAGGTTCATGTCATCATTCAGATCAATCTGAATCAAAATGCTAAACAATGGATAGGAAATTAAAGAGGATAACCCAGCTATTTATTGTAATTATCTAAACAGAGCAAGACAGAGGGGGAAGGTAAGGTTTTCAGTCTGTGAGATTAACAGGAAGGAGATCAAGAGGTGATGCTTTTCATCTGTATTACTGTACTGACAAAACTGGCATTCATTAAGGGTGGGTGTCAACTCTGGTGCTGAAAAAAATTAGACCCACTGTTCCTCATAGACTCTGGTCCCTTCCTTTTAACATTAAGTGCCATCCAATCAACATTGATGTTTTTCCTTCGTATTTATTGGCTGTACTAAGTTGTAAAATCTACTTTGAGATTTTCGTTTGGGGAGGATTTTGTTAAGCAATTGTCACGAGCTGCTAGAAGGGATATAATTTCATTCTTCAGAATTTACAGCTCAGTGCCCAGTGTTATTATGAGATGACATGCTCACATCTCTGGGACAGTCAGGGTGTACATAACATTCTGGAACTGAGGCAAGGGTTTGAGTAAATGGGCCAAGTTGACTCTTACTGGCACTGCATTAATTCGGTAACAATCCAAACACAACAGCATCCCTGCCTGCACATTGCCACAGCATTCCTACACCGGCATGCAAATAAATGACAAACTCATATTGAAAACCCAAACAAATACTCTGATGGAATAATCCATACTGGAGAGCTGACGTAAAACAGAGTGGTTGGTCATGGAGGGTAGACAGGAGTCTACAATCGACAGTCACAGGCATTTCACTCGCGAAAGGAAGTGAGCAGGATGGAAGGTAATGCGACTCAGTCAGAAGTGGAAGTGTTATTATGAAGTCAAGTGAATTTAGAATGAGTTCTTGATGTATGTACACAGACCGAGACTAACGCCTGATATCAGTGAGAGGCAGAGAGGTGATGATATAGAGAGAATCAGACTACCTGACTCCTGCTTTGGGCAGAGACATGTTTAATATCAATGAGTCTTAAGATGTGAGTCAGAAGGAACCATTTCTCAGCAGAGTTATGAATACAAAGACCTAAATCATCTTGTGTGAAGAGTAGTGTTCAGAAATTTAAACTGCGTGTTCAAATCCTTAATCCGTTGTTTAAATCGAACTTGCAAAAAAAGAATGACTAATGCCTCACTTAACACAGTAGGGAAAGGAATTGAATACAAATGCATCAGGATTTTGTTGCTAATCCTTGAACAAATTTAGAATTCGAAAGGATGAATCCAGTAAAGAATATACCAGTAGCTCGGATACAACGGGCTGAATGGCCACCTACAATCTGGTATCATTCTCAATTGTTGCCGGTAGTTATGGTTATATTCTAACTGCTATGGACCAGACCAGACCAGAACCCCTCAAAATATATTAAGAAGGTAGACTAGACCCTCATGTTTACTTATTTTAAAGACAAATGTAATGTGCAATTTGATTGGTCAAATTACACAACGTTAAGTAAAACACAATTAATTTAAACACTCCATTTTGGAAAGGCAAATCAGGGTAGGACTTATACACTCAATGGTAAGGTCCTGGGGACCTTGGAGGGCAGGTTAATAGTTCCTTGAAAGTGGAGTCGCAGCTAGTTAGGGTTAGTGAAGAAGGCGTTTGGTACATTTGCCTTTATTGGTCAATGTAATGAGTATAGAAGTTGGGAGGTCAGGTTGCAGCTCCAAAGCCCTCCAAGTTCAAGGCCATAGGTTTAAGGTGAGAGGAGAAAGGTTTAGATGGAACATGTGTGGTAACCTTTTCACACAGAGGGTGGTGTATGTATGGAATGAGCTACCAGAGGAAGTAGTGGAGGATGGTTCAATTACAGCATTTAAAAGGCATCTGGATGCATATATGAATAGGAAGGGTTAGAGGGAAATGGGCCAAATGCTGGCAAATGGGACTAGATTAATTTAAGATATCCAGTCGGCATGGACATGTTGGACCAATGGGTTTGTTTCTGTGCTGTACAGCTCTATGACTTTGTTAAAATACAACAGAAGAAAGAAGAACCTAGAATAACATCTCTACAGAAAACTTAATAGAATAACAGATGCATTGCCTATTACTAATTAACTGTTCCAATATAGTAACATCCCATAAACACACGCCTTGGCGAAAAGGTAATTTCAGAAAAATGAAGTGTCTCACAGGTAACCCAGCAGCAGAAAGAAATACCAGATTCCAGCTGTAACGCAGAGAGGGAAAAGATAGCTTCTACTTTTTCAAACCTCCAGCAGCTTCTGCCTTGTTGAGACTCCAACAGCAACTGCTTAAAGCTAAACCTATAAACTAAAACAGAATAGAAATCTGAGAGAGCTGGCCACACTCAGCCAGGCTGCTTCTATTGTTCTATTTTTTTTGAAAAACAAAGCCTTCCAAGCTGTTTATTTATGGGCCTTCAATAGCCAGCTTGTCCCACTGCCTTAAAACTTTGCGTCAAAACAAAACCATGTCAAAATAACCTCTTAAAACACCAGCATTATCACACCAGCCCCAAAACACCAATAAAGCACTTCAGGAGGAATTCATTAACAGCAGAAAATAAACTGGAATAAAAGCAAACCATGGAACATGCTTGAAATCTGAAGTAATACAGATATTGCCAGAGAAACTCAGTAGCAAATGTGGAGAGAGAAACAGAGTTAACATTTTGAGTCCAATGTGACTCAAGCTGATGTGAATGTTATCTGGGACTTCACTTTCTGTCGGTTTGTCCCAACCACAGTCTATCGACTCTATTTTAGTTAGGAAATGTATCCGATTCTGTCCCACTCACCCAGAATAACTTTGTCAGATGTGAGGCAGAAACTCACTTCAGGTGAAGGTGGACAAAAGTGTTTGGAACTTAGAGGGTGATTGATGAAATCACCAGAAACTGTTTGTGCATTGGAAAACAGAGCAAACCTTCCACAGCCTCATGTCTCCACTGACTGTGTTTATTAATGCACAGAGAAATTCCTCCAGGATACTTGGATGTGTGAGAAGGTAATTAAACAATTTCTTAGCACAGGAATTTTTGAACTTAATTCTCCAAGCAAGAGTTTGCCAAGCTTTCAGTACCTAGCATAAGAAGGAGACAATGGGTTGACTAATGGGGAGTTGATGGCCTCATGGTGTTATCTTGGACTGTTAATCCAGAGACCCAGCTAATGTCCTAAGGACCCAGGTTTGAATCCAGCTGCAGCAGATGGTGCAATTTGAATTCAATAAAAATCTGGAATCAACAGTTGAATGATGACCATGAATCCATTGTTGGAAAAAAACACATTGGTTCACTAAAAACCAAAAGAACTGCAGGTGCTATAAATCAGAGACAAAAATAGAAATTGTTGGAAAAGCTCAACAGGTCGGGCAGTATCTATAGAGACAGAAATCAGAATTAAATGTTTCCGGGTCAAGCGACCCATCCTCACTAATGCTCTTTAGGGGAGGAACTAACATGCTGATCAGATCTACATGTGACTCCAGACCCTCAGCAATGTGGTTGACTCTTAACTGCCTTCTGGGCAATTAGGGATAGGCAATAAATGCTGGCATAGCCAGTGATGCTGCCTTCCGGTGAATGAATATAAAAAGAGGCATTGAAATGATGAGATGTGACAGCTATCTTCTTGCCTACTTTGACAGGTTTTTGCATGCAGAGCTAATTCAGGCTGACCTGAAGCAGTACAATTAACCAGGATAAAAACTCTGAACCCTTTCTGCCTACTCCTAACCCAAACCTCAGCACAACTTGTCCCACAGTTAATACTTTGACTCTGGAACTCCCTGACTCTGGAACTCCCTGACTCAGTTGGGGGTCATGGGATACCTCTTACTATAGTATTGTTCAAAAGGGCCAAAGACACCTTGCTAGTGGCTTATAACAATAAGGAAGATGCGATAATGGAGTTTGAAATAAAATTCAAGGCTGATAGTTATTGAACAGAAATATAATAATTCAACAAAGTGATTCCCCTTGTATATCAACAAATTCATTCTCTTCATCTTCCAATGATTTGGATGTAAGTGAGCCCAGTTTGAAGACTCCTGTGATCTCCGATGGCGACTCTCTCCATGTCTCTCTGGCCAACTCCCACTTGCTTGGTTCTTCATTGTGTGACAGCTACCTGCCTCACTTGGAATCCCCACCAAATTCCGGAGCCTCTGAGCTGGCGATGGGCGGTTGTGCATCTGTCATGTTATAGTGCTATCACAGAGTGAATGGCCTCCGCTGAGGATGTGACATCTTCCTTTGACATCACCTCCTGCATTCATATTCCTGAAGAAGGGCTTATGCCCGAAACATCAATTCTCCTGCTCCTTGGATGCTGCCTGACCTGCTGCGTTTTTCCAGCAACACATTTTTCAGCCATCACCTCCTGCATGACAATTGTGGAGCTGTGGGACATGAAAGACCAAGCTGGGAAGGTGAGAGTGTTCCAATCGTTATGTACAGTCCCTCACATTTCAATGGCTGCTGATGTCAAATCCACGTGTCAGACTAGTACAGGTTTTTGTGATATTTAATTCTGTCACCAGATTCCATGGAGACCCCAGCTCTCGATTGTCAATGACCAGACAGGGGAAGGACCATGCTGCTCTGTTGTTCTCAGGGAGGTTGTGCCTGGAAGACCAACTCAAGATCTCAGCTTTCCCCCTCAGCTTCTGTGTTTGATTCCCTTGCAAGCTGAGTGTGGGGTATGGAATGAGATGGGAAGGTGGAAGGTCACATTGATGCAGGGTCATTGAGGGGGGATGGGTGTGACATGGTGATAAGATGAGGGTGACTGTCAGTGAAGGCTGATCAGAGGGAGCTGGGGGGGAGGGGTCGTACTTGAAGGGTCAGAGATGAATAGCCTCACACGGCTTGTTGGTGTGAAGTGTGCTGAGCAGGACAAGGCTGAGGAAATTAGAGTGAGTGGGGGTGTGGGTGAGCCTGCCCTTACTCCTCCTGTCCTGATGATTAAATTTCTTGCAGCGTTGTATCACGGAGTAAGACCCCACTCTCTTGCTGTGGACCTTCTCTGTTCAAGTTTCCTTGTGTTGTCTATTTCTTTCCTGTCCGCCTGCAACAGACTCATCTTATCACAGCAGACTCTTCCAAATACAATGTCAAAGGACAGAAACACATGAACCTACAAACCAGGAGTAGCTGTAGGCCATTCAGCCCCTCAAGCCTGCTCTACCATTCAATAGCTCATGACTGATCAGCTTGGGTTTCGAATTCCACATTTTTATCTGCCCCCAATAGTCTTCAATTGCACTGACTAATAAATATCCATCTCTCTCCGCTTTAAAAATACTCTTCTCCTCCATTATCTTCTGAGGCCCACAGTTGCAAAGTTTCACAATCCTCTAAGAGAAAAACATTTCCCCTCATCTTTGTCTGGAAAGGGTAACCCCTAATTTTAAAACAGTGCCCCATAGTTCTGGACTGACCCACATGAAAAAACAGCCTTTCCACAGCCACCCTATCCACACCATTCAGGATCTGATACACTTCAATCAAGTCACCACACACCCCCACCATCACACACTCTCTCAACTCCAGTGGGAACAAGCCCAGTCTGTCTTGGGGGGACATGACATTTATCAATCTCGGAAACTTCCCCTGAGCTGCGGCACGGTGGCACAGTGGTTAGCACTGCTGCCTCACAGAGCCAGAGACCCGGGTTCAATTCCCGCCTCAGGCGACTGACTGTGTGGAGTTTGCACGTTCTCCCCGTGTCTGCGTGGGTTTCCTCCGGGTGCTCCGGTTTCCTCCCACAGTCCAAAGATGTGCAGGGTCAGGTGAATTGGCCATGCTAAATTACCCGTAGTGTTAGGTAAGGGGTAAATGTAGGGGTATGGGTGGGTTTCGCTTCGGCGGGTCGGTGTGGACTTGTTGGGCCGAAGGGCCTGTTTCCACACTGTAATCTAATCTAATCTAATCTGCTGCTAATATGTTCACATTGTTTCTGAACTAAGCAGATCAAAACTGTGTATTGAGAGGGGTTTCATCAATACCCCATTTAACTGAAGCATAACATCCTTACTTTTATACTTGACTCCTCTCTTTATCAAGGACAGCATCCCATTTGCCCACTTAGTGACTTGCAGTGCCTACATTGTAACGTTTTGCATCTTCGGCATTAGGGCAGCTGATTAGTAGCTCAGTGGCTAACACTGCTGCCTCACAGCACCAGGGACCCAGGTTCAATTCCAGCCTTAGGCAACTGTCCGTGTGGAGTTTACACATTCTCCCACTGTCTCTATGCTTTTCTTCCGGGTGCTCCAGTTTCCTCCCACAGTCCAACGATGTGTAGGTTAGGGTGGATTGGCCATGTTAAATTGTCCATAGTGTCCAGGATTGTGTGGGTTAGGTGGATTACAAATGGGAAATGCAGAATTACAGAGATATGGGGAGGTGTGGCAATGTTAGTCAGTCAAGGACAGTATTACGGTGGTAGAAAAGACATTTGAGAGCTTGCCTACTGAGGTAGTATGGGCTGAGTTTAGAAACAGGAAAGGAGAGATCACCCTCTTGGGAGTTTTCAATGGGCCTCCGAATAATTCCAGAGATGTAGAGGAAAAGATAGCAAAGGTGATCCTGGAAAGGAACGAGAGTAATAGGGTAGTTGTGATGGGGTCTTTAACTTTCCAAATATTGACTGCAAATACTATAGTTTGAGTACTTCAGATGGGCCAGCTTTTGTCCAATAGGAGAAAGTGAGGACTGCAGATGCTGGAGATCAAAGCTGAAAAATGTGTTGCTGGAAAAGTGCAGCAGGTCAGGCAGCATCCAAGGAGCAGGAGAATCGACGTTTCGGGCATAAGCCCTTCTTCCTCATTCTTGCTCGATTCTCCTGTTCCTTGGATGCTGCCTGACCTTCTGCGCTTTTCCAGCAACACATTTTTCAGCTTTTGTCCAATGTGTGCAGGAGGGTTTCCTGACACAGTATGTAAACAGATTAACAAAGGGCGAGGCCACACTGGATTTAGTAATCGGTATTGAACCCGGTAGATGTTAGATTTGGAGGTAGCTGAGCAATTTGATGATAATGACCACAATATGGTTACTTTAGCGATGCAAAGGGATAAGCACATATTGCAGGGCAAGAGTTACAGCTGGGAGAAAGGCAACTATGATGCGAATATGCAATATTTAGGATGCATAGGATGGGGAAGGAAACTGCAGGGATGGGCACAATTGAAATGTGGAGCTTATTCAAGGAACAGCTGCTGTGTGTCTTTGATAAGTATGTACCTGCCAGGCAGGGAGGATGTGGTCGAGTCAGGGAGCCATGGTTTGCTACGGAGGATGAATCGCTTGTCAAGAGGAAGAAGGTGGTTTATGTTAGGATGAGATGTGAAGGCTCAATTAGGGCGATTGAGAGTGACAAGCTAGCCAGGAAAGGCCTAAAGAGGGAACTAAGAAGATCCAGGAGGGGACATGAGAAGTTGTTGGCAGATAGGATCAAGGAAAACCCTAAAGCTTTCTAAACGTATAACAGGAATAAAAGAATGACGGGAGTAAGATTACGGCCAATCAAGGACAGTAGTGGGAAGTTGTGCGTGGAGTGCGAAGAGATGGGAGAAGCACTAAATGAATATTTTTCATCAGTATTCACACTGGAAAAAGACAATGTTGTCAAGGAGAATACTGAGATACAGGATGGGACAGGATTGAGGTTCACAAGGAGGAGGTGTCAGCAATTCTGGAAAGTGTGAAAATAGATAAGTCCCCTGGACCGGATGGGATTTATCCTAGGATTCTCTCGGAAGCCAGGGAGGAGATTGCTGAGCCTTTGGCTTTGATCTTCATGTCATCATTGTCCACAGGAATAGTGCTAGAAGACTGGAGGATGGCAAATGTTGTCCCCTTGTTCAAGAAGGGGAGTAGAGACAACCTAGAAATTATAGACCAGTGAGCCTTACTTCAGTTATGGGTAAAGTTTTGGAAAAGGTTATAAGAAATAGGATTTTTAATCAGTTAGAAAGGAATAACTTGATGAGGGATAGTCAACACAGTTTTGTGAAGGGTAGGTGGAGTTCTTTGAGAATGTGACCAAACAGGGGGACAAGGGTAAAGCGGTTGATGTGATGTATAATGATTTCAGTAAGGTGTTTGATAAGGTTCCCCACGGTAGGCTATTGCAGAAAATGCAGAGGCATGGGATTGAGGGTGGTTTAACAGTTTGGATCAGAAGTTGGCTATCTGAAAGAAACAGAGGGTGGTGGCTGATGGCAAATGTTCAGCCTGGTGTACCGCAAGGATCTGTTTTGGGTCAACTGTTATTTCTCATTTTTATAAATGACCTGGATGAGAGCGTAGAAGGATGGGTTAGTAAATTTGCAAATGACACTAAGGTCACCAGAGTTGTGGATAGTGCCGAAGGATGTTGCAGAGGGACATGGATAAGCTGCAGAGCTGGGCTGAGAGGTGGCAAATGGAGTTAAATGGGGAAAAGTGTGAGGTGATTCACTTTGGAAGGAGCAACAGGAATAAAGAGTGCTGTGCTGATGGTAAGATTCTTGGCAGTGTGGATGAGCAGAGAGATCTCAGCGTTCATGTACATAGATCCCTGAAAGTTGACACCCAGGTTGATAGGGTTATGAGTCTTCGAGATATACAGCGCAGAAGCAGACCCTTCAGTCCAACACGCCCATGCCGATGAGATATCCCAGCCTAATCTAGTCCCATTTGCTAGCACTTGGCCCATATCCCTCTAAACCCTTCCTATTCATATACCCATCCAGATGCCTTTTAAATGCTGTAATTATACCAGCCTCCACCACTTCCTCTGGCAGCTCATTCCACACACACACACCACCCTCTGTGTGAAAAAGTTGCCCCTTAGGTCCCTTTTATATCTTTCCCCTCTCACCCTAAACCTATACCCTCCAGTTCTGGACTCTCACACCTCAGGGAAAAGACTTTGTCTATTTAGAACATGGAACATTACGGCACAGTACAGGCCCTTTTGTCCTTGATGTTGTACCGTCCTGTGAAACCAATCTGAAGCCCACCTAACCTACACTATTCCATTCTCCTATCCTATCCATGCCCCTCACAATTTTATAAACCTCTATGAGGTCACCCCTCAGCCTCCAACACTCCAGGGAAAACAGCTCCAGCCTGTTCAGCCTCTCCCTGTAGCTCAGATCCTCCAACCCTGGCAGCATCCTTTTAAATCTTTTCTGAACCTTTTCATGTTTCACAACATCTTTCCGATAGGAAGGAAATCAGATTTGCACACAATATTCCAAAAGTAGCCTAACCAAAGTCCTGTGTAGCCGCAACATGACCTTCCAACTCCTGTACTCAATACTCTGACCAGTAAAGGAAAGCATACCAAACACCTTCACTATCCTATCTACCTGCGACTCCACTTTCAAGGAGCTATGAACCTGCACTCCAAGGTCTCTTTGTTCAGCAACACTCCCCAGAACCTTACCATTAAGTGTATAAGTCCTGTTAAAACTTACTTTCTGAAAATGCAGCATCTCACATTTATCTAAATTAAACTTCATCTGTCACTCCTCAGCCCATTGGCCCACCTGATCAAGATCCTATTGTAATCTGACGTAACCTTCCTTGCTGTCCACTACACCTCCAATTTTTGGTGTCATCTGCAATACCTCTTAGGTTCATGTCCAAATCATTTATATAAATGATAAAAAGTAGTGCACCCTGCACCAATCTTTGTGCCACTTCACTGGTCACAGGCCTCCAGTCTGAAAAACAACCCTCCACCACCACCCTCTGTCTTCTACCTTTGAGCCAGTTCTGTACCCAAATGGCTAGATCTCCCTGTAATCCATGAGATCTAACTTTGCTAACAAATGTCCCATGAGGAACCTTATCGAATACCTTACCCAAGTCCATGTAGGTCATGTCCACCATTCTGCCCTCATCAATCCTCTTTGTTACCTCTTCAAAAAACTCTGTCAAGTTCATGAGACATGATTTTCCATGCACAAAGCCATGTTAACTATCTCTAATCAGTCCTTGTCCTTCCAAATACGTGCAAATCTTGTTGTTATGAAGGCATACGGTGTGTCAGCTTTTACATAGAACATAGAACATAGAAGAATACAGCGCAGTACAGGCCCTTCGGCCCTCGATGTTGCGCCGATCCAAGCCCACCTAACCTACACTAGCCCACTATCCTCCATATGCCTATCCAATGCCCGCTTAAATGCCCATAATGAGGGAGAGTCCACCACTGCTACTGGCAGGGCATTCCATGAACTCACGATTCGCTGAGTAAAGAACCTACCCCTAACATCTGTCCTATACCTACCCCCCCTTAATTTAAAGCTATGCCCCCTTGTAATAGCGGACTCCATACGTGGAAAAAGATTCTCACTGTCGGCCCTATCTAAACCCCTAATCATCTTGTACGCCTCTATCAAGTCACCCCTAAACCTTCTTTTCTCCAATGAAAACAACCCCAAGTGCCTCAGCCTTTCCTCATACGATCTTTCTACCATACCAGGCAACATCCTGGTAAACCTCCTCTGCACCCGTTCCAGTGCCTCCACATCCTTCCTATAGTATGGCGACCAAAATTGCACACTATACTCCAGATGCGGCCGCACCAGAGTCTTATACAACTGCAACATGACCTCAGTACTCCAGAACTCAATTCCTCTACCAATAAAAGCCAGTACGCCATATGCCTTCTTCACCGCACTATTTACCTGGGTGGCAACTTTCAAAGATCTGTGTACATGGACACCAAGATCCCTCTGCTCATCCACACTACCAAGTATCCGACCATTAGCCCAGTACCCCATCTTTTTATTACTCTTACCAAAGTGAATCACCTCACACTTAGCTACATTGAACTCCATTTGCCACCTTTCTGCCCAGTTCTGCAGCTTATCTATATCCCGCTGTAACCTGCCATATCCTTCCTCACTGTCTACAACTCCTCCGACTTTCGTATCATCCGCAAACTTGCTCACCCAACCTTCTAACCCCTCCTCCAGGTCATTTATAAAAATGACAAACAGCAATGGTCCCAAAACAGATCCTTGTGGAACACCGCTAGTGACAGCACTCCAAGATGAACCTTTGCCATCAACTACTACCCTCTGTCTTCTTCCAGCCAGCCAACTCCTAATCCAAACCTCCAACTCACCCTCAATGCCATACCTCCGTATTTTTTGCAGTAGTCTACCATGGGGAACCTTATCAAACGCCTTACTAAAATCCATATACACCACATCTACCGCTTTCCCCTCGTCCACCTCCTTAGTCACCTTCTCAAAGAATTCAATAAGGTTTGTGAGGCACGACCTGCCCTTCACAAAACCATGCTGACAATCCTTGATCACATTATTCCTATCCAGATGTTCATAAATCCTATCCCTTACAATTCTCTCTAAGATTTTGCCCACAACAGAAGTGAGACTCACCGGCCTATAGTTATTAGGGTTATCCCTACTCCCCTTCTTGAACAAGGGAACCACATTTGCTAGCCTCCAATCTTCTGGCACTACTCCTGTAGACAATGAGGACATAAAAATCAAGGCCAATGGCTCTGCAATCTCCTCCCTTGCTTCCCAGAGAATCCTAGGATAAATGCCATCAGGCCCAGGGGACTTATCTATTTTCACCCTTTCCAGAATTTCCAACACCTCTTCTCTACATACCTCAAAGCCATCCATTCTACTTAATTGTGACTCAGTACTCACATTGACAACAATGTCCTGTTCCTGATTGAATACTGACGAAAAGTATTCATTCAGTGTCTCCCCAATCTCTTCAGCCTCCACACGCAACTTCCCACTACTATCCTTGACTGGACCTATTCCTACCCTAGTCATTCTTTTATTCCTGACATACCTATAGAAAGCCTTAGGGTTTTCCCTAATCCTACCAACTAAGGACCTTTCATGTCCCCTCCTTGCTGCTCTTAGCTCTCTCTCTATTGGTAGAGGGATTGAGTTTTGGAGTCACGAGGTCATGTTGCAGCTGTGCAAAGCTCTGGTGAGGCTACACTTGAAGTATTGCATACAGTTCTGGTCACTAACTTATAGGAAGGATGTGGAAGCTTTGGAAAAGGTTCAGAGGTAACTTACTGGGATGTTGCCTGGTATGGAGGGAAGCGTGAGGGATTTGAGGCTGTTTTCATTAGAGAGAAGAAGGTTGAGAGATGACTTAATTGAGACATATAAGATAATCAGAGAGTTAGATAGGTTGGACAGTGAGAGCCATTTTCCTCGGATGGTGATGGCTAGCACGAGGGGGTGTAGCTTTAAGTTGAGGGGTGATTGATATACAACAGATGTCAGAGGTAGTTTCTTTACTCAGAGAGTAGTAGAGACGTGGAACGCCCTGCTTGCAACAGTAGTAGTCTCACCAACTTTAAGGGCATTTAAATGGTCATTGGATAAATATCTGGATGAAAATGGAATAGTGTGGGATCGATAGGCTTCAGATTGGTTCCACAGGTCAGCACAACACCAAGGTCTGAAGGGCCTCTACTGCACTGCAATGCTCTGCGTTCTATGTTCTATTTTCTAAAATATGGGGCTGTATGTCCTTCGAGGGTCAGTGTGAACTCAATGGGCTGAATGGCCTGCTTCCACACTGTACAGATTCTATGATCTACGGATCAGAATTTCAGTTTTTGTTTTAAGTCCTTCCTACCCAAATGAGCAACCTTACATTTTCCCACACGAGACTCCACTTGCCAGATTTGTACCCACACCCTCTTCCAATTGTGTGAGGCTGCTTATGTCTCCTCCACCACATCCTTTCCTGTCCATCTAGGTGTTGTCTGCAAATTTACCTCCCATGTCTTCACACTCCTCATTGATGATGTGGAGATGCTGGTGTTGGATTGGGGTGGACAAGGTCAGAAATCACGTGACACCAAGTTATAGTTTATTTGAAATCACAAGCTTTCAGAGCACTGCTCCTTTGTCAGATGATGTGACAAAACAGCAGTACTTCGAAAGCTTGTGATTTCAAATAAACTATAACCTGGTGTCATGTGATTTCTGACTTTCTCCTCATTGATGTCATTGCTGTAAATTGTAAAATGTTGAGGCCCCAGCACAGACCCTTTGTGAGACTCCAGTTGTGTCACACTGCCATTTCTGCATACCCTCTGTCCACTGCCAGCCAGATAATATCCGCTGTCTGTTCATAATAAAGATGAAATACTGCAGATGCTGGAAATCTGAAACAAACACAGAAAATGCTGGAGAAACTCAGCAGGCCTGGCAGTATCTGTGGAGAGAGAAACAGTTAATGTTTCAAGTTTGGAGTGACTCTCCTTCAGAATGCCAGTTAGCTCATCTCTAACTATAGCATCAATGCCATTATTGATTAACAGTGCGACCCAACATAAATTTCAGGCCCTCTGCTTGTCCAATTGCTGTCTCACTTCTGGTATGAGGAGGCACCATCATGACACCAGCTCACTCCAATTGATCAGGGAACGTGAACGATTAGATGTGACTGAGTATAAAAGCCACTGAAACAAACTATTGTAAATTTCAGCTTCTGCATTCCACCAGTAATCTCATTAAATACCTGGATTTTCACTGCGATGCTGAAACACAGAGAGCCACTAATTTTCCCTGCCTCCAAGTGCTCCCTCAACACTCCTCACAGCACAGTCCCAGTCACCTCGAACAGACCTTTCTTGTTTGCTGTTTCCAATTCCTCCTGAAAATAACATCATTACTTTCACACAAAGCTCATCACAAGAGCTCAGCCACAGTCTCCTGGGAGCTGCATCAAGCCTGACATTTATACAGGAAGGAGATTTAAAATTGGGTTATTGTTCATTGGTTCAGCTATCCAATAAAAAGCAGCACTGCCTGTACATGAGTTATATTAAGTCCATGATGCTAATGAAGGTGAGAGATGCTAAGGCAAGCAGGAAAGTGGCTCAGTGGGTAGCAGTTCAATTCGATTCCAGGTTTGATTCCAGCCTCAGACAACTGTCTGTGTGGAGTTTGCACATTCTTCTCATGTCTGCGTGGGTTTCCTCCAAGTGCTCCAGTTTCCTCCCAAGTCTAAAGATATACAGGTTAGGGTGGATTGGCCATGGGAAATTGTCCCATAATGTCCAGGGATATTTAGGTTAGATGGGTTAGCCAGGGGAAATGCAGGGGAAAAGGTAGGGGATGAGATGCCCTTCAGCAGGTCGGTGTGGACTTGATGGGCCAAATGGCCTCCTTCCACATTGTGGAGATTCTCTGATTCTATGACGAGGAATTGTAACCATTGTTTCACAATAACATGTTTGGTATCTTTCAAATAATGAGAAGCTGTCTGAAGATAAACGTTCATCAATTTAGGCTAAACCCTTCACAGTGACTCTCATTGCTGTCCAGTCACCATGGATGACAGTTCAAATGGATGAGTATATTTTCACACTTTCTGATTACTGATTCTCCCAGCCAATCCCCATACTTCCCCTTCTCTCTACCCCCCAACCACCTGGAAGGTCAGGAAAGGGTGAAGCTCCAGTGACGGTGTCAACCAACCATTCTGCACACTCTCGTGGCCAAGACTGATATAGAAGAATGGCCTCTTGGGTAAGTGCTGGTGGTCAGATAGGGACTGTTCACAGAGCTGACTTGGCTGCAATTCCTTGATTGACTTGTAGTCCAGTATATGGCAGAGAAAGGGGAGCAGGTCAGTGAGCAAGGACAGATTGGAGCACCAAAAAGATTGTTTTCTTCATTCTTGCCTCGATGAAATTTCAGAGTCCTGCCCAACTGAAAGTGCAGCCCATATTTGTACATTTCGTTCTGTTCCGGATTTGTCTACACTTCCTCTGCATTCGTGACATTCCTTGTCTGTCCCTGATCATTGGACTTAAAATTCCAATTCAAAATTTTCCCCGTGTTTTGAATGACCAGAGACTGTGCTGAGCAATGGGATAGTCCACTTTGAGAATAATTCCTCACAGAATGTCACGTTGCCTTTCCATTGTCAGATTTTTTTTTAATGGAATAGCCGAACTCTGTTCTACATTACTCCATAGCATCTCCCTCCTTGAGCTCACTGTCCACAAACAGGGAGAGAAATCACGGTGACAATTCCCATTGGCTTGTGAACAGTTTTCACAGAATATGATGGGGAGAAAGTGCTCCCACTGAAAAACAGATCAAGAATCAGAAGGCACAGCTTTTAAAGGGTTTTACAAAAGTAGCAAATGCAACGTGAGAATAAATGTTTTTCACAGAGCGAGTGGTTAGGGTATGGAATGAATTACTTGGAAATGTGATGGAGGCTGACTCACATGAGACATTGTAGATGGTGTTAGATGATTATTTAAACAGAAATGGTATATGGGGTCATAGGGAAAAGGCAGGAGAATGACAGTAGGTTAATGTGCTCAGAGAACCAATGTAGGCATGATGGACTGAATGGCCTTCTTCTACCCTATGACACGATTGTGTGATTGTGCCCTCCCCCTCATCCCCTGAGCTCCACCTTGTGGGAAAGGAGATAGAAGTGACCTGAGGACGGGGTAACTCGACTCAAAAAGTTACCTCTAACTTCTCTCCACAGATGCTGCCAGATATGCTGAGCTTTTCCAGCGATTTCTGTTTTTGGTTTTGAATTACAGATTCAGCAATTCCTTTGGTTTTTAGAGAAGTGACCTCCGCATGGCTGGATGGCCGAGGGCTCAACATCGAGCAGCGGACTTTGGGACCCAGGAGCTGCTCAGCTCTGATTGGCCAATAGCACCTGGGCACCTTGCCATCATTGAAGCCTGTGATAGGCCGAGAAACCTGACAATGTTCTACGTATCAGCTCCTGACAGCTGATTGGCAGAATGATGGGCAGATTTCCTGAGTGATCAGAGGTGCCACCTACAATACTCACACCCCTTCCAACACATCAAAAACATGCAGGAGTCCAAACTTCTTTCAGAAACAAAACTATAGTTAAAACTTTTTTTAAAAATGGTATGTAAATCCTGAAACTCAACAGGGATAAAACATTTCGAAGGTTAATTAAGCAAAGCATTTATTTTCTTCAATAAAAATGAAAGTGCCAGGCTAGAACCTCCTCCCATGTTAATTAAATGCCACACGACCAAGATAATTAATCAGAGAGGAGAGGATTCTGGAAGGAGACCAGACTCACCAAGATCAAGGGAGGACTAGTATTCTTGTCACGTTAATCTTAATCTGGTTACCTCTGACTCTGTCTAATCCAAACTATCAGATTAATGAATAAGTAAAAGAAATTCTTTCTAGGTCAGCCATACACAGACCAAGGATACACAGTGGATAGATTCAATGCCCTTTAGGCCCTTAACCTCAGAAGATAATTAATCCTTTAGCCTATTTTAAATGTACTCCTTCACTTTCAATCCTTTGTCGTTTCTTCCAGAT
This sequence comes from Chiloscyllium plagiosum, assembly GCF_037043375.1. Taxonomy (NCBI): domain Eukaryota; kingdom Metazoa; phylum Chordata; class Chondrichthyes; order Orectolobiformes; family Hemiscylliidae; genus Chiloscyllium; species Chiloscyllium plagiosum. The sequence goes on along the minus strand of NW_028270185.1, from coordinate 1,086,387 downwards.
TTCAAACATTTGTTTGTCCCCATGCTCACTCCTTCCTGTGGCCCTAACAGTTATCAGTCTCATCACTGAATCTCATCTCTGCCCCACTTTGTTTTCAGTCACAAAATCAGAGTCACCTCAGCGTTATGTGCAATTGTTCACTGGAGCAGCTATTCATTATCTAGGGAGTAATTGTACCTGCACTGTCATTACACTAAATTGTCTCTCACCTTCTGCACACTATAGGAATTCAAAATCTTATTGCCCAATTTACTGGAGGTGGCTGCAGGTGATGAGAGCTGTAAGCAAGCCATCTATCTGACAGAATGTGCATGATGGGGAAGGAGTGTGATAAATAACTTCAATCACAAGTGACGATGTTTTATAGGGAACATCCAACAACCCTCCTGCTCTCCAGCCCCACAGTTACCCCACACGAGCCTCCCCCATTGCCTCTTCATCTCCCCTCCCTTCAGCATTAACTTCTTTTCTCCCTTATGTGTTTATCCGGCTTTCCCCATCTTAGAAATAATACATTGCTGCTGCTCATTTCAGGCATAGCTTTTCACATTTGAAGAATTATTTTAAAGTCTGCTGTAGGGAAGGAAAAACTGTCAGATAATATTTTGTGAGAAGCCACAGGACTCCAATAGCTGTGAGGAATGGTCACTGACGGTTGGTCAATGCGTAATGGGAGATGTTTAATGACTGCAGTACTACTGCTTGATGCAAACAGCAAACAGATTTGTGGCGTTGTGTGAGATTTTTATTTTTCAGTCACAGGAGGAACTTTCTACACAACTCTTCTGAGAATCACCTTGGAGTTTGCTCATTACTTACCCTGCTCTCCATCGCCCAGGACATTTCATCATTAATTCTGACATATATTGCCCACCCCTTGTTGACTTTGTGAAAGTGAGGGCGGAATTTCTTGATTTAAAAAAAGGGAATGATTTGCTCAGTCACTTCAGAGGTTAAGGGTCAACCATTTTGGTGGACATTGCAACCAGATGAACATTTACCCATGTCCCAAGAATGGAATCCTTACAGTGCAGAAGCAGACCATTTAGCCCATCAAGTCCACACCAACCCTCTAAAGAGCATCCAACCCAGACCCAGCCCATTACCCTAACCCTGCATTTCTCATGGCTAATCCACTTAGCCTACACATCTTTGGGCTGTGGGAGGAAACCAGTGCACCCAGAGGAAACTCACATAGACATGGGGGGTGATGTGTAAATTCCACCCAGTCACCCAAGGTTGGAATTGAACCCAGGACCCTGGGCAGCAGTTCTAACCACTAAGCCACCCCGGATGACTGAGGGAAGTTGTAAATCTTGCCTATTTTGTGGAGTTTATATATTTGACACAAAGAATAGGAATCTGATAAGCTTTTTGCTATGTACAGAAAAACAGCCAGATACTCAAAGCAAAAATAGCAGCAAATTGACAACTTAATAAGATCAAGAATGAACTTTCTGGAAATTGTTAAAATGGAGAATTTTCAGAATATCAAAGAAATCTCAATATGGAAGGTGGCCAATCAGCCCATTAGATTCACTGCTATCTCTGCACCAGAATTCTCATGCTCTCCCAGATTAAGGAATCTCAACAAGTTCTTGCTCAACTGGATTCATTCTATAAAATGACAAGAATGGTGTAATCTTCCTGATCCCAGTCTCAACAGAGAGACGCACTCGAAGGTGCCTGACAAGGAGATTGTTTAATAAATTCTTGCAGCTCACACTCTCCTTGAGCGTGCTGGCCCATTGGGAGTACAGGATTGATGAACTGACTCTGTCAAGCTGGCTTGCTGATGAGGAACAGCTATGTGGATGGGGAGAGGGAATTGACCATGGCCTTTATTAGATGTTACAAAACTCCATGAGGCTTTATTATTCTAAGGTGCTTTTAATCACAGCAACTTCAGTGCAGAGAGACAAAGGCAAATGTCCAAATTAGAAGCAGAAGTATGCTATTCAGCCCTTCAAATCTGCTCTGCCAATTGGTAAGAACATAGCTAAACTGACTGCAGACTCCAAAAGACATTTGGATAAGTGCATGAATGGGAAATGGTTTGGAGGGATATGGGCCAAGTGCAGGCAATTGGGACTAGTTTAGTTTGGAATTATGGTCAACATGGACTGGTTAGACCGAAGGATCTGTTTCCATGCCGTATGACTCTATTACTCTATCTCTGTCTTTAATGGGAGATTCCTTACTTTAAAATGGTGTTGGACAGCTTTAGTCTCACCCACAAGCGGAAACGTCCTGTCAAATATGTCTCAGTAAGATCTCCTCTGGTTTTTCTAAACTGCAATGGGCATAGACTGTGCCTGTCCAACCTTAACTCGTAAGACAACAGTATCTTCACCACCTCCTAATGTGGTGAGCACCAGGTTAAACTCAGTAAACCCTGTCTCTGTCTCTTCCCCACCAACCCCCCCACCCATTCCCCACCCCTGCGACTCCACGGCTTCTGGGACTATGCCGATTTTATCTTTGTCTCCTTAGCAAAGTTAGTATTAAAATGAGGAGAAAGAAAAAAAAAATTACGGGTACAATGACTGATGCCCCCAGGGGTGTGAGTTTAGTGGAGGTGTGATGAGTGAAATAGAATAATGTGATATAATTTAATTTAAGCTAATTTGAATTCAGCTTCATTTAATTTTTATTTAATTTGATTGTAGTTTAATTTAGTTTAAGTAGATACCTTTGTTCTGGTTGAAGATTGGGTAGTTTATCATTAATAGGGTGGTGATATGATATTGTTGTACTACCGCTACCTTTTTGTACTTTGGTATTGCTTTTTATATATAGTTGTTTTGTAAAAGGTTTGAAAAAGTTTTTAATATAAATATTTATGTAAAAAATTTGAGGAGAAAGGATTTCCACTTGCAAATGTCCCAGCAGCTAAGACCATAATCAAAGCCTTGGTTCAGGGAGCCACAGTCTCGTTAACCCAACATATTCACAGCGGAAAAACATTGATTTGAACTGAAATTTGCAAGTAAAGTCAAGAATTTTGAAAGGTGGAATAAAAGCAAAAATGCTAAAAATAATCGGAGGTTTCATAGTCAATGGAGAGAGAAACATTGATATTGCCTGATCTGATGAGCAATGCCAGCACTTTCTGTTTTCATTTCAGATTATAGTGTCGGCAGTATTTCACTCCTGTATTCTTGATGCCTGGAGCCTGGAATTATTGCTGTTGAGGACATTAACAAACTAACACAAGTAAAGACTAGTAAGGCATCCAGAATTTCCCATTTGGCATATTCCGAAACTCACTTAGTCAGTGTGCTCATCTGAAGTGGGATCAGAGAATGATATGTAATATTTAAAAGGGATGTGATAATCAGAGAGTTGAAATGGGACATTAAAACTCCTAAAAGGCTTAGACAACAGTCCACTGTCAATTAGCAGCCAGTTCCAAGCAGAATTGAACTTAAAACCAACTGCCATGTGCAAAGATAAAAGAAACATGAATGATCCATTCACAATGGGCAAAGAATTTTCATTTATTTTATTTTTCAGGAGCCATTTATTGTCGACTTATTGTACGGTTTTCATTTTCCTTCAGTAACTCCTTACCTGATCCTGCACTGTTGGAGAATATTTAGTCAAATGGTTCAATTGGTCACAGAGTCAAAGAGTCATAGAGATGTACAGCATGGAAACAGACCCCTCGGTCCAACCCATCCATGCCAACCAGATATCCCAACCCAATCTAGTCCCACCTGCCAGCACCTTGCCCATATCCCTCCAAACCCTTCCTATTCATTTACCCATCCAAATGCCTCTTAAATGTTGCAATTGTACCAGCCTCCACCACATCCTCTGGCAGCTCATTCCATACATGTACCACCCTCTGTGGGAAAAGGTTGCTCCTTAGGTCTCTGTTATATCTTTCCCCTCTCACCCTAAACCTATGCTCTCTAGTTCTGGATTCCCTGACCTCAGGGAAAAGACTTTACCTATTTACCCTATCCATGCCCCTCATAATTTTGTAAACTCCATAAGGTCACCCCTCAGCCTCCGACACTCCAGGAAAAACAGCCCCAGCCTGTTCATCCTCTCCCTGTAGCTCAAATCCTCCAACCATGGCAACATCCTTGTAAATCTTTTCTGAATCCTTTCAAGTTTCACAACATCTTTCCGATAGGAAGGAGATCAGAATTGCACGCAATATTCCAACAGTGGCCTTACCAATGTCCTGTATAGCTGCAACATGACCTCCCAACTTCTGTACTCAATACTCTGACCAATAAAGGAAAGCATACCAAATGCCTTCTTCACTATCCTATCTACCTGCGACTCCACTTTCATGGAGCTATGAACCTGCACTCCAAAGTCTCATTGTTCAGCAATACTCCCTAGGACCTTACCATTAAGTGTATAAGTCCTGCTAAGATTTGCTTTCCCAAAATGCAGCACCTCGCATTTATCGGAATTAAACTCCATCTGCCACTTCTCAGCCCATTGGCCCATCTGGTCCAGATCCTGTTGTAATCTGAGGTAACCTTCTTCGCTGTCCACTACACCTCCAATTTTGGTGTCATCTGCAAACTGACTAACTGTACCTCTTATGCTCGCATCCAAATCATTTATGTAAATGACAAAAAGTAGAGGACCCAGCACTGATCCTTATGGCACACCACTGGTCACAGGCCTCTAGTCTGAAAAACAACCCTCCAACACCTCCCTCTGTCTTCTACCTTTGAGCCAGTTCTGTATCCAAATGGCTAGTTCTCCCTGTATTCCATGAGATCCAACCTTGCTAATCAGTCTCCCATGGGAAACCTTGTCGAATGCCTTACTTAAGTCTATAGATCACATCTACCACTCTGTCCTCATCAATCTCTTTGTTACTTCCTCAAAAAACTCAATCAAGTTTGTGAGACATGATTGCCCACGCACAAAACCATGTTGACTATCCCTAATCAGTCCTTGCCTTTCCAAATTCATGTACATCCTGTCCCTCAGGATTCCCTCCAACAACTTGCCCACCACCGAGGTCAGGCTCACCGATCTATAGTTCCCTGGCTTGTCTTTACTGCCCTTCTTAAACAGTGGCACCATGTTCACCAACTTCCAGTCTCCCAGCACCTCACCTGTGACAATCGATAATACAAATATCTCAGCAAGAGGCCCAACAATCACTTCTCTAGCTTCCCACAGAGTTCTCGGGTACACCTAATCAGGTCCTGGGGATTTATCCAACGTTACCCATTTCAGGACATCCAGCACTTCCTCTTCTGTAATATGGACATTTTGCAAGATGTCACCATCTATTTCCCCACATTCTATATCTTCTATATCCTTTTCCACAGTAAATACTGATGCAAAATACTCATTTAGTATCTCCCCCATTTTCTGTGGCTCCACACAAAGGCCGCCTTGCTGATCTTTGAGGGGCCCTATTCTCTCCCTAGTCACCCTTTTGTCCTTAGTGCATTTGTGAAAACTCTTTGGATTCTCCTTAATTCTATTTACCAAAGCTATCTCATGTCCCCTTTTTGCCCTCCTGATTTCCCTCTTAAGTATACTCCTACTTTCTTTATACTCTTCTAAGGATTCACTCGATCTATCCTGTCTACATCTTACATATGCTTCCTTCTTTTTCTTAACCAAATCCTCAATTTCTTTAGTCATCCAGCATTCCCTATACCTACCAGCCTTCCCTTTCACCCAAACAGCAATTTACTTTCTCTGGATTCTTGTTATCTCCTTTCTGAAGGCTTCCCATTTTCCAGCCGTCCCTTTACCTGCGAACATCTGCCCCCTTTAAAAAGTTCTTGCCTAATACCGTCAAAATTGGCCTTTCTCCAATTTAGAACTTCAACTTTTAGATCTGGTCTATCCTTTTCCATCACTATTTTAAAACCAATAGAATTATAGTCGCTGGTCCCAAAGTGCTTCCCCACTGACACCTCAGTCACCTGCCCTGCATTATTTCCCAAGAGTAGGTCAAGTTTTGCACCTTCTCTGGTAGGTACATCCTCATACTGAATCAGAAAATTGTCTTGTACCCACTTAACAAATTCCTCTCCATCTAAACCCTTAACACTATGGCAGTCCCAGTCTATGTTTGGAAAGTTAAAATCCCCTACCATAGCTACCCTATTATTCTTACAGATAGCTGAGATCTCCTTACAAGTTTGTTTTTCAATTTCCCTCTGACTATTCGGGGGTGTATAATACAATCCCAATAAGGTGATCATCCCTTTCTTATTTCTCAGTTCCACCCAAATAACTTCCCTGGATGCATTTCTGGGAGTATCCTCCCTCAGCACAGCTGTAATGCTACCCCTTATTAAAAATGCCAACCCCCTCCTCTCTTGCCTCCCTTTCTATCCTTCCTGTAGCATTTGTATCCTGGAACATTAAGCTGCCAGTCCTGCCCATTCCTGAGCCACGTTTCTGTAATTGCTATGATATCCCAGTCCCATGTTCCCAACCATTCCCTGATTTCATCTGCATTTTTTTGCTGCAGAGAACGGCGAGAGCTGGGCAGAAGTGAAGTCGGGGCGCAAAGCCAGTCGGGAAGGTAAGTGATTGTTATTTGAGTGGGTGTGTTCTAGACCCCAGGTCCTACAAAGTAGGGCTTCCCTCCCTCCCTCCTCCTCTAACCTAAATTAAAAGTCCACAGACTTGCCCCAAAAAGAGGGTCCAAGGAAGTTCCTGTGGATTGAAGAGTAAGGCTTTAGCTCAGGAGTCTTTGACAAGGAGGTTGAGTGAAGTGATTACACCACAGTTGAAGAGGGTGAAGACATGACTGCCAAGCTGGTTCAGTGTGCTACGTGCTTGATGTGGGAGGTCAACGACTCTGGTGTGTCTGGCTCGTATAAGTGTGGAAAGTGTGTGCATGTTCAGCTACTGACAGAGCATATTGCAGCGCTGATGAAAGAACTCGAGGACCTTAGGCTTATCCGAGAGAACGGGATCTTTCTGGACAAGACCTTCAGCAAGGTTATTACACCAATCGTACTAGAAGAGAGCAGATGATGAGGAAGGCAGAGAGGAGACAGGTGCAAGAGACCCCAGGGTAAGTACCTGTCAGGAACAAGTTGAATCTTTTGGAAATAGCAGAGCCAGATGACACTGCCAGTCCGCGAGGCGGCCAGGTCTGTCAATCAAACGTTGGCGTGGAGGCAGAGTGGAAGAGTCGGACACCGCACAGAGCCGTGGTAATAGGGGACTCCATCGTGAGAGGAACTGACCGGGGCTTTTGTGGCAGCAGGCGGGACTTAAGGATGGTGCATTGCCTTCCTGGTGCCAGGGTTAAAGACATCACAGACAGAGTGCAGGAAATCCTCAAGGATGAAGGTGAAGAGCCAGAGGTGGTGGTACATGTCGGCACAAATGATGTCGGGAAGAAGAGGGACTTCTTCTTTCCGACATCATACTACAGCGGGACTTCGGAGAACTAGGAAGAAGGCTGAAAAGCAGAACGTCCAAAGTGGTTATCTTCGGTTTGCTTCCAGCTCCTCGGGCTGGTGAGGTCAGAAACAGGGAGATAATGGACTTGAACGTGTGGCTGGGGAACTGGTGCAGGAAGCAAGGATTTAAATTCTTGGATCACTGGGGTATGTTTTGTGGTAAGCATAAATTATACAAGAGAGACGGTTTGCACCTTAATGCAATCTCAGGGGATGAGGGGGAGAATTGGCGAACAGGCAGAAAACAGAGAGTTGGGATAAATGGATCATTCTCACCTTTGCAGCCTGCAATGAGCGGGATATTGCACGGATCAGTACTTGGGACCCCAGCTGTTGGCAATGTACATCAACAATTTGTACTTGGGACCAAATATACTATTTCCAAGTTCACAAATGACACAAAGATAAGTGACAATGTGTGTTGTGCAGAAGATGGCTTCAAGAAGGTTTAGACAAACTTAGTGAGCGTTCAAGCACATGGTAGAATCAAAATGTTTTTCTTCAGAGATCTTGGAATTGTCCACTCCAGAGGGCTAGGCGTGATCATGTACTGGGTATATTTAAAGCAGAGATTAAAAGATTTCCAGGTACCAATGATGTAAAGGGAGAAATAGGGGTCTTGAAGTGAATGATAAGCCTTGATTGTTTTGAATGCCAGGGGAAGGTTGAGGGTCTGAATGGGCTTATTCCTGCTCCTGTGTTCCCCTTGTTGCTTTCCTTCTTGAAGAAAACGTCTGTAGCTTTTCAGCTTGAACAAGCAGCTGAAATGTTGACATTTGTTTTTCTGGATGTCACGTTTGAGAGTTATTTTTGCACTTGCAATTTCAAGCATCTCTTCACCTGTCCCATGGCCTGTATATGGAATTTTAAACACTGTATTTGCTCAAAACGTGCAGTACGTACAAATTTGAGGCTTTAGTTGTGTTAAGAAGTTACTGCAGAATGTGTAGTTTAGTGCATCAGCTACTCATCACTTGCTGTTCATCAATGTTGATTTTAATTTGTTTAATTTGCCATGAGATTCCTTTGAACTGGTCGCTATGAAATTTAAAAGTGATCAGTTGATCACAATCTGTTACTTTTCTCTCATTCTGCTCATTCCAAGCTGCATCATCAGCCCTTACAGAAGATTTTACATATGAACATCAGAACAAGGAGCAGGAGTAGGCAGTCAGGCCCTTCAAGCCTGCTCCAACATTCAATAAGATCTTTTCATGGACTCAGATCCCCTTACCCGTGCTCTCACCGTAACCCTTAAGTCCTTTATTGTTAAAAAAAAAGCTACCTTAGCTTTAAAAACATCTACTGAACTCGCGTCAACTACTTCACTGGGCAAGGAATTCCATAGATTTATACCCCACTGGCTGAAGATGTTCCTTCTCAATTCAGTCCTAAATCTACTCCCTCTAATTTTGAGGCTATGCCCTCTTGTCCTAGTTTCACCCGCCATTGGAAACATCCTCTCTACTTCTATCCTATTTAATCCCTTCATAATTTTATATGCTTCTATAAAATCCCTCCAATTCTTCTGAATTCCAATGAATATAGTCCCAGTCTACTCAGTCTCTCCATCTTAACATCGTACTCCATCTACCAGACCTTTGCCCACTCACTCAAAGTATCTATGTTCCCCAGCAAAGTTTCACATTTCTCTGCACACTTTGCTCAGCCACTCATCTTAGTGTCATCTGCAAACTTTGACACCCTACACGTAGTCCCCAACACCAAATCACCAATATAAATTGTAAGTAATTGCAGTCCCAACACTGGTCCCTGAAGCACACCACTAGTCACTGATTGCCAACCAGAATAGCACTCATGTATCCCCATTCTTTCATTCTTGTTAGTCAACCAATCCTCTATCCACGCTAATACTTTACCCCTAACAACATGCATCCTTATCTTACGCAGCAGCCTCTTGTGCGGCACCTTGTCAAAGGCCTTTTGGGAATCTAGGTACACCACAACCACTGGGTCCCCCTTGTCCACCTTGCTTGAAATGTCTTCATAGATTTCCAAAAGATTTGTTAAGCATGACCTGCCCTCATGCACTTATGCTGCGTCTGCCCAATGGGATAATTTTTATCAAGATGCCTTGCTATTTCTTCCTTGATAATAGATTCAAGCATCTTCCCCACCACAGAGATTAAGCTAACTGGTCTATAATTCCCCATCTTTTGACTACTTTCCTTTTTAAACAATGGCATCACATTTGCTGTTTTCTAATCTACTGGGACTTCCCCAGAGTCCAGTAAATGTTGGAAAATTACCGCCAGTCCACCTGCTATTTTTCCGGCCATCTCTTTTAGTACTCTGAGATGCATTCCATCAGGGGCAGGAGACCTATCTATCCTTAGCTCCATTAGCTTTCCCAACACGACCTCTTCCGTAATAATAATTATTTCCAGGTCCCCACCTACCTTCAGCTCCTTGTCACTTACTGGCATGTTATTCATGTCCTCCACTGTGAAGACCGATACAAAATACCTGCTCAATGGCTCGGCCATTTCCTCATATCCCATAACTAAATGCCCTTTCTCATCCTCTAAAGGGCCAACGTTTATATTAAACACTCTTTTTCGTTTTATATACCGATAGAATCCTTTCCCTTTATATTCTAAGCTAGATTTTTTTCTCATGTTCTATCCTACTTTTTGTTATAGCTCTTTTTGTGGCTTTCTGCTGACCTTTAAAGTTTTTTCCAATCTTCTAGTTTCATGCTGTTTTTGTCTCTTTGTATGCCTTCTCTTTCATTTTGATAGCCTCCCTTATTTCCTCAGACCCGTGGTAGATTATTGCTTTTCTTACAGTCCTTCCTTTTCACTGTAATATACTTCTGCTGAGCACTTTGAAAAATTGTTTTGAAACTCCTCCACTGCTCGTCAACTGTCCCACCATAAAATCTTTGTTTCCAGCTTACTTTAGCCAAGTCCTCCCTCATTGTTTTATCACTCGGAGAGTTATGAATCTTTAGAATCCATGGAGGATTGTGAAAGCTCAGTCACTGAGCATGTTTAAAGCAGGTTTCACAATTGTTAGGACAAATGGGAAGGAGATGTCCAGTGGTACTATTGTCAGTTACATTCTGAGGACCAGGATTCAAATCCCAACATGGGAGATGGTAAAATTTGAATTTAACAAAAATCTAGAATTAAGTGTCTAATGATGACCATAAAACCATAGCCAATTGTTGGGGAAACCCATCTGGTTTGCTAATATCCTTTAGGAAACTGGCAAGCTTACCCACTCTGGCCTACCTGTGACTCCAGACACACAGCAATGTGGTTGACTCTTAACTGCCCTCTGGACAATTTGGGATGGGGCAATAAATGTTGCTGCAGCCAGTGACACCCTGTGAATAAAGAAAAAGACAAAGAAACCTTTCCCAATTTTTAGGGAGGGACCAGAAAAAGGAGAGATTACATTTTTCCCCAGCGGTGAAGGCCAGGTGTAATGGAGATCCAGAGTACTTTATTTTTAATTCATGGGATGAGGGTGTCACCAGCTTGGACAGCATTTACTGTCTATCTCTGAGGCCATTTAAGAGTCAACCCCATTGCTGTGGGTCCAGAGTGATATGTAGGTCAGACCAGATATGGAAGGCAGTTTCCTTCCCTAAAGGACATCAGTGAACCAGATGGGTTTTTCCAATAATCAGCAATGAAATCATAGTCATCATTAGACTGTTATTTCCAGATTTTTATTGAATTCACATTCCACCATCCACTGAGGCAGGATTCAAACCCTGATCCCTAGTACATAACCTGGGTCTCTGGATTAACTGTCCAGCAATAATACCACGAGGCCATTGCCTACTCTAGTGACTCATTCTCACATCATAAAACTGTTATCATCAAATACAAATAAATACTTTTCACTTTTGAGCAGATTGACCCACTAAATGTTGTGATTTGTGATTGTAGCATGGAGAATGCTGCAGGACTGCCAGAATAGAGAGGATTGGCTTAATCTACAATGGCGTGACTGCACGTCACCCTGTGCTACGCATTCCACGGTTAAACTGGATGGATACACAATTTGGGAATGTTCCCTTCCACCCACATGCAGAGAAATGATTTTCACTTCAATCTCCTAAATTTCTCACTGACGGAAACATTCTATGCAAAACTGAGAATATGAAATGCCTTTGGCATTGTCCTTTCAATAACTATTTTCTAATTACGCAGTGCTTCAAGGCACAGCCATCAACAACCCAGGTAATGAAAATCTGCTCAGGAAGTAAAATAAATCATACAAATTTAAAAAAAGACCTCATTTCACAGTTGGTAATGATTATGTTTCACAGAGATAACCAGCAGGGAGCACATCCTGCATTTTGGCAAAGCCAGTCTATGGTATATACAGTACAGCAATAAGTTCAAATCTTGTTCCTTGATGTTGGTGCTAATTCTGTACTGTATAGACCTCACCGGATATTATTGGGTATTGAAAAACAAGTGGCTGGCCCACAGCATTGTATCCCACACTCGTGGAACACTGCATCTCTGATGACATTTGTTGAGTTTATTTCAGATGTTTAAGCACAGTGAGGTCTAGTTCCATGCAACGTGTCTTTTAAAAAAGCTTGACAATGTACCTTTTTCCTCCAGCTGCTCAGATCTAAAAATGTATTTGTTAGAGAGTCATAAATGTTTACAGCATGGAAACAGGCCCTTTGGCCCAGCTTGTCCGTTTTTCACAATTTAATCTAGTCCCATTTGCCTGTGTTAGGTCCATATCCCTCCATTCCTATCCCATCCATGCATCTGTCCAAAGGTTTCTTAAGTGACAACATAATACCCACCTCCACCACTACCTCTGGCAGCCTGTTGCAGACATTCACCACCCTCTGTGTGATAAGATTGCACCTGTGGACCCTCTCACCTTAAACGTACGCCCTCTATTTTAGACTGGAGAAAGTGAGGTCTGCAGACGCTGGAGATCAAAGCTGAAACTTTATTGCTGGAACAGCACAGCAGGTCAGGCAGCATCTAGGGAACAGAAGATTCGACGTTTCGGGCACATGCCCTTCTTCAGTCTATTTTAGACTCCCTACCCTAGGGAAAAACTATTGACTATGTACCTAATCTGTGCTTCTCATGATTTTATAGACTTTTATAAGGTCAGTCTCCTACACTCCAGGGTAAAAAGTTCCAGCCTATCCAGCCTCTCCTTATAACTACTTTCCAAAACCTCAACCTGAGTTACAAATCTTCTCAAAACTCACTAACTACTTTCCAGTCCAGGTAACATACGAGTAAATCATGTCTGCACATTTTCTACTTTAATAATATTCTTTCTATATTAGGGTGACCAGAACACACACAGTACTCCAAATGTGGCCTCACCAACATTTTGTACAACTGCAACAAGACTTCTCAACTCCTAAACCCAGTGCTCTGACTGATGAAAGCATGGATGTCCACCTGTGACTCCATTTTCAATCACAGCTCTCAATGTCACAAATAGCTTCACGTGAATTATTTCAGAGTCCAATGAGTCCAGGGGCGGCACAGTGGCTCAGTGGGTAGCACTGCTACCTCACAGTGCCAGAGAGCTGGGTTCTATTCTGGCCTCAGGCGACTGTCTGTGTGGAGTTTGCACATTCTCCCTGTGTCTGCGTGGGTTTCCTCCAGGTGCTCCGGTTTCCTCCCACAGTCCAGAAATGTGCATGCTAAATTGCCCGTAGTGTTAGGTGAAGGGGTAAATGTTGGGGAATGGGTCTGGGTGGGTTGCTTTTCTGAGGTTCGGTTTCGACTTGTTGGGCCAAAGGGCCTGTTTCCACACTGTAGGCATTCTGTGGATCTCTGTTATATATGTAAATTGAACAGTCCACCATACTTCCTCACTTTGGGGTACAAAGGGTCATTCTTCATGTGTGATCCAAGATGGAGACCTTGAGCTGGCTCTTCAACATTGAACCATCGAATAGTCAACACACAGATGAAGGCCAATCTGCCCATCCAACACTTGTGGTTATCTCTGAGTGATTTAGCTTGGCTATTCTCCTCACCCTTCAATTTAGCGTTTCCCCTCCTTCCTCTCCAAGTCCTTTTGGAAAGCCAGCATTGAATCACCCTGGAGCCCCCTCTCAGACAGTACATTCTAGGTTCTGTATAGAAAGACTGTTCCTCATGAAGGAAGAGGACGTCATGCTGTGGAATGGGCTGACATATGGATATTGAAATTGAACATAAAGTGATCGGATTTGATGGGTGGAAATTGAAGAAGAATGTAAACTAAAAAGAATACAATTGTAAAGGGAGTACAGTAACAGATGGAGCATGTGCACAAATCATTTAAGTGACAGCGCAGTTTGACAAAATGGGCAAAGGGCTTCCAGGATTCTCGGCTTTATACATGGGGCTTAGAGTACAAGAAAGGACATTAGGATGATAACTCACACAATACTATAACATTTCAGAAGTTCCTCTGCCTTCTCTTAATGTCCAGACAACTGCAATTTTCCAATAGAGTTATATACAATGATCAACAGCCGATAATTTCTCTTCCTAAATTTGAGGCCAACTAGAAGCTCCCAGCCATCTTAACTCAAAGCCATTGCTTTCACACTAATCTGTGGGTCAAACCTAGCATGAATCGGGTCTGAGTATCGCAGTGCCTCAGGTAATGAATTTACACAGTAACTCAATAAGACTGACAATGGTTCAGTCTTGCAACTCCAGATAGAGAATCAGCAACATTGGAAAGATGTTCACACCCATGCTGTGAGGATCATACCTTCTAACTTGCTGGCAATGTCACTTTGTGCATCGTAGGCTGATCTGGAATCACAATGTTACAAGATTCACCAATGAATGTAGCGCTGCTGTTTTATGGTGACTGAGGACTGGGATTCAGTCTTTATTTGAACTATATTTACCATTGCTGGTCAATGCACCCCTTCTCTATTGCAAAATCCCTGCATCAATGACCTTCATCATCTAAAAATAAGATGCTCATTGGATGCATTTATAATCAGGGACATTTGATTTATTAAGATATGTTTTGCTTCTCAGAGAAGTAAATCGACCTCTCATGCCTGGTCCTCCATTCATTATGATCATACAGTCATAGAGATGTACAGCATAGAAACAGACCCTTCCATGCCGACCAGATATCCCAACCCAATCTTGTCCCACCTGCCAGCACCCGGCCCATATCCCTCCAAACCCTTCCTATTCATATACCCATCCAAATGCCTTTTAAGTGTTGCAATTGTACCAACCTCCACCACTTCCTCTGGCAGCTCATTCCATACATGTACCACCCTCTGCGTGAAAACGTTGCCACTCAGGTCTCTTTTATACCTTTCTCCTAAATCTAAGCCCTCTAGTTCTGGACTTCCCCACCCCAGGGAAAAAGATTTCATCTATTTATCCTACCCGTGCCCTCCCCTCCCCCCATAATTTTATAAACCTCTATAAAGTCACACCTCAGCCTCCGACGTTCCAGGGAAAACAGCCCCAGCCTCTTCAACCTCTATACCTCAAATCCTCCAATCCTGGCAACATTCTTGGAAATTTTTCCTTCCAATAGGAGGCTGATCATGAGCTCAATACCGTAATCCTGCTTTCCCCTCATCTCTTGATCCCTTTAGTCACCACAGTTATATCTACCTATCACTTTCTGAATTCCACAGGCTCACTCTCTAGGTGAAGAAATTTCTCATCTCAGCCCTAAAAAGTTTGCCCATTATCCTTTGGCTGTGACCCTGGTTCTGGACTCCCCTGCTATCAAGAATATCCTCCCTGCATCCGCCCTGTCATGACCTGTTAGAATTTTACAGCTTTATTGTTGTAAACTTCGGTGAA
Source organism: Chiloscyllium plagiosum (assembly GCF_037043375.1). Classification (NCBI taxonomy): domain Eukaryota; kingdom Metazoa; phylum Chordata; class Chondrichthyes; order Orectolobiformes; family Hemiscylliidae; genus Chiloscyllium; species Chiloscyllium plagiosum. The sequence continues at coordinate 1,071,152 of NW_028270185.1, read as the reverse complement.
TACAATCCTAACCAACTCAGTCTCTCCTCATGCGTCAGTCCTGCCATCCCAGGAATCAGCCTTCACTCCATTCCCTCCATCACCAGAACATACTTCCTCAGATACAGAGACCAAAACTGCACACGATATTCCAGGTGTAATCTCACCAATGCAAACAAAAGAGGAGCCAGAACCAATCCCTGTGGAACACCACTGGTAACAGGCCTCCAGTCCAAAAAGCAACTCTCCACCATTACTCTGCTCCTGCCATTAAGCCAATTTTGAATCCAGTTGGCAAGCGCACCCTGAATCCCATGTGATCTAACGTTACTAATTAGTTTACCATGCAGAACCTTTTCAAAGTCTTTACTAAAGTCCAAGTAAGCAACATCTACTTCCCATTGCCCTCAATAATTCTTTTGGTAACTTACTCAAAAACCTCTGTCATGTTTGTGACGCACAATTTTGCTGACTATCCCTAATCACTTTTTGCCTCTCTAAATGTCCATAGATCCTATTTTATAAAATCACTGCCAACAATTTACCTACAATGAAAGTCAGACTCACAGATCTATAGTTCCTCAGTTTCTCCTTACAACCTTTCTTAAGGTACAACATTAGTCACCTCCTGTCATCAGGCATGTAACCCATAGTTACAGGTGATGTAAATATTCCTGAAAGGAGTCTCACAATTTCCTCCCTTACTTCCCACAACATTTTAGGATACATTAGATCAGGCCCTGGACATTTATCAACTTTTATATTCTCCAAGACCTCCTGAACTTCCTCTTCTGTAATGTGAACGCGAATGTTTGCCATTGTCTATCCCATTTTTCAATCCACCAGAGCCATCTCATGTCTCATCTCATTGTAGTTTCCCTTATTAAGATTAAGGACCCAAGTTTCAGAATCAATCATCCTGTTCTGCAACTTGTTGAAGAATTCTGTAACATTACAATCATTCATCCCCAAGGGTTTCTGTTACGATCACATTACCAATTATTCCTTTGTCCTTGTAATACACCCAGTCTAAGATGCACTGGTCCAGAAAACCTTCCTGTATATACTCTAGGAATTCCTTCTCTATAGTATTTGATTAATTTGATTCACCCAATCAATATTAAGACTAAGGTTGCCCATAATTACAAATGCTCCTTTACTGCATGGATCTCTGATTTCCTGTTTAATGCTATTCCCAACATCACCACTACAGTTTGCTAGTCTACATATCACTCCACACACCCCCCACCCCACACACACACACACACAGACACAGACTTTTTGTCCCTTTGGTATTTCTAAGTTCTACATTGTCTGAGGTAACATCTTTTCTCAATATTGAGTTTATATCCTCTTTAAACAGTAATGACAGTCTGCTGCCATTTCCCTTTTGCTTGTCCTTCCGAAATACTGCTTACCCTTAGATGTTCCGTTCCCATCCCTGGTCACCCTGCAGCCATGTGTCCAATATCCCAACTACATCGTATCCATTTACACTTATTTGTGAAATTATTTCATCCACTTTATTTTGAATGCTCTGTGCATTTTTTATTAGTATTTTTAGTCTCAGTCCCACTGATTCTCAGTGTGGTCCTGTCTGATTCTGGCCTTTATTCCTCTGTTTATCCCTACTCTAATACCCTTTCTCTGTCGTTCGTCCCTTTCCTCGATTCCTTTTCCTTGGACTCCTGATTGGGATTGATACCCCAGGGGGAGCATCTCCTAAAGTGAATGGGGAGGGTTTAAACTAAATTGGCAAAAGGGAACTGTACTGTAAATGATTCCAACACAGGCACCTAAACCTGTGTCAGTCCACAGTTCTAGCACACAGACCCCCATCTGAACACAGACCCCCATCTGAACACAGACCACCATATCAGTACGCAGGGACCACCATCCCAGCACACAGGCCTCCCATCACAAAATGCAACCCCTCATCTCTTTATGCAGACCCCATCCACCTCAGTACAAGAGCCCAATCTCAATATGCAGACCCTGTCTCAATGTGGAACCACTGCCTCAGCGCATAGATGACCCTCCCATCTCCCTAACCCCCCTCAATCTGTGCACCAATTGGATTCCAGTTTGTTCTTTTGTGAAGCCAGCCACCAGCTCATTGGAACAAACCAGCCAATCATTAAAAACAGATTCTTCATCTGTGTCGATTTGTTTCAATAAGAAGGCCCTTTAAGACAATGGAAGAGGTGATAAGCTCATCTCTACAGGGGAAGGCAACAGAACAAATTGTGATGGTTGTATTAATGGAATTACAGGTTTGAGGTCGAATTCTGAGATGAGATGAACACATTTTAATTCCACTCTCACCATGTGACAGTTAATTAATACCTTTTGGGTGCATTCTAGCCTTCATTTGGTGAATAATATTACTGCCAGGAAACTGGAAACATCATGGCTAGGGCACTCACCAACCCCATGGCTAGGGCACTCACCAACCCCATCACACACTCCAAGGACAGGGGCAGCACAGGGTTAGTAACAGAGTAAAGCTCCTTCTACACTATACCCATCACACACTCCCAGGACAGGGGCAGTACAGGGTTAGTAACAGAGTAAAGCTCCCTCTACACTGTACCCATCACACACTCCCAGGACAGGGGCAGTACAGGGTTAGTAACAGAGTAAAGCTCCCTCTACACTGTACCCATCACACACTCCCAGGACAGGGGCAGTACAGAGTTAGTAACAGAGTAAAGCTCCCTCTACACTGTACCCATGACACACTCCCAGGACTGGGGCAGTATAGAGATAGTAACAGAATAAAGCTCCCTCTACACTGTACCCATCACACACTCCCAGGACAGGGGCAGTACAGAGTTAGTAACAGAGTAAAGCTCCCTCTACACTGTACCCATCACACACTCCCAGGACAGAGGCAGCACAGGGTTAGTAACAGAGTAAAGCTCCCTCTACACTGTACCCATGACACACTCCCAGGACAGGGGCAGCACAGGGTTAGTAACAGAGTAAAGCTCCCTCTACACTGTACCCATGACACACTCCCAGGACAGGGGCAGTACAGAGTTAGTAACAGAGTAAAGCTCCCTCTACACTGTACCCATCACACACTCCCAGGACAGGGGCAGCACGGGGTTAATAACAGAGTAAAGCTCCCTCTACACTGTACCCATCACACACTCCCAGGACATGGGCAGCACAGGGTTAGTAACAGAGTAAAGCTCCCTCTACACTGTACCCATCACACACTCCCAGGACAGAGGCAGCACAGGGTTAGTAACAGAGTAAAGCTCCCTCTACACTGTACCCATGACACACTCCCAGGACAGGGGCAGTACAGAGTTAGTAACAGAGTAAAGCTCCCTCTACACTGTACCCATCACACACTCCCAGGACAGAGGCAGCACAGGGTTAGTAACAGAGTAAAGCTCCCTCTACACTGTACCCATGACACACTCCCAGGACAGGGGCAGCACGGGGTTAGTAACAGAGTAAAGCTCCCTCTACACTGTACCCATCACACACTCCCAGGACAGGGGCAGTACAGAGTTAGTAACAGAGTAAAGCTCCCTCTACACTGTACCCATCACACACTCCCAGGACAGAGGCAGCACAGGGTTAGTAACAGAGTAAAGCTCCCTCTACACTGTACCCATGACACACTCCCAGGACAGGGGCAGTACAGAGTTAGTAACAGAGTAAAGCTCCCTCTACACTGTACCCATCACACACTCCCAGGACAGGGGCAGCACGGGGTTAGTAACAGAGTAAAGCTCCCTCTACACTGTACCCATCACACACTCCCAGGACAGGGGCAGTACAGAGTTAGTAACAGAGTAAAGCTCCCTCTACACTGTACCCATCACACACTCCCAGGACAGAGGCAGCACAGGGTTAGTAACAGAGTAAAGCTCCCTCTACACTGTACCCATCACACACTCCCAGGACAGAGGCAGCACAGGGTTAGTAACAGAGTAAAGCTCCGTCTACACTGTACCCATCACACACTCCCAGGACATGGGCAGTACAGGGTTAATAACAGAGTAAAGCTCCCTCTACACTGTACCCATCACACACTCCCAGGACAGGGGCAGCACAGGGTTAGTAACAGAGTAAAGCTCCCTCTACACTGTACCCATCACACACTCCCAGGACAGAGGCAGCACAGGGTTAGTAACAGAGTAAAGCTCCGTCTACACTGTACCCATGACACACTCCCAGGACAGGGGCAGTACAGAGTTAGTAACAGAGTAAAGCTCCCTCTACACTGTACCCATCACACACTCCCAGGACAGAGGCAGCACAGGGTTAGTAACAGAGTAAAGCTCCCTCTACACTGTACCCATGACACACTCCCAGGACAGGGGCAGCACGGGGTTAGTAACAGAGTAAAGCTCCCTCTACACTGTACCCATCACACACTCCCAGGACAGGGGCAGTACAGAGTTAGTAACAGAGTAAAGCTCCCTCTACACTGTACCCATCACACACTCCCAGGACAGAGGCAGCACAGGGTTAGTAACAGAGTAAAGCTCCCTCTACACTGTACCCATGACACACTCCCAGGACAGGGGCAGTACAGAGTTAGTAACAGAGTAAAGCTCCCTCTACACTGTACCCATCACACACTCCCAGGACAGGGGCAGCACGGGGTTAATAACAGAGTAAAGCTCCCTCTACACTGTACCCATCACACACTCCCAGGACATGGGCAGTACAGGGTTAGTAACAGAGTAAAGCTCCCTCTACACTGTACCCATCACACACTCCCAGGACAGGGGCAGCACGGGGTTAATAACAGAGTAAAGCTCCCTCTACACTGTACCCATCACACACTCCCAGGACATGGGCAGCACAGGGTTAGTAACAGAGTAAAGCTCCCTCTACACTGTACCCATCACACACTCCCAGGACAGGGGCAGTACAGGGTTAGTAACAGAGTAAAGCTCCCTCTACACTGTACCCATCACACACTCCCAGGACAGGGGCAGCACAGGGTTAGTAACAGAGTAAAGCTCCCTCTACACTGTACCCATCACACACTCCCAGGACAGAGGCAGCACAGGGTTAGTAACAGAGTAAAGCTCCGTCTACACTGTACCCATGACACACTCCCAGGACAGGGGCAGTACAGAGTTAGTAACAGAGTAAAGCTCCCTCTACACTGTACCCATCACACACTCCCAGGACAGAGGCAGCACAGGGTTAGTAACAGAGTAAAGCTCCCTCTACACTGTACCCATGACACACTCCCAGGACAGGGGCAGCACGGGGTTAGTAACAGAGTAAAGCTCCCTCTACACTGTACCCATCACACACTCCCAGGACAGGGGCAGTACAGAGTTAGTAACAGAGTAAAGCTCCCTCTACACTGTACCCATCACACACTCCCAGGACAGAGGCAGCACAGGGTTAGTAACAGAGTAAAGCTCCCTCTACACTGTACCCATGACACACTCCCAGGACAGGGGCAGCACGGGGTTAGTAACAGAGTAAAGCTCCCTCTACACTGTACCCATCACACACTCCCAGGACAGAGGCAGCACAGGGTTAGTAACAGAGTAAAGCTCCCTCTACACTGTACCCATGACACACTCCCAGGACAGGGGCAGTACAGAGTTAGTAACAGAGTAAAGCTCCCTCTACACTGTACCCATCACACACTCCCAGGACAGGGGCAGCACGGGGTTAGTAACAGAGTAAAGCTCCGTCTACACTGTACCCATGACACACTCCCAGGACAGGGGCAGTACAGAGTTAGTAACAGAGTAAAGCTCCCTCTACACTGTACCCATCACACACTCCCAGGACAGAGGCAGCACAGGGTTAGTAACAGAGTAAAGCTCCCTCTACACTGTACCCATGACACACTCCCAGGACAGGGGCAGCACGGGGTTAGTAACAGAGTAAAGCTCCCTCTACACTGTACCCATCACACACTCCCAGGACAGGGGCAGTACAGAGTTAGTAACAGAGTAAAGCTCCCTCTACACTGTACCCATCACACACTCCCAGGACAGAGGCAGCACAGGGTTAGTAACAGAGTAAAGCTCCCTCTACACTGTACCCATGACACACTCCCAGGACAGGGGCAGTACAGAGTTAGTAACAGAGTAAAGCTCCCTCTACACTGTACCCATCACACACTCCCAGGACAGGGGCAGCACGGGGTTAATAACAGAGTAAAGCTCCCTCTACACTGTACCCATCACACACTCCCAGGACATGGGCAGTACAGGGTTAGTAACAGAGTAAAGCTCCCTCTACACTGTACCCATCACACACTCCCAGGACAGGGGCAGCACGGGGTTAATAACAGAGTAAAGCTCCCTCTACACTGTACCCATCACACACTCCCAGGACAGGGGCAGCACAGGGTTAGTAACAGAGTAAAGCTCCCTCTACACTGTACCCATCACACACTCCCAGGACAGGGGCAGCACAGGGTTAGTAACAGAGTAAAGCTCCCTCTACACTTTACACATCACACATTCTCAGGTCAGGGACAGCATGGGGTTAGATACAGAGCAAAGCTCCCTCTACACTGTACCCATCACACACTCCCAGGACATGGACAGCATGCGGTTAAATACAAAATAAACTCCTTCTGTTGTGTGCCCCATCATTGCATCTAATTTCTGAGGTAAAAGAAAATGGCCCTTTCTAACAGTGTCCTCTACCCATTGACAGCAACGGGCCAGCATCACGTTATTTAAAATTATTTCAGCATCTAATCAGCATTCTGTTTTGAACACCAGCAGAAACCAATCTTCCTAAGTCCCATTTGGTTGAGTTTGTGTGAAGATCATGGTGCAGTTTAGTACAGCACGTCTCTGGCATTCAGGAGCTGGATGGAAAAGATCCAAACTCGTTGCACATAAAGTTTGCCGCAGAAAATGAGCCATTATCATGTTCATGGGTTTTCTCTTTGCGCTTTGATGCTGGAAACCTATTTTGTAAATGGGTTTAATCAGACCAAATAGCAAGTGTTTCCATGACAATCAGTTAATGTTTTGCCACCAATATTGCGGAGTGAATTTTCAATTTGATGGGTTGTTTAAGTCTCAATGATGAGACCTTGATTTAAACTCTAGACTGACTAGTGTCAACCTCACTGCAACAAAACCTTCCTAAGCAGAGTAATAATTGTCCTCAAAATCTCAAGAAAAGGCAGCCATGCATATACAGGCACACCTTTGCAAATTCCATTCAATGGTTAATTTAAATTGTAGTTAAAAATGCGGACGACACTGTAAATTAACTAACTGAATGTCCATCTCTCTCTGGATTTAATTTTCCTGTGCCGTGAATGTTTTGCCATCTCATAGCGTATTAAACATGAGGACATGGATCAGGAATTAAAATAAAGCATTAAGCTTGGGTCAGGGATTATTTACAAAAATAGTTAATGGGAATTTCTCTGCCCTTCTGGGTTTAATACATCATTTCAATGTTGGCTTTCAGAGAGGTGACTGGTTAATATACATCAATATGAATTTTAAAAAAGCAGTTGAATGGTAGATGCCATACACTCTCTGCGTTTGAGAAGCCTGTGGTTTTTTTGTTTGTTCAGAAAATGTTAATTTCGAAAGTGCTGCTAACAATTGCTTGATGGTTTGGTTGCTGCTTTAGAAGCTCAGAGTTTCTTAGATTTCATATAATTCCTACTGTGTGGAAGCAGGCCATTTGCCCCGTTGAGTCCACACCAACCCTCTGAAGAGCATCCCACTACCCTATCCTTGCAACCCTGCATTTCCCATAGCTAATCCACCTATTCTACTCACTATAGGGCAACATAGCATGGCCAACCCACCCTAACCTGCACATCTTTGGACTGTGGGAGGAAACCGGAGCACCCGGAGGAAACCCACGCAGACACGGGGAGAATGTGCAAACTTCACACAGACTGTCACCCGAGGCAGGAATTGAACCCAGGTCCCTGGTGCTGTGAGGCAGCAGTGCTAACCACTGAGCCACTGTGCCACCCATTTCTGATCTGGATGCAATCAGGAAATTGCAGCCTAGGTTCAGAAGCTCATTTTTTTCCCACTCTTTGCTCACCACTAAGGGTCTAGGGTCCAGCTTCCACTGCACAGGGGTGCATTTTGCAATAGCCTCCTCCAAGCTTTCAGCTATTTCTTTCAAGAAGGGAAACCTTTACACTAATAGTGCGCAATATGAAATATCAAGCATTATACAAGACAGATAACATAGCATGAGCCCTGCGTTAATTATCATTTTTGAATAATAATATAGCAATTTATATTATAATTTTACCATCCGTACTCCGAAAAATCAGTTTTACAAATGCTAATCACTTAATCTCCTCTCCAGCTGGTAAGAGTCCAGCCAGGGTGAATGTTATAGAATCTTTAAGTACTCTATAATTGTCTGATTATTGTGAATGCTTATTTTTCTTACAGCAGTTATTTTCTGTGCTTCAATATTTAATAGCTCGCTCTCTCAAGTATAAATGGAGCTGCAATTGCTGAGGTGTCTGTGATACACAAGGGTTTTGAGAATGGTTGCATCAAAAGTGAATTGTACGTACTCCCATTGCTGTCAGTGAAATTACTCATCCTGGTAAAATGTTGGGGAAAGTTAAATTCAACACCAATAGAATGGGCAAAGTGAACATGATGTGGAGTTAAGCCATACCTGCATAGTACTGACATCATGGTGTTTAAAATTATTTCTGATTTGGAGATAAACCTGTTGGACTATAACCTGGTGTTGTGTGATTTTTAAAATTATTTCAGCATCTAGCCCATGCCAATTATATTCTTGTTGGACTCTCGCTGTGATTATCTATCATCAGCACCATTTAAAGCCAACTTGTATATCCTCAAGGGGAGGTGCTGGAGGCTACAAGAGCTGTCAGCCTCTGATACATAGCAGCAGCACCAACGTTTTTTCAAACTAAACCAGTAATGTTCTTGAAGGAGGTGGAAAGGAGGAGAGATATCCTGTATCAGCAGGGAGTCAGCACACTGAACAAACACACATTCATGAAGGAAGTGGGAGAAGATTGTCCAGTGAGGCAGGAATGAAGACCCAAGCCCTGGATGTTGTGCCCTAAGAAGGTTTCCTGACTTCATATGATGGTCGAGGTCAATGAATGTAATTTCAATTGTTGTACCCCAATAGCAAAACATATAGCCTCAGTCCAGCCACTTCCCTATTCCCCCATCACTCACCAATCGCCATCAGTCAGGACCCAGGCAATACATTCAGAGTTCACATATGCATGTCATGTGGCTGAAAATCTCAGACCCACATCTCTCAGTTTGCACATTCAGTCAGCTTTTGTTTTTTTAATTCATTCATAGGATGAGGGCATCACTGATGAGGCAACATTTATTGTCCATCCCCAACTGCTCCAAAGGGTAGTTAAGAGTCAACCACATTCCTTTGGGTCCATAGTCACTTTTGGGCCAAACCAGATAAGGGTGGCAACTTCTTTCCTTAAAGGGCATTAAAGAACCAGATGGATTTTCCAATAATCGACAATGTATTCATGATCAACATGAGATTCTTAATTCCAATTTTTTTTAAATTGAGTTCATATTCCACCATCTGCAGTGGCAAGATTCGAAACTGGGTTCCAGAACATTAGCTCCCACCACTGGGTGAGTATCAGTGATGGTGAGCGACACCCACTAAGCAATTCATTGGCCACTTAAGTGCCCCACTTTGGCCATGCAGGAAGGTCACCCCTGTGGAGTCTCTCATGCACCTATCCTAGATGCAAGCAGGAAGGTGAACAGGTCCCCAGCACCTGATTGCCCACAGGGGTTGGGACATAAGGTTCTGCCCCTATGGTCACAATGTGCAGAATCCCCTACCCCTCTCCCCCAGTGCTGCCACAGCCAGTTTACATTGTGACTGCAGATATCAGAGTCAGACCATTGCCCCCAGACTGACACCCTCTGTCCCAAGCCTGCCCCCCACCCCTACACTGACCCCCCACTCCCCGACTGACCCCCCGCCCCCCGACTGACCCCCTGTCCCCAGACTGACACCCCCTGTCCCCAGCCTGCCCCCCGCCCCCACACTGACCCCCCACTCCCCGACTGACCCCCCGCCCCCAGACTGACCCCCTGTCCCCAGATTGACACCCTCTGTCCCCAGCCTGCCCCCCCCACCCCCACTCTGAACCACCGCTCCCCGACTGAACCCCCGCCCCCTGACTGACCCCCTGTCCCCAGACTGACACCCCCTGTCCCCAGCCTGCCCCCTCCCCCACACTAACCCCCCGCTCCCCGACTGACCCCCCCGCCCCCAGACTGACACCCCCTGTCCCCAGACTGACACCCCCTGTCCCTAGCCTGCCCCCTGCCCCCACACTGACCCCCCCGCTCTCCGACTGACCCCCCGCCCCCCGACTGACCCTCTGTCCCCAGACTGCCCCCCGCCCCCACACTGACTCCCTGTCCCCAGACTGACCCTCTGCCCCAGGCTGACCCCTTGCCCCCAGACTGACCCTCAGACTGACCCTTCTTACCCCAGACTGACCCCCCCCACCTCCAAACTGGCCCCCCCGCCCCCAGACTGGCCCTCTGGCCCCCAGACTGACCTCCTGTCCCTCAGAGATACATTTCTGATGGTATCAGCTCAAACTATCGAATCGAACACTATCCTGAACATCAAGCTATGAACATATCATTTTTACAAAGCAGCACATTTACCCCGGGAGATACAGATTTTTTCTACTGCTTCTATAAAGGTAATGTAAACCAAGAAAAATACACACTTATTTTATGTAGAAGAATTACAAATAGATTGTTCACTAGTTTCTCATTATATTCTGCTTTCCACAATTTATTTGCTTTTGTTCTTAAGCAATGTTTTATGGAAAATGAATTTTCAGATTTAGAGTGGAGGCCACTTTTAAAAAGACTAAATTCCATATTCCAGTGACTTGGGATCTCAGTTGTAGATGGCTGCATTTTTGCATCATGTATCTTTGATATTCAAACTCTATTGAAATGTAAACACTGTCTGTATAGCCACATTAAGAACAATTGCCTTACAGGTGTAAGGATATGGACCATCTCTAATAGCATTGACAAAACATCCAGCCAATCATCTAGGCATCAAATTGAATAAGGATAAACCATTCAGCCCTCTCGGAATATAGGGCTGGAGCTGTGAAAGATCTGCTCAGACATAGTCTCATCATGTATGCGAGGCAACTGGAATACATGAGCCATGACCATATCCGAGTCACTGATCATCTGGAGAAAGATCATATCTCAGGCCAGCCTGCCACATCCATTCAACCAGGTATTTGACTGCAGATCAGAACAGGGAAATGAAACACTTAAAGAGCAAGAAGGGAACTGAGTTCCTTCTATTTCTTCCTGCAGAAAATATGTGGATTTTGAGCCGTGTCAACTGATTTTGACGATAAGTGAGCTGCAGAGAGAGATTTGAATAAGAATCAATCCAGCAGCGACATATTTCCAAAGGACAGACAAGTAAACTGGCCACATCTTTAAATCACCTCAATACTGATAGAAACATGTCACTGAGATCAGCTGATAACCATAGCATCCTCACAGTGTGGAAGAAGGCCATTTGGCCCATTGACTCCGAAGAGCATCTTACCCAGATCCAGTCCCTTGCCCTATCCCTGTAGCCCTGCATTTCCCATGGCTAATCCACCTAGCCTGCACATACCTTGGACACTATGGGTAATTTAGCCTGGCCAATCCACCCTAACCTACACATCTGTGGACTTCAGCCTGCAGCAAGTAAACAGCATTCAACAGCCATGTATCCCCATCCTTCTACTGGAGATTACATTGGAAAACCTAGCCTCATGCTCTGTAATCTATTTGTGTGAATGTGAACTTGGAGCACGGATGCATTTGCATAAAAATCAGAGCACTTTGAAAACTTATTTTACTGAGATCGAGTACAATAAAAACAATCACCTTTTTAAAAAAATATATACAAGCTAACTTGTCTGGTTTGTGTCTTTTATGTTAACAGTGCGTAAATCGTTCATTGATGTAAAACAGAACAGCAGACACTGAAAACCTGGAACAAAAAACAGAAATTGCTGGAGAGACCCAGCAGGTCTGGCAGCATGTGTGGAGAGAAAGGAAGCAGTGTTGATGTTTCACGTCCAGTGAAATGTTCTGAAGAAAGTCACTGGACTCAAAACACTGAACTGCTTCCTTTACATTGATGCTGCCAGACCTGCTGAGTTTCTCCAGCAGTTTCTGTTTTGTAAACTGTTCCACACATTCACTGAATTGGTGAGCGTATATTTTTCAAAAGACCTGTTGTGGTCAAACAGCGTCTCCCCTGCTGATAATTACAACAGATGAATAAATCAATAAAGATATTGATGATTGATCTGAGAGGGTTCTTTCCAGTTCCGTCACCCTGCATAACTAATACCAAAGACATTTTATACATTCATTGAACATGGGTGACATTGGCTGGCCCAGCATTTATTGCCCATTCCAGTTCCCCTTGAGAAGGTGGGGGTGAGCTGCCTTCTTGAACCGCTACAGTCCATGTGCTGTATATAGATCCATAATGCCCTTGGGGAGGGAATTCTGGGTCAACACAAAGATAGTGAATAAACGGCAATATGTTTCAAAATGTTCTTCTCCTGTCTTCGTTTCAAGTCATTAATGCCATCTTGAGCAGACAGGGGTCGATGGTGAGGATTGGGAAAAGGAAAAGGAACCAATCGGGTAAACTGAGGAATAAAGCAGAAGGAATTCCCCTGCAGGACTATTCCTTCTCACACTCATGGAACAATTCACAAGTAGTTATTGTTGAATCAGTGAGGCAGGATCTTTGCTTCCAAATGGAGCTAATTCCATGGAGTAAAGTTGGAGAAGTTCTATCTCGTGATGGAAGGATTGGGAACTGGAGAAAAACAGGCTGATGGTAATTAGTAAAAGACCTCGGAGCACTATGAAAAGATTTCTTTTTAAGTTGTTATAATCGACAACGTGCTGCCTGGAGGGCAGTGAAAACTGATTCAACTGTAACCTTCAAAAGGGACTGGAAACAGTTTTGAAAATGAGAATTTTACAGAGTTATACAGAGGGAGCGATTTGAGGAAAATAGGGACAATTGGTGAGCCCTTTCAAAGAGCTGACACCAAAGAGCTAGCACAGACATGATGGGAGATAAGGCCTCTTTTAATGCCATAAGGTTGTGTTATTCTGTTTGCAAGTTCCCCAGTCTGTGTGTGAAGGAATCTCTGATTCCAGACTCTGAAATGAGAATGTCTTGTTTTATCCCATTCTCATCAGATCATTAATGATCTTTGAGTTGGTGATGTGTGGTATTTAACATTTCCTGGGTACAAAGCCATCTCATCTTCATTATATAATAGTTTATAATAGTTATCAATAGAATGGTTTCCCATCGGGATAATTACTTTACAAACTAAACATGACAGGTGGAAAAGTGGAGAGGATTGGCCCAGAGATTGGTTATCTTGCTGTAATTATCATTGCAAGGTGCAGAAAAGAATGAAGATTTGTTAAAAGCTCCTGGCTGATTCCGTTTGTCTGAAAACTGAAAGTGGACCAACTCCATAACTATCCGATGACTGTGATTATTCCTCGTTGGAATAGTCCATCCTACCCCATTCCTCCGAAGCTTCATCCCGTTATTCTCACTGAAAACACTTTGCTTCTTCCACCTCATTATCATTAACCCTCTCAGGATTCAAATTTCCATCCTCTCCAACTCAAACTCAGTCTGCACCTTTTTCAAAGTTCCCAGAGCCCACTCCAGGCTTGTCGGCTAACTTCGAGGTCAGTGCTCCCCTAACTGTTTCTCACGCCTGGTGTCATTTTTCTGACCAATACAGGCTCTTTACCTGGTTTTCTCATGGTTTGTGTCCCATGAATATTAAGAAGGCAGTAGCTCCAGTAACACACATAGTCCAGGTCAGAATGTTTGTTTAGGGTACGACATTTACACAGGGTCAGGGTGTATGGTCATGCTCTCTGGTGTAGAAAGACAAACTCAGTTGAATTCTCCCAATAATGGGTTAGTAGCAGAAAGACAATTCAGTCACATGACTCCATCTTAGGGGTGGCATGGTGACTCAATGGTTAGCACTGCTGCCTCACAGTACCAGGGACGCAGGTGCGATTCCATCTTCGGACAATCTTCTGTGTGGAGGTTGCATACTCTCCCTGAGTCTATTTGGGTTTCCTCCAATGCTCTAATCTCCTCCCATAGTCCAAAGATGTGCAGGTTAGGTGGATTGGCCATGGGAAATTGCCCATAGTGTCCTGGGATGTGTCTAGGTTAGGTGGGTTAGCCATGGGAAATACTGGGTTACAGGGATAGGTTATAGGGGTGGGTGGGCTGCTCTTCAGTGGGTCAGTGTGGACTCGATGGCCGATTGGCCTGCTTCCACACTGTAGGGATTCTATAATTAATGCAAACAGTAAGAGGCCATTCAGCCCTTAACTTGTGTATTTCCCTCCCAACAGGAGCAGGCCATTCAGCCTGCTATCTTCTGCCTTTCCCTCACAATGTCGTGATTAATGGTGGAGGAGAATGGAGGCTTAGTACCTGATAGGGTTAGTGCCATTGGGTGGCAGACTACAAGAATCACTGAATAGAAACAATCACAACATTGGGTACTTGTCAGGACTGGAAAGGGTCTCTCAGTCACCAACACATCTGTGGATGGCAGTATTTATAGGCTGGGGTTAATTTGAGTGCAGAGGTTTTGAATGTCCCCATCAAACACTCCCAGGACAGGGACAGCACAGGGTTAGATACAGAGAAAACCTCCCACTGCACTGTTGCCCCCATCAAACACCCAGGACATGGACAGCAGGGCATTAGATATAGAGTAAAGCTCCCTCTACATTGTCACCCCATTAAATACTCCCAGCACAGGAAATGCACAAGGTTAGACACAGTAATGTTGTCTCTGCACTACCCATCAAACACTCCCAGGGTAGGGACTGAAACAAATCTGTCAAACACTTTGTCCATTGGCAATCCTGAGGAAGATGGGACCATTACCCCAGGACTTGGAGCTAAAGTAAAATTTTGTTTATGGGGGTGCCAGCTGACTATATCCAGCTCCTCCAGCTTTATTCACCACTGCTTTTGAATTTATTTTTGGTTCCTCGAAACTTTCAATTTCATCTCTTAAATTTATTGGACACACATCAAAGATTTGAGTGACATTCATGAATTACAGTGAAATGGGATTTAAATGAAATTGGATATTAACAGACAACTGCAGCATTTTCACGTCCACGCTGGCTCCCGATCAGTTTCAGCAGCAACTGGCAGATATCTAAGTCTGCCGACACGAGGAGAAATGTATTTAAATCGGTTGTCAGCTTGTTCAGGAGATATCAGTTTATAAATATGGATTTTTTTCAGAGTATTCTTTTGTGCCCTGAAGGCATTGACTCAAAGTGACTGACAGTTCCTGGACATTATTACCAGATGTTAATGGTGGGTGGGTGGGGTGAGTGAAATATCTCTCATGTTCTGACGAAGTGTATAGAAAAGATGGAGCTTTACCATGATGAAGGACTGTACAATATGAAAGATACATAACAACACAGAGCTAATATTACCATGTCCAGGTTGCATTCCAGGACAGAGGAAGGGAGTTGCAGAATAAATGTTGCACATTTTAGATGGAGATGAGGAGGAATTTCTTCTCTCAGAGGGTAGTGAACCTGCGAATTCCTTACTGCAGGAGACTGTCCAGGTTGGGTCATTAAATATGTTCAGACTAAGATAGAGAGATGTTTTAATTGGGAACAGTTATGGGAAAAAGGGAGGAAAGTGGAGTTGAGGATTATCAAATGAGCCATGATCTCCTTGAATGGCAGGGCAGACTCGATGGGCTGAATGGCCTACTGGATTAGAGTGATGCTGAAAAGGCACAGCAGGTCAGGCAGCATCTGAGGAGCAGGAAAAGCGATGTAACAGGCAAAAGCCCTTCATCAGGAATAGAGGCAGGGTGCCTGCAGGGTGGAGAGATAAATGAGAGGGGGTGGGGAGAATGTAGCATAGAGTACAATAGGTGAGTGGGGGTGGGGATGGAGGTGATAGGTCAGAGAGGAGGGTGGGGGTTGGTAGCAAAGAGTACAATGGGTAAATGGGGGTGAGGATGAAGGTGATAGGTCTGGGAGGAGGGTGGAGTGGATAGGTGGAAAGGAAGATAGGCAGGTAGGACAGGTCATGAGGGTGGTGCTGAGCTGGAAGATTGGAGCTGGGGTGAAGTGGGGGAAGGGGGAATGAGGAAACTGGCGAAATCCACATTGATGCTCTGGGGTTGAAGTGTTCCAAGGCATCAATGTGGATTTCACCAGTTTCCTCATTCCCCCTTCCCCCTACTCCAACTTTCTAGCTCAGCACCACCCTCATGACCTGTCCTACATGTCTATCTTCCTTTCCACCTATCCACTCCACCCTCCTCTCTGACTTATCACCTTCATCCTCACCCCATTCACCCATTGTACTCTTTGCTACCTTCCCCCACCCTCCCCTCTGACTTATCACCTCCATTCCCACCCCCACTCACCTATTGTACTCTATGCTACTTTCTCCCCACCCCCACCCCCCTCTCATTTCTCTCTCCACCCTGGAGGCACCCTGCCTCTATTCCTGATGAAGGGCTTTTGCCCGAAACGCTGAATTTCCTGCTCCTCGGATGCTGCCTGAACTGTTGTGCTTTTCCAGCACCACTCCAATCTAGACTCTGGTTTCCAGCATCTGCAGTCCTTGTTTTTACCTGAATGGTCTACTATGTATTATGGTCTTAAAGGAAAGGGCCAGAACACAGGAGGTAATATTGTGAACAGGAAAGGTAAACTTACGGAATTTTTATTACAATTTTAATGTTTATAATTCTCTGTGACATTGTGATAATGTCTATTGCACTGAAGATTATATATAACACAATAGGCTCAGCTATAAATGGGAGGGAGAGAGGAACTGGGAATGACAACAACAGTCTATGGTGGCTGCACAGATGCTGTCCCAAGTTACTCACTTGGCAAATATAAAACCCTCCATAAGACCATCAGAAATAGGAACAGGAAGAGGTCATTTGTTAGCTCAAATCTGCTGGACCATCCTTTACCATTCAGCTTTCACTTTTAGTTCACTTACACTGTGAACTACCAATAACCAGGTTATACACACCTCTAAAAACACAAAGCTCTCTTATTTTCTTTAACTTAGAGACAAAAATGCTGCCCCCATGCTCCTATTGTGTACGAGCTGGTTGGATCTTTTCTCCAAACATTGACCCAACTCTCAATTCATTGTTGCATTTGTTACAAGTCTGCAGAGACCAATCAGTAAAAAAATACAAATTCAGACATCCAGTAATTTGTCGAAAGAATGATCAGAGACAAATTTGTGTTTTGACACATTTACTGTAACAAATGATTATAATAAACACTAACTAAACACCTATTTTATGAGCAACTCATACTTTCCAGAAAGCAATGTTCCTTTCAAACATTTATTACCCATTTCCCCCTCCAGAGATAGGCCCTTTGGCCCAAACCAGTCCATACTGACCAAAATATCCATCCATGCTAACCCCATTTCCCTGCACATGGCCCATATCCTTAAACTCCTTTCCTATCCTGTCCTTTTTAGCAAAGAATGGTTTGTGTTTGTACAGCTGTTCTCAACTTCCAATGCATTCCTGTAGCCAGATTTTACCAAGTATTAACTTTGACTGATTGTCTTCGGATATTTTCTTCAATTTTCTCAGAGTTCTCTCAATCTGCTATGAGTAGTAAAACCTAATCCAGTGATTATCGTTCCCCACGGTAATGTCAGAACAACTTTCCAGAAGGCAGAGAAGGTTGAAAGGTATGGGGAGTGAAAATAGAAATTGCTGGAAAAGCTCAGCAGGACTGGCAGCATCGAAGTTATGAGGAAGGGTCACTTGACCTAAAATGCTAACACTGATTTCTCTCCACAGATGCTGCCAGACCAGCTGAGCTTTTCCAGCAATTTCTATTTTCCTTTCTGATTTATAGTATCCATTGTAAATGTTTTATGCAAGATATGGGTCTTCATTCAACTTGAGGCTTTCTCTGTTCCTTATCCAGCTGCAGTAACTTGCAAAGTCAAACAGCCTCTTTCTCTGCAGACCACATAGAATCTCTGATATTATTTTGTGATAATTATTCATTGTAGGGAAGCCTGTAACCTGATTGCAAAATGACTACCTCTACCCTATTTCCCGTAGCAATGTGAAGCATGTTCATCTCATGTCTAGGTAGAAATGCCGATTAGCTATCCTTGACCTGAACTTCCTTTCAACTTAAAAGTAAACGAGCAGTTTAAAGTGCAACTATTTAAAAGAGTCAAAGACTGATGTTACTTTCTCCAAACGTGCATTTTCCTTTCAATTAACCATTCCAACCTTCTCTTAATCACTGACAACCAATCCACCCCAATTTTACTGTCAGGCAGACTACTGAATATGACATATGACCCTCTCATTTATCTAAAATTTAAAGCTACAGTCCCAAAATATATCTCACAAACAGCATAATTGTTTCATGGAGCAGATTTTGGACCGAGTTGAGGAGGAACTTCTTCATCCAAAGAGTTGCGAGACTACCTCATTGAATGTTTTTAAGGTAAAGATAGATAATTTTTTGAACAGTAAAGGAATTAGGGTTATGGTGAGAGGGCGGGTGAGTAGAGCTGAGTTCATGAAAAGTTTGGCTATGATCTTATTGAATGGCAGAGCAGGCTCAAAGAGCCAAATAGCCTACTCCTGCTCCTCTTTCTTATGCTCTTACATTCTGAACACATCGTAGAAAGAAGAAAAAATGATTAACTTGTTTGAGAGACCCATATTGATCCATTCTGTATTCTTCCAAATGGAGCTTCAGAGGGACATGTACATTTATTCCGAAGTATAGCTTTTTGTAAAAAGAAATACAGGCTTTTTCCTCTGGGACTGAGCATAATGAGATCAAACATATTCCATTGTGACTGGAAAACCATAGATTCACTTGCTGAGAAGTCTGATTTTTTTTTCTCTCTTTATCTCAATGGAACAAAACTTCAATAAACACATTGTGTAACATTGAGCTGAACAAACAATTGTCAGTCCAAGATATCATTCCCTGACAAGTCAACCTGAAAGTGGCCATGGCTCAAATGCCTACATCATAAACTCGAGAATTCAATTTCTAAAATGTTTCTTTTTCTCCACTGCTCTCTCTTATCAAGACATTTCTGAACATATTTGGGAATCACATGCTTAAACATCTCCTTCCATGGCTTAATGTTTATAATTCTCTGTGACATTGTGATAATGTCTATTGCACTGAAGATTATATATAACTGCAAGTTGATACTCATTGAAGAAATGAGATTGGAAATTAGGGGCATTGTGGGTGATAGTGGCAGAGGTTTTTTATAATTCATTGGGTCAGTGACTGGAAAACAGACAATTTTTAACATAAAAGGTCACAATCATGATCTGAGGTTGTAGATTTATTAGCATGTCCAAGATGATGGAAAATAAGTTAAAGAGTATTACAGGAATCAAGCACAGCACATCAAATAAGGATAAAACGAACTAATACAAACCAAGTTGTTTTAGAAATGGATTAATTTTGCTCTCTTTGGTCCAGGATTCTCTACACATTGACCCTGACTACAGAACATGGTACAAATTAAAGAGCTTTCATGACTGTTTGTCTTGGCCCACGCTCAAATAAGTTTCCATCTCTCACTCATGAGATTAACAGTAGACTGAAACTTCAGTGCAGTATAATCACTGTATGCTTGGAATTGTCAATGAGCTGTTCCAATATTAATCAGTAACTCAGACAATGTTAAGTAACCCCACAACTATTTTAACCTAGAGCTATCATCTATTTTCTTTTACTGAAAAAAAAATTTGCATTTATATAGCACCTTTCACAACCTCAGGATATTCCCAAAGCACTTAACTGCCAATGAAGTACTTTTGAAATGAAGTTACTGCTGTAATATCTGGCATATGTGTCACATAATGATGATCTTCAAATCATTCTCCATGGTTTTGCTTTGTTGCTGGATGCAAATCCAGTATCTCCTCAGTCTGTTTTACTCTCATCTAATCTTCTACAGGTGACAAAATCTGTTCTTAGCAGTTCAGTCAAGGCCAGGATAAATGATGTTAGCTTCCTTAATCATTGTTAATGGCAGCAAGTGGGAGGTGTGCAATGAAGAAGGTTAGGATACTTTCTCGATGGTATAAAGTGGATGTCTAAAGGGACTTAGGAATTCAGGTGCATAAATTATTAAAATGCCACAAGCAGATACAGAAAATAATCAGGAAAGCAGATGGAAATCTGGGGGTTTACATCGAGAGGACTGGAGAACAATGATGCAGACGTTAAGGTCAGACTGTTCAGGAGAAATGTTAGGTAGCATGACTACACACAAAGGGTGGGAGAGGTTTGTAATTCTCTTCCAGAAACAGCAGTGGATACAGGATCAGTTGGTAATTTCAAATTTGAGATGGAGTTTTGTTAAGCAAAGCTATCAAGGGATTACTGGCTAAAGGGAGGTGTATGGAGTTCGGCCACAGATCAGCCATGATCCCACTGAATGAATGAATTAGCTCAAAGGGCTGAATGGCCTACTCATATGGAATCCCATCAATCCTTCTCTTCTCTATGCTCACCCCTCATGCTGATCTCCAGTTGTGAGAAATAGTAGTCCTGAGGAATGGACCATATTTCAATGCAAGTTTGCAGGTGGACACAGCAAAGTCATTTGGAAGCAATGTCCCTTCTGTTCTGTTGCAACACCATTTACTCAGTCCCTGAAAGAAAATTGTCTGCTATGCTCCATGTCATTTCTTTGGCACTGAATCTGATTTTGTGGAGAAATGGCGTAACTGCCTCATGGTTTGGAACTGGATTTTCAGAAAGAACCTTTGACTGATAAAGACATCCTTGGATCAAACTTTAGTCAAAAGATCCAGCAGCCAGATTTAACTGTCATTGAAGACATAAATGGCCAATCATCACCCATTGTATGGTATTTATCGGCATCTTGTCAGTCAAGGAGTTGAAGATTTTGTGGGATTTACAGCAGAGTTCCCAGTAAACAATCTAGTTTACAGCAAATCTACTGAAAAGGTATATAATCCTCTGCTGTAAATCAAACTCATGGTTAAAACTATAACAAAGAAAGCAGGATTACCTCGTCAACAGAATGCAATGAGTATAGAAAGTTGATGTAAATTATCAGTAGAACGTGAATTGCTGTCACTTCATTGGCTAGTGCAATTGCTGGAATTATGTTGTCATCACTATCCTGGAGGGAATGATGCTGTCATTATATAGGTCAGCCGTCCTCACCCCTCCCTTTACCTCACTAAAGTATCTGGGATTCCTATTCAATCAATGATCATTGCCAACCATCTGGTGAAAGAAACCCTCATTTAACTTTTAAAAATATTCCGGACATCTCATCTTCTCCTGTCTCCCCTCCTAGTTGTTTTAAGTTTTAGATTATATACCAGTTTTTTGCTTATTTGGTTTTGTCGTGGTGTGGGGATTGGATATTCACTCTTGGACTAACAAAGAAACCTTAACTATGAGTGGAGGTAAAACTGTAGTGTCTTGCTAACATCACAAAACCAATGTTTCCAACCTGTACTAATAACAGTTTGCTAAGTGACTATTAAACTGTCAGGCCAAACGTGTACCATAAGCTGATAGATGGGTCTGCTATCATTTCCAGCCAGGGAAAGAATAGGAGGTGGGACTAATTAGATGAACTCTTTCAAAAAGCTGCCACAAGCTCTCTATAGCATGATTCCTTCTTACAAAGCTCGTGAAGGAATAGACAGAGTAACTGCAGAAGGGGGGGGGGGTCCAGAACCGCAGAACACAGAAAACACAAAGGCAAGTTCTTAAAAATTAAAATGAAGAGAAGCTTCTTCATTCAAGAGGATGGTGAGTCTTTAGAACGCTTGAATTCAGAGTGCTGTACTAGCTAAATCACTGAATATATTTAATAGAGTTTGATAGATTTTATAGATAGAAACTGTGCATGGGCAATACGGATTTGAACCATGATAGACTTGGTGGGCCAAAGGGTCTGTTCCTGTGCTGCATTGAATTGTATCGTTTCATTGTATAGTTACTAATAACATCGAGGGATGGGAGATAATGAGGGAATATGACAATGAGGTCAAAGGTCAGCCATGATCTATAATGACAGCAGACTCAAAGGGCTGAATGGTCTACTCCTGCTCTTATGTTAATTTCATCCTCTGTTTGCTTCTTAAACTAAATCCCACCCTCTGAGTTCTATAATATCATCATTAAACAAATTATTATTCATCTTCTCAATCTTTTTCTTTTTAAACTTCAATAACTTGCTCTAAACATGCCTCGTATTCATGAAAAACCTCATTAATTCATCATTAGAATTAGTCCCAATCTTTCTTTATTCAATTTCACATCCTAATTTCTTAACATTTGACCTCCTGCCTTCTTAATTCTTAATTTTTATACTCTCATTACTCTACTTACAGTGTCTCTGTTCACTGTTGTTTTCCAATTCAAGTATTTCCCTGTTATGTTATGAGCTGTGACCTAGTTTCTCAATATTCTGCTCAGTCAATGAATTTATTACTGAAATGAAGAAACTGTCCTAGTTCATCCATACTTAAGGAAGAAACCCTTCCCCAATCGCAATATCCAATATTTCCAAA
Organism: Chiloscyllium plagiosum; assembly: GCF_037043375.1. Classification (NCBI taxonomy): domain Eukaryota; kingdom Metazoa; phylum Chordata; class Chondrichthyes; order Orectolobiformes; family Hemiscylliidae; genus Chiloscyllium; species Chiloscyllium plagiosum. Next base: position 1,048,465 of record NW_028270185.1, on the reverse strand, counting down.
GGTATACCAAGTCTGTCTTGCCAAAATTATGGTGAAGAATGTCCTGTTTGCCAACAGATCAGTATGATTAATTTCCTGTCTTTTGAAAATGAGTCTTCTGGTTGTTTTATTAAATGTCCTCTTTAAACAATTTTAGATAATTCTAGCTAAAATACATATACCTAGTTTTACTTAGTAACAAAGTTAAACAGGTATAGCAAGTGAGTAGGAAGGAAAGTGGAATGTGGATGTTTGTTGCAAAGGTGATGGAGTTATAGAAGCTAAGACATCTTGATGTGGCTGTACAGACTAGACAGAGCATTATTACGGTTTGATTCCTTACTTAAGGGAGGGATAGACTCGTCTTGGAAGTAGATCAGAAAAGGTTCATTTGGCTGATTCCTGGGACAAAGGAGTTGTCTATCAAGAAAACATCAAGCACGTTGCACTTAGTCAGGTTCAAAAGAATAAGACTAATCTTATTAAAATGCACAAAATTGTGAGGGGCTTTAACAGGGTCAATGCTGTGAGAATATTTCCCTCTAGGGGCAATCTAGAACCAGTGTAACATTTGAAAATCAGTGGCCTCCCATTTAAAACTGAGGTGAATCAGAGTCATCAGGGTTTGAAAGTCTCTTTTCCACAAGGCACTGGAGGCTGGGTCTTTGCATATAGGGTCATAGAGATGTACAGCATGAAAGCAGACCCTTCAGTCCAACTTGTCCATGCCAACCAGATATCCCAACCCAATCTAGTCCCACCTGCCAGCACCCAGCCCATAGCCCTCCAAATCCTTCCTATTCATATACCCATCCAAATGCCTCTTAAATGTTGCAATTGTACCAGCCTCCACCACCTCCTCTGGCAGCTCATTCCATACATGTACCACCTTCTGCATGAAAAAGTTTCCCCTTAGGTCTCTTTCATATCTTTCCCCCCTCACCCTAAACCTATACCCTCTAGTTCTGGACTCCCTGACCCCAGGGAAAAGACTTTGTCTATTTATCCTATCATAATCAATGCTGAGTTCAATTTTAGATCAATAAAGATTGTGGGTGCTGAAGACTGGAGTGAAGGGCAGAATTAGATTGGGTATGATTTATTAAATGGTGAAACAGGCTTGATGGATCTTATGACATGCCCTGTATTCTTAAATAAAAGAATTAAAGAGAAAAGAGCCTATGGAACCATTAGTATGACATCAGTGGAATTGAAAATTTAGAAGACAATGGTGTAGCGAAATTGTCACTGGATTAATTACCCAGAGACCCAGAACAAGAGTTTGAATCCCATTCCAGCAGGAGGAATTTGAATTCAATAAAAATGTGGAACTACAAGTCTAATGATGCCCATTAATTAATTGTTAAAATCATCTCTGGTTCACGAATGCCATTTTGAGAAGGAAACTGCTATTCTTACCTAATCTGACCTACATGTGACTCCAAACCTATTAATAAGAGAATGGCTTGGCCATATATAAATTACCCTACTCCTACAACTGGACACATATTAAGAATTTGGCTTGGGTTGCTTGAAGTTTGTTTGCACAAATTAGAGTTGGAGTCTTTTACATTCCAATTGGAATAAGTTAAACACAGAAGGGCGAGAGTAAACCATTTTGGAATAGTAGGCAGACAGAATGCCGAACAAGACTTAATCCTTACAAGAGAAACAGTCTCCTTTCCAAATCCTTGTTAGACAAACTTTCTTCCTGATTGCTGTTAACCGAAATGCTCTGTATCCAATTTGGTTATGTCCCTTGGGAATTAAATCATGTCCAAAAATTAACAAATTGCCTCCATTAAATTCTCTTTCCAATCCTTTCTCATTCTAGTCCTTTTCAAGTTTCCTATGACTGGAAAGCAATATCAACAATGCTAAAAGGAGGATAGAGATTGAAGCTTTTCATCTTGCTCAAGGACATTAAAAAAAAACAGAATTAAGAAAAAGAGACATTATTATTCTCCAGCATGAAAGGACATAGAACATTACAGCACTGTACAGGCTCTTCAGCCCTTGATATTGCACCAATCTGTGAAATTAATCTGATACCCATCAAACCTACACCATTCCATTATTATCCATATGTATGTCCATTTAAATACTCTTAACATCAGCAAGTCTACTACTGTTACAGGCAGGCCATTCCACGCCCCTACTAATATGCCTCCATGCCCCTCAGAAGGGAGCTGATTGGTTGGATCATTATTGACCTGGAGACACAGCAAGAACAGGCAATCTCAATTCAGAAACCAGACCGGTAGATTCTGATTGGCCAGTGTGTTGCTATAGGGATTCAGCAACGATTGGCTGACTCCATGACTTTTTTTTTAAATGAGAAAAGTGCGATGTATTACCGAATTCCTTTTGTCGACATAAGTCAGGGCCCTGTGAATGGTTAACGGGAATGTTTGATATGGACTGCTAGTCACTAGAATTACAGTGACAGACCTGGAGTCATAGGAACAGCCAATCACTGCTGCATCACCATAGAAACACCCTGACCAATCAAAATCTATCTGCCTGGTCTGAGAATTAAGATTGACAGTTAACTGTTCCTAGTGCCTGTCCAGGCCAATAATGATCCAACCAAGCAGTACCCTTTTCTCATGCTGTATAAATTGGTCTTCCATTCATTCCCCTCCCTCTTCTCCAATTCTGTTTCTTGCATCCTTGAGCTGATGAGCATAAGATAAAAATCTCCAACTTCTTTGTTGCCTTTAGTAATGTTAAAGTGCTATTGCTACTAAGCAGCTATTCACACACTAAAGCGACACAAACTCTCTCTGTGGTGGGACCTGTAAATGGAGTATCATTCAGTCTATTGGACAGTTTATACTGTCATTAGCTATGTACATAACTGGAATTGAGAGTGGCCACATAGAGAATCTCAGTGATTCAGTTGCTAAATGCAAAGAGCTGCTGTCAGTCAACATTTCTTAATAACCAAACATAGCAAATGCTGAAGAGACTCAGCAGGTCTAGCAGTATCCATGAACAGAGAGAAACGATGATAACATTTTGAATCCCATGTGATTCTTCCAACCTTCTTCTTATTGGACCTGAGATGTTAATTCTGTTTCTCTCTCTCCAGTGCCAGACCTGCTGACATTCTCCAGTATTCTCAGTTTGCTTCAGTTTTCTAGCATCCACCATATTTTACTTTTATAACGTTTCTAATGGTCTGACCTCCCCAGGAGAAATTTCCACAACTACCAGTTAGCTGCTTAAGTTCCTTCTCAGCACAAGTTCATAAAGAAGCAGGCTAGGTTAACATTGTTTCACCAAAACAGCATAGCCCTGCTCCAAGTTCCAAACCAACTTTGAGCAACACTGCAGGAACTCGGGTGATTTGTACAAATTATATGTCACATGGTGCCAGGTGATAGTCTTTCAGCTGAAGAGTACCTTACTCCAAAAGATTGTGGTTTCAAATAAACCTGTTGGACTAGAGAACCTGGTGTCATGATTTCTGACTTTGTCCACCCCAGTCCAACACAGGAACTTCCACATAGCATCATAGAGTCACAGAGATGTACAGCACGGAAACAGACCCTCCAGTCCAGCTATCCCAACCCAAACTAATCCCACCTGCCAGCACCCAGCCCATATCCCTCCAAACCCTTCCTATTCATATACCCATCCAGAGGCCTTTTAAATGCTGTAATTGTTCCAGCCTCCACCACCTCCTCTGGGCAGCTCATTCCATACACTCACCACCCTCTGCATGAAAGATTTGCCCCTTAGGTCTCTTTTATATCTTTCCCCTCTCACCCTAAACCAATGCCCTCTAGTTCTGGACTCCCCCACCTCACAGAAAAGATCTTGTCTATTTACCCTATCCATGCCCCTCATGATTTTATAAACCTCTACAAGGTCACCCCTCAGCCTCCAATGCTCCAGGGAAAACAGTCCCAGCCTGTTCAGCCTCTCCCTATAGCTCAAATCCTCCAACCCTGGCAACATCCTTGTAAATCTTTTCTGAATCCTTTCAAGTTTCACAACATCCTTCTAATATAGCATGGAGGAAATTTATCACCTTTTCCTCCTTCTTCCCAGACTTGCCCAAAGACTACAAAAAAAAGACTTCCTAATTGTGCTTGGCTTTCATAATCTTTTTTGCAAACTGTTATCAGATGTTTCAGCTTACCAAGTGTATTGCTACTGGATGTCCACTAGCTTAATTTCTTTAATGCCTTTGTTTGCTTTAAAATTTTAAAATAGCAATGGAAATAAACTTCACTTAAATGCTCTTGATTTATCACAGTGTCAGGTAATTATGTATGGATAGATATAATTTAAAAGTGACAAAGCTAAGATTTGCAAATAAACCTAATACTCAATATCACTCTGGGAGCCCAATGCTTCTGTAGAAAAATCAATAAGTCCCTAAAATTGCACTGTTTGGAAATTGCTCAGAAAGCAGTGAAATACAAATAATCCAGAAATTGTATATTTGCTGCGATCCTGTTTTATTAGATACAAACAGGGAACAGGTTTTCTACTTATATTATTTGATCGAATACTCATGTAATTTGGAAGGTACAAAGGCCAGTCACTCCTTCAAGGGTTTCCATAAAATCGAATCTGGGTTTGTAGAAAATCATGTCTTCATTCAGGTTATTAAGTTAAACCAAAGTATGCAATATATTTGCAATTATCCAGCTCTCTCTCTGGTCCAGATAGCTTATTGCCTAATATCAAAGCTTATTATGACCTATCCGTATAGTCGTGTAAATGAAAATCACCAATGCACACCCCTTCCTCCCTGCATTCTCATCACATTCAAAGAGCCAGAGAATGCTTACAGCACAGAAGTAGACCATTCAGTCCATCAGGTCAATACTGGCTCTCCACAACAGCATCACACCAGTTCCACGCCCTCATATGTTCCAAGTAGGCTGCAATGATTTTTTTAAGATAGGTTGTCCTTTGAAAGCTATAATTGATCCTGCCTGAACCGAACTCCTGACCAGTGCATTCCAGGTCCCAGCCACTTCTTCATAAAAGTATCTTTCCTTGTGTCATTGTTACCACTTTTTGCTAATCTCCATAAAACAGTCTTCTCTTGTTCTAGATCCTTCCATGAATGGGAAGATTTGTTCCTCTCTACTCTGTCCAGCCTCCTTGTAATTTTGAATAATTTTGAAACAAAGACTCATTGACACCTTCGCCTAGACCTCAAACTAGACAACTTGTCATTTCCAGTTCTTCAATGTGGAGCCTTCTCCTCATCTCATTTGGTTTTGGTATTGATGTTGTCCCACTATCGAACCTTCCCTACAAGTTCATGACTGTCTAAATTCCTTCACTGAGAATCATTGACTTGTACCTATTCATGATGCATTCGAAGATCTCAAATGGGTCAGAATATATAGGACTCAAACTCAATTCTTCATGGCAAAGGCGAAACGTACAAAACCCTGTCCAGTTTTGAGCACCCCCCCGGAGGAGGAGCATGAGGAAAAAGTTGGAGTGGGATCGTGAGGTTTTGAAAACACTGAAGAGCAGGTACAGAAAATGGATCCAGAGAGTGGCATACATGAGCTGTAATTAATAATGGTAAAAGCTTAAGATTGTTTATGTGATTGCATGCAACATTTCTAAAAAGATAAATGAATTTACAACACAAATAGAAATAAGTGAATATGACTTGATAGCTACTCCAGAGACATAGTTGGAGGGTGACCATGTCTGAGAACTGACCATTCAAGGATAATCAACATTCCTGAAGAATAGGCAAAAAAGGAAAGGGAGGAGGGGTACCTTTGTCAATACAGGATACTATCAGTGACTATTAATATAGTGTAATAGATCGTGATGCAGAATCCATTTATAATATTCCAGATTAAATGTTTCAGAACTCTTTTTGCATTCCAGCAGGGTTTCATTGGATTAGAAAACATTTAAGTGGCATCCCTGTTCAGGGAGAGGGAGAGACAAAATAAGAAAATGCAAAGGAAAGGAGCCATGGGTGGGAGTTGTATATAGACCCCTGAAAAGTTGCCTTGAAGGACCAAGTATTCACCAGGAAATAATGGAAGTGTCCAAGAAGGCACCACAACTGTCAATCTGCATATTGACTGGACAAATCAGATGGGCAAATGTATCATGGAAGATGAATTTACACAGTGCATCTAGGATTGTTTCTTAGAAACAGATAGTTGCAAAATTTACCCAGACACAGTTTATGGTAGATCTATTAAAGATTAGCAATATCCTCTAGGACGTAGGAACCATAGTGTAATAGAAATTCAAATTCACTGTGAGAGAGAGAAACTCATGTCTCAAATTGGAGTCTTCGACTTAAATAAGGGCAATGAGAGAGGAATGAAGAGGTTTCTAAAGTCTCCTGGGAAAATAGACTAAGGGGAAAGTCAGTGAGTGAGCAGCAGCAGATATTTAAGCAGCTATGTCACGATGTTTAGGAAAAGATTATTCTGGACAAAAAGGACTCTGTTAGAAGGTTGAACCACCCATGGATAACACAGGTGGTCCTGATCAAAAACTAAGGTACACAGAGTGACGAAAGCTAATGGCAGGGTATAGGATTGAGAATAAAGTGAGGTCTGCAGATGCTGGAGATCAGAGCTGGAAATGTGTTGCTGGAAAAGCGCAGCAGGTCAGGCAGCATCCAGGGAACAGGAGAATCGACGTTTCGGTCATAAGCCCTTCTTCAGGAACCTGAAGAAGGGCTTATGCCCGAAACGTCGATTCTCCTGTTCCCTGGATGCTGCCTGACCTGCTGCGCTTTTCCAGCAACACATTTCCAGTATAGGATTGAGAATGTCTATTAAAATAAATTGACAAAAATATAAAAATAAACTGCAAGGCCTTCTACAGTATATATAATAAAAAGAGTAGCTAAAGTAAGCATGGGCCCCTTGGAGGATGGCTGGGGAGTTGATAAAAAGAGCCCCACAATGACAACTAATTTAAATGATATTTTTCATTTCTCTTCATGGTGGAGAACGCTATCAATTTTCCAAAGGAATCAGATAAGCAAGATGTTAGCAAGAGGAAAGATCTTGTAACAGTCTCTATCAAGATGGACAAAGTACTTGATAATTTTATGGGATTAGAGATAGATAGGTGGGCGGCACGGTGGCACAGTGGTTAGCACTGCTGCCTCACAGCACCAGAGACCCGGGTTCAATTCCCGACTCAGGCGACTGACTGTGTGGAGTTTGCACATTCTCCCCGTGTCTGTGTGCGTTTCCTCCGGGTGCTCCGGTTTCCTCCCACAGTCCAAAGATGTGCAGGTCAGGTGAATTGGCCATGCTAAATTGCCCGTAGTGTTAGGTAAAGGGGTAAATGTAGGGGTATGGGTGGGTTGCGCTTCGGCGGGTCGGTGTGGACTTGTTGGGCCGAAGGGCCTGTTTCCACACTGTAAGTAATATAATAGGTCAACAGGACCTGAGGGCTTGCATTCAAGGATTTTAAAGGAAATGGCTACAGAGATAGTGAAGGCATTGGTCAAAATATTCCAGAATTCATTGGTTTCTAGGAGGGTTTCAGTGGATTTTAAAACCAGTGAACATCTGTGTTCAAGGAGGGAGAGACAGAAAGGAGGAAACTATTGGCCAATTAGTCTTACATCTGTCACCAGAAAATGCTAGAGTTCATTATTAAGGAAGAAATAGCAGGATACCTAGAAAAGCTTAACATTGTTATGTGAAAGGGAAATCATGGATAACAAGTTTTCTGAAGTTTGTTTGAGGACATAACCAACAGAAGTGATAAAGGGGAATTAGTGATCTAGTGTATTTGGTTTTCCAAAAGGCGTTTGATAAAGTGCTACTTAAAAAGTTATTACGCATATAAAAGCTGATAGTTTTGGATGCCATGGAGTCACATGGATTGAGGATTGATTGATATAGAAAGTGAGCTTTGTTTTTGGCGTAGCATAAGTTGTGATGAGTTTGTTGGAGTGATTCTTGCCATAAGGCTGCGTTTTCTCAAACTCACCATGTTAATTGGTATTTCAATTGTTGCAATTATCCCATCTGGCTTCCACCCCTACTCAAAACAACCTGTTCCTGGAGCAATTGCTACTCATCAGAGATCCTGGAACTGACCAGCATTCCCGTTGCCGGTACCATGTATAAAAGGCCAATGTGCATCTGGTCACGCACTGTCGGTCCGACACGGAGTTGCCCTGTACGGTTCCATACATTTGCAATGGACATGGCAGACAGGGAGAAATTGGCCTCCCACCATTTGGATATGATCCTGAAATTCCTATTGGATAGGGTGGTGTAGAGCTGGGACTTCTTCTGCAATGAAGGAATCTGGAAGGATCAAGAAGACCTAAACAGCTTCGACCATCATTCATCAGAGTTCAGAAGAATGAGGTATGATCTTATTGAAACTTACAAGATTGAAGGCAGATTGACTATGCTGTGTTGTGATGCTGTTTCCACTTGTACTACAATCTTAAACTAGAGCCATAGTTACAGAATAAAGGGACACTCGTTTAAAACTGGGATGTGAAGAGATTTCTTTTCCCATGGAGTAGTGAATATCTGGAATTCTTTTATTCCAGAGAGTTGTGTAGGCTGGAAGAGGTAATTGACATTTTCAAATATTGAGGGTGAGGAGGAGCTGGTATGAAATAGTTGAGGCCTGGGACATTATAGTCTGATGGGGCAGGATTGAGGGGCTGAATGGCCTATTCCTGCTCTTCATGGACATTGTTACATAAACAGAAACTAACCTGAAAATAAAACTGTAAATTTAAGAGCTGACATTTTAAACACACTGTAAATAAAACTCTTGCACACCCAGGAATCTCACGTGTCATTCTTCATTGCCCTGAGATCTAAAATCAACATCAGTTACCTAAAGTAGTTGGATTAGAATTTCCCAGATGTTTTTCCCTAAATGTTTTATCTTGTTTTGTCTTTTTCAGGGGATCATGTGAATTTCTTTTTAAAGAAGTGTCTACATTGATAAACAATGCACCACTATAGCATTAGATCAGTTGCAGGGCAGAGTAGATCTTTGCCAATTCATCTTTTTCAGGTTCTCTTTCATGTTAAAGTTTGATTGTGCAACCTTTGTCAACAGAAAGATACAGTCTTGTCGTACAGGTGTGTCTTTTGTTCTCTAAGTTCCATCACTACCAATATGCTACTGGCCAATGGGTTTGTCCTTTTGGACCAAAAGAGAGAAAGCTATCTTCATGATACTTTTACATGTTGCCATTAAAGCTGTAAGAGCTGAGATCTCAGTTGTTCAATAAATTTCTAATGTGCTCAGTCATACAGGCCAGGATTACCTTGATTGAATAAGTGGTCTAAGTCAATTCATTGGGTTTACATGAACCTCAGGCAGTAGTTAGTTTAGTTGGAGATCTGTCAAGTGGTGAAGATTCCAGATCCCTGTTTCTGATTTAATATTTATTTGTGCCAGTTGTGATTGGCATATTCATGGATATCAAGTGAGGACAAGAAGACATTATTTCCTGTGATGCCAATTCGTAAAAATAATGTTGCCATTGTCCTTCTCTCTCATAGAGCAATGATTGGTGGTGGTTTAACCTAAAGATCACCATGTGTCAGGTGAGGGGACACGTTGAGAAGGACAATCCTCCATGGTAACCTCAGCTGGTGTAGGAATTGAACCCACACTGTTAGCATCACTCTGCAGTCATCCAGAGAACTGAGCAAACTTGGCCCATATCATAGGCAAACAGCAACTGTCCCCAGGCTCACTGCTGAAGATTAGATCTGAAGCACTTACACAGGAGTTTGTGTTTACAAACCTGTCTCACAACACAAATCAGAAATTGGGGGAGTAATTCACCCATAAAATTGAACATCAGCAGTGGTGCATTGATCTGGGTCCCCAGCAGATACACACCACTAAAATCTGCATTAAATATAAACTGTCAAAAATAAACCTGCAGCAATGGAGCACAAGATAAGTAGAAGTAAGTCAGAGATCCCTTTCAAGTTGTTGGGTGTATTTATATAAATTCTGATCGTGTGAGTGCAGGGATCCATGCGAACAGGGGACCTGTGTTAGGGATCACCACACTCATCAATTCATGAGGGGATGTTTGCCAGCTGTCACTGTGGCATAGGAAACAGTGTTCCCATTAGGATTCCAAGTCTGCTCCCAGAGATGAAAGAATGCTTTTCTAATGCATTCCCACTCAGTCATATGTTTATGGATCACTTTTAATACAAGTATAATGGGTTTCTGTATTTGCATATTAAGATGACAACAGATGTTTTCCAATTTAAGCAATGCTCTGTAGAACAGTGATTCAAAAGCAGTTTTTGTAAGCTTTGGAAATTTGTCTCTCACTTCACACTATTCTTATTCCCTAAAGCAAACTGACATGATGGGCACAGTGTCACAGGTACCTGACTCAGAACCTCCCCAATTGGTCATTCGTTCTTACAGGGGATGTGGGTATTGCTGGTAAGGCCAGCATTTGCTGTCCATTCTTAATTGGCCTTGAACTGAGTATCTCACTCGGCCATTTCAGGGGGCGGTTGAGAGTGAGTCACGTTGCAATGGGTCTGGAGTCATGTGTGAGGTCAGACCAGGCAAGGACAGCAACATTTCCTCCTGAAAGGGCATTAGGGAACCAAATGGGTTTTGACAACTCAATGTCACCATACCTGACACTCGCTTTCAGTTCCAGATTTATTGAATGTAAATTTCATCAACTGCTCTGGTGGGATTTGAACCTGGTCCCCTGGAATGTTAACTTGGGTTAACAGTTAACTAGACTAGGGATATTACCAGGACAGCGCCATCTCCTCCTGTGCATAACTCACAAAGTAATTTGGAAAAAAATATCCAGAGAAGTTGTTGGCCACTTAGTCAAGTCCAATCCACTCCAAATATCTAGAAAGGGCTGAGTATTAATATACTGGGCAGCAAAAAAGGCTTATGGCTTGCATGCCTTCATTGGAAGGGGCATTAAGTATAAGGATAGACAAGGTATGCTGCAATGTAATAGAACTTTAGTTGTGCCACACTTGGAATATTGCACCCTACTACCAGAAGGATGTGGATATCTTGGAGCAGGTACAGAAAAGGTTTACCAGGATGTTGCCTGGTAGTTGCCTGATGTTGGCTGATTTTTGCTATGAAGAAGGTTCGGATAGATTGGGTTTTTTTATGGTAACGCAGGAGATTGAGAGATGACCTGATGGAAGTTTGTAAGATTGTGAATGGCATGGACAGAGTGGAAAGTGAGGCTTTTTCTCAGTGTGGAGGAGTCAGTTACTAGGAACATAGGTTCAAGGTACAGGATTGGGGTTGGGTTGGGTAGTTTAAAAGACATGGGTGAGGTATGTTTCTCACACAAAGGATGATGAATGCCTGGAACGCGTTGCTAGGGGAGGTGGTGAAAGCAGACACAATAGCTGTAATCAAGAAACACCCAGATGAATAATCAATAGGAAGAGAATAGAGGGATATGGATCTTGTAAGTGAAGACAATTTTGGGATGGAAAGGCAAAATGTGTCGGGGCAGGCTTGGGAGGGCTAGGGGCCTGATCCTGTGCTGTATTGTTCCTTGTTCCTTTGTTTTATTGATGGAAAATATCATAAAAGGGGCAGAGAGGAACAGCTATTAGAGAACTAGATGATTATGAAATGTCTTGTAGAAGAAATGGGGTTTGAAATGTATTGCAGTAGTAGGGAAGAAGAAATGGTTGTCACTGGAATTGCAGGAATTTGAGTCAAGACGGATGAAGTCTTTCCCTCAGTTATTGACTGAGGTTATCCAGGAGGCTGAAGGAAATGCATGTTAATGAAATTTCTTAGAATCATAGAATCCCTACAGTATGGGAGCAAGCTATTTGGCCCATCGAGTCCACACTGACCCTCTGAAGAGTATCCCAGACCCTCTCCACCCCCCCCCCACCTCAATCCCGGTATATTTGCCATGTCCAATCCACCTAGCCAGCACATCCTTTGACACTATGGGGCAATTTAGCATGGCCAACACACCTAACCTGGCATCTTTGGAATGTCTAAGGAAACCGGAGCACCTGCGGAAAACCCACATAGACACTGGCTAAAGGTCCAAACTCCACACAGACAATTGCCTGAAGCTGGAATGGAACGCAGATCTCTAGCTCTGCATGGCTAACTACTGAGCCACAGTGCCACCCACACATGTGAAAATTCTAGAGACCTAGTCCACTAGGAATTAAACTTTAGAGCGAGAACATTTTGGATTCTTCAGTCACCAGAGTTCACTCCTTGCACCAACATCGATTGATCCCCCTACTTAAAGGTTGTTCTGATAAAGTCCCTAAAACAGAAGCTTAACTCTCCTCACTCGATGTTCATCTGTGTGCATCTTCCAGGCAACATCACTGGCTTGTGATAATAATTCATTGGAACTTCAGTCAGAATACTGAGGTATAGATGAAGTCAGCAGAAAGTCACGGAATCGCAGCAAACAGTTTTATTAAATCCATTTCCAAAACCTTCCTTCTCCGCTTTCTCAGCTGCGCTTTCATCACAGCAAATATGAAACGGGCAGTGAGCCAAAGTCCACCTTCCAGATTTCACTCAATGAATGTCAAGCTTGCAAAATCCATACTTGTTACAAATTCTTTACAATACTTGTTCTACATTGAAGGGATAATGTTGAGATCAAAGGGTTTGGTTCCTGGTTCTGCTGAACTTTGGCAGCCACTGGGAGGTGATAGTTAGACCTAGGGCCCCGTGCTGAGGGGATTCACTCTGCTTGAGAAGAAATATTTTTTAGATGTTTGTCCAGCATCAAGAGGCGAATAAGTAAGAAAATGTAAAAGTTAGATGACGGGCCAAAGCTATTTTCCTGAGCAACCACCCTCAACGTGTTTCCGTTACCCTCCTTGACTGTACTTTCAGGTTGAATTAATGTAGCCTTGAGTCCCGTATCGATCTGAAACTGAGATCTAAGTATTATTTCATTCCACCACTAATGTCAGTTTTTCATTTTCTCATTTCCTTCTCAGCTCCCTCAAACTCATGTCCACTATAACTAAAACTAGAGCTCCCCTTCTACCATCTCATTACTCCAACTTTTTTGGGAATCTACTCACTCCTTCCTCTACACATTAAAATTTGTCCAAATCTTCACTGCTATAGCCTAGCTTACACTAAGTCTCACTCCTTCATCATGCCTGTCCCAGTCAATCTCCATTAGCTTTCTCCCAATTCACCAAATTCAAATCATACACACAGGAACCTCGATTATCTGAACACCTCTGGCGGGGTGTATTTTGTTTGGATAATTGAATGTTCAGATAATTGAGAGTTTGGATAATTGAATGTTTGGATAATCGAATGATGGATAATACAGTTTAGACAAGCATCGAGACCTTGCGATCTTGTCCAGATAATCAGATAATCGAATGCTGGATAATCAAAGTCCCTCTGTAGTCTAGACACTCCCTCTCAGGGGTCTCCTTGTGCCTTTCACCATAGCCCATGAAATAGAGCCCATTATCACCAGACCTGGTGTCCACCCTGTCAGACTGCTCCATATTTGACAGCAAGGCATTGACACAATGCTTTGGAACTCTGTCCTCACATCTAACCTTTGCTCCTAAAATAACTGCACAGAGGTTGGTATCCCGTCACCACATCACCCTTTATTTACACATGCGCAGCACACTCTGGAAGTGACCAGCCAGCTCAAAGTCAGTTCCTGAACTGAGGAAATTCTGAATCCCCTGTTTATATCAGTCAGCCAGGGCTCCCTGATTGGCCCAGGTCAGCAACCCAAATCAAAGATCTCATCGTCAACAAGGTCCACCTGGTTCCAATCACTCCAGCACCTTTTCTCTCCCTTTTTAAAAATCTCCTCAAAATCGTTTGAGCCTTGGTGCAACCTCTCCAATATGAAAATCTCAGTGTTACCTTTTTCTACCAATACAGTTCAAAACCACCTTCCAAGCCTTCCAATATCTAACATCTAGAAGGACAAGGGCACAGATGTACAGGAACAACACCACGGGTACGTTCCCCTCCAAGTCACATGCCTCCTGATTTGGAACTAGATCTCCATTCCTTCAGTGGCACTAAAACCATGTCATGGGACTAACTCCCTCTATAACTGTGCCGTGATTGCTATTTACAAAACAAAAAGTGCTGGAAATCCCAGCAGGTCAGATAGCATCCATGGAGAGAGAGCAAGCTAATGTTTCGAGTCTAGGTGACTCCTCATCAAGTGTCAACTGGACTCGAAACGTTAGCTTGCTCTCTCTCCACAGATGCTGACCGACCTGCTGGGATTTCCAGCATCTTTGTTTTCAGTATAGTTTCCAGCATCTGCAGTAATTGGATTTGATGTGGTTGCTATCTACCTTGCTCACAGACTGGAGAAGCTAAAGGGTTTAGCTCATTACCACCTTCTCAAAGGGGAATTAGGATGAGCGATAAATATTGGTCCAGCCAGTTACACCCACAATCCATGAACAAATAAAGTCTTTGTGATGTCTGCTGCTGCTGTTCAGAGAAAGTGGAACAGACGGGGCTGAGATACTGAATAACTTTCCCATTTGCCCTCTTGGACAAAATGCAAAAGGTGCCAAATGCCAGTCAGCCCCAAACATTCAAAGGGACTGAAATGTAAAGATTGGCAGTTACTGAAACACTGTCTTCCAGACTTTCGCAGAACTGCAAAAATTCTAAGAATATTCTTACAGTGTCAGCAAGTCAGAGAATTAGAAATTTACACCAGCGCTGTGACAGCTTAATGTAATATCATGAATTTGGAATATAATCGAGGCAGTTCTGGGAATTGAGTAATGCAGAGAAAATATATTTTGGCCCATACAGAGCAGAATATAAATTATAAAACAAGAGCAGAATTAGAGCATTTCATTCTGCAGTCTTGGTTGTAAGTAATAACACGTACTTGTACCATTATTGAGAAGCAGACGTCAAAGTGATTTCTGTATTAGGATTTCAAACAAGGGTTGTTAGAAATGAAGAATGTGCGAGAAAGATCAGAGGGTTCACTATATGCATTCATTGATTGACTAGTGTTTGGTCTCTGTAAGCAGTGAAGCTTTGATTAGTGTGAGACAAGAATTGCAGTGTTTTATAATGTAGAATTCTTACACTGCCTGTCGATATGAGCATTGGGGTACCACTGATACTGAAACCTGGGCTCATGTCAGAGTTAATGCTTCCAGCTGTTTGCATTCTCCAATGTTCATGCAGTGAGACGGATCATTCTAATAGTTTCAGGTTCATTAGCAAAAAATGTGTCCCTCATAATTCCTCACAGGAAAGATATTCTTGGAAGTGGAAGTTAGTACCTGCTTTAGTTGTCCTATGGTTGGAATCAACACCATGGTAGGAGGTTTTCTGAAAATATAACCTGAATTGTTTCTTTCACACAAAAATGTTTGTTGTAAGTTGCACAGAGTGAGTATTTCAGGATGATGCCGCTGATATAGAGGTGAGCTGGATTGGATTGGTGGTAGGATTACAGCATTGCAATGCTATATCTGAGCTCGGGTGTTTGTGTCAAACAAGGCACTGCACCAACAGTGAAAAGTTGTCAATGCTGCCTGAGGGGTTTAAAATTGGAAGGTGTTACATTTGAAAAAAATCACACTTGATTTTTCCTGCACTCTTTAAATTCTTCATCTCTGTTCACTCTATAATTATTTTAGAATTAGATTCCCTACAGTATGGAAACAGGCCCTTCAGCCCAACAAGTCCACACCGATCCTGTGAAGAGTAACCCACCCAGACCCATTCCCCTACCTTATGTTTACCACTGACTAATGCACCTACCTATACACCCCTGACCACTATGGGCAATTTAGCATGGCCAATTAACACCTAACCTGCATATCTTTGGATTGTGGGAGAAAACCGGAGCAAACCCACACAGACACAGGGAGAATGTGCAAACTCCATAGAGACAGTTGTCCGAGGCTGGTGCTGTGAGGCAGCAGAGCTAACCACTGAGCCACCATGCTGCCCTCTCTGTTTATTCTCATTTTATGACACCACTTTATCATCTTTCCTTTCTTAATATTGGCCAACCAGTGCAATCAAGAACAAATATATTTTAAAGAATTGTGATATAAAACTGTAAAGTTGAATTTTTGTTTGTATTCTGTGTGTTTAAGAAGTGGAAAAATAGTTCAGTTTAGTTTTAGATCTGTTCTGTGTGTGACACTGAGAGGTCGGGAGATCTGATTAACTGACATTTCAATAACGTTTTACAGCCTCAAAGTGAGGAGCTGGGATTGAATAGCTCAGCAATTTGTTTTTAAGAAAATCAGACAAAACAAATAGTGCTGTCGCTTAGCAAGAGGGGTCAAAATATAGAACAACCCAGAGAGTCAGCCGGTCTGCGTGTGGACGTGGGATTAAGGCAGTTGGCAGCAGAAGACATGGATTTGCTTTGAAATTAAAAGTCTCAGTGCATTGAGTTTGTGGTTTGTTTCTGGTATTTCAGGAACCCACACTAGCTGAAGGGTACAATCATTTGGTGACTGCATGGAAATGCCCCAGAAACAAATTGGTTGCAGCTGGCCGTGTCTCATTCTGAGTGAGAGGCATAAGCTGAGAGACAGAGCTGAATGTTCCCTGAGATTTTGGGGGACTATAAGGATTCTGCTGCAGTAAATGAGATAATGTGAGCTGGAATCATTTCTTGATGTCTGTACTGAAATCTTTCTAACCTTTCTTTTATCCAGTGAATTATAGATCATTGAATTATGTTACTTAATACACACATTATTCTCTGTGTTAAAAGTACACTGGTAGCCTCTTTTGAATATGTTCAGTAACTGACCAACATGGTTATAAAAATGTTAGGATGTGACAGGCCACGTTTCACACTGGACACATTAGATCCCAGAATTAACATTGTCTGGGACCTTAGCAAAATATCAACATGCATTTGTATAGCAACTTTCATGATCAGCAAATGTCTCAAACTGCTTCAGTGCTAATGAAGTACTTGGAAGTACAATTACTCCTGTAATGTATAGTGCACAGCCAGTTCCCAATAAGTTAACACAAAGCAGTGAAATAATGACCAGATCATTTGCTTTTGTGGTTGAAGAACTAATATTGGCCACAAGACCAGAGACTTTTCTTTAAATTAATACTGAGGTAGTTTACATCAATCTAAGAGGACCTTAGTTTTTCAGCTCCTTCAAACGATGGCACATCTGACAGTGCGGCACCCTCAGTACTGACCCTCCAACAGTGTGGCACTCCCTCAGTACTGACCTTCCAACAGTGTGGCATTCCCTCAGTACTGACCCTCACACAGTGTGGCACTCCCTCAGTACTGACCTTCCAACAGTGTGGCACTCCCTCAGTACTGACCCTCCGACAGTGCGGCACTCCCTCAGTACTGACCTTCCAACAGTGTGGCACTCCCTCAGTACTGACCCTCCCACAGTGTGGTACTCCCTCAGCACTGACCATCCGACAGTATGGTACTCCCTCAGCACTGACCCTCTGACAGTGCGGCACTCCCTCACCACTGACCGTCCGACAGTGCAACACTCCTTCAGCACTTATCCTCCAACAGTGTGGCACTCCTTCAATATTTACCATCTGACAGTGCAGCACTTCCTCAGTACTGATCCTCCAAAAGTGCGGCACTCCCTCAGCACTGACCCTCCAACAGTCCGGCACTCCCTCAGCACTAATCCTCTGAAAATTCAGCACCCCCTCAGCACTGATCCTTCAACAGTGTGGCACTCCCTCAATATTGACCTTCCCATAGTGTGACACTCCATCTAAACTACAACTTGTTATTCAATTGTGATTGTTACTGAGAAACTATGGCATAATGGGATAATCAATCATTACAATGATGTGCAGGTTATGGTGGTTTGGCCATGCTAAATTACCCATAGTATCCAGGGATGTATAGGTTATGGGGATTAGCCATGGGAGGTGCAGGTTTGCCGGATTAGGGTGGGTATAGGGGAATGCTGTTTAGAAGGTCGGTATGGACTTGTTAAGCCAAATGGCTTATTTCCACATGCAGGGATTCTATGAATTCAATGAACTCTATAATACTGATGGAGGGCCCATACTGAGGGAGTGCCACACTGTCGGAGGGTCAGTGCTGAGGGAGTGCTGCACTATCGGAGAATCAGTGCTGAGGGAGTGCTGCACTGTCGGAGGGTCAGTGCTGAGGGAGTGCCGCACCGTCGGAGGGTAAGTGCTGAGGGAGCGCTGTGCTTTCTAGGGCAGTATAATGGATGTTGCACTCTTGGGGTTGTTCTATTCTCTAATACAATGTTAATTCAAGGCTCTCTCTGAGATGGATGTGAAAGAGTTCTCTCAGCAATCATTCTTTCCTCAGTCATCACCAAAACATGAAGAGATCAGTTAATTAATCATCTTTTTGCTCTTTACAATAGCTGCTGTGCCTAAACTACAACTGTCACTACAGGTCAGAGAGAATTACTTGTGCGATTCATATCAAGATGTTCCACCAATAGGATAAAATGGGAGTTTTGCCTTCCTTTCTGTTGCTTTCTCTGTCTGGCGTTGATTTCAGTGGTGTATTAATCCTACACTGATTATCAGCTGGAGGTACCATTTGGTAAGCTCTCTGTTCCCATGAGGTCTGTAACAAATGAGCAGAACAGGTTTTTGGGCCACTCGCAATCTGGCTCACAAACACAGCCAGACTGTCAGCATCCCTCACCTGGTGTGTTATCCCAGTCATTTAATTTAAATGTGGTAATGTATGAAAGGGATCTTGGCACTTTTCTGAATTAAACTATTCAATGGCTTATTGTTCAATCTGAAATTAACCTTTGGGAAGCTCGACAAATGATATAGCTTTTAGAAACCCACTGTGTTTGCAGCATTTACTTTGCAGCACTGATTTCTGTCATTCGGTTCCATTATCATTGATTCTGGGGGGAAAAAAAACATTATTTACAATCAATTCGGAAGTTTTTTTAAAAAATTCTGTCCTGTAGCCCATGGAACTGAAACCAACCTTCCTTGTCAGGAATTTACAAGAAATCAACAAAAGAGGTAGAACTGGCAGAAAGAGAGGTTAAGAAAATGAATTCTGATGAAACTGTCTTTGACAGAAGCTCAGAGTGACAAGTGATCATTTAACAGTTCAACAGTCAGGTTAAAATGAAGAAGCTTCTTTCAGATCCTGAGACCAAAATATTTCTTTTTGAGGACAATTTCCTTGTGAGTTACCTTTTTTAGATTAGATTACTTACAGTGTAGAAACAGGCCCTTCGGCCCAACAAGTCCACACCAACCCGCCGAAGCGCAACCCACCCAGACCCATTTCCCCCTTCACCTGACACTACGGGCAATTTTGCATGGCCAATTCACCTAACCTGCACATTTTTGGATTGTGAGAGGAAACTGGAGGAAACCCACACAGAGAGTCGTCTGAGGTGGGAATTGAACCTGGGTCTCTGGCGCTGTGAGGCAGCAGTGCTAACCACTGTGTCACCATGCCGCCCTTCTTGACTTTGGAAAGCTAGTTATTTTTTGGTTTTCAGGGCCTCCTTTATCATTCATTTGTAAGATGACACAGTCACACTGCAACAATGCTTTCTGCATTGGTATTGACATAAGGGATATTTGGACTTGCACAGAAACAGAATTAGATGAATTCACCAATATCCTCAATAATTATCAACCCTCTATTAAAATTAAAACTGAAGGAAAACATTATTACCCAATACACCACAGCATTTAAATGTGTATAAGACAACAAGCATAAGTTAACAACAGGTTTTTGTCAGAATAGCTGATATGTACTTTTACACACCTTATACGGAAGGATGAGGCCGTAGATAATACACATGTATCACACATACACAATTCTGGCCATTTTAACCCAGGCAATTACCATCGTTGTTAGTACATTTCAAACCTCAATCTCTGATATACATTTAATAATTGATGGGTGGTGTTCATTACCAGAGTGCCCTTGAAGTTCCTTTTAACAAAGTAGCTCCTGGACATATGCAGCCTTAAAATGTAGACTTTACTTTCATTTTTGAGGAATTCATTACCACAGTGATCTTAATCTTTGCTAGCTCCAATTTGGCTGAATATTTCTTTATTGACAGTTTTAGAATAATATCCATTCATTTGCAGCTTCTCTCTCCCTCTTACCTTCTCCCCCACATCACTATTGTAGTCTGACTCTTTCCCCCACATTACACACAGAGCCACCCATTGTCAAGGAAACAGACCTGCAGGCTCCCGAATCCCTGACAATCCTGATGCATTGTCTTCCTTTCTGCTGTGTATCTCCCTGCCCCACACATCACTGACTACCCTGTTCACACCAATCCTTTTACACAGGGGCTGGGGAAAGAATAAACATGTTTGATGATGAGGGCCAGTGGTGACAACAGGACCCATTGCCCTGAATCCACTTTATTCCTTTTGCTGTAGTAGGCTTCACAGGCAGCATAGACTTTGACCCATGTGACCTCCTGCACTGTCATGTTGATACAGTTACAATCAGGGCTACACAGAAACTTAAACAGTGCAAAACATTTTTGTGATTTATATTTGATTTGCAGTTCACTGTCACCAAAAGGCCCTGTAGAGATTACTCTGTCTCTTTCCCTCCCTCTATGTTTTAGAGCTGACCCAGCCCCTACAGCTGCAATGGAAGGAGTCTGTTCGGTAAGTGGAGCCTGTGGATTTGAAGGTTTGGTTGGGTGACACTGAGTGTTCACTAGACTCTGCATGTGTGTGCACATGTGTGTGCATGTGTGGAAGTGAGATTATGACCTTTTGAGGTTCTGTTTCTAAATTTGGTGTCCAGCCCCTTTTACTGATGATGCAGAGTTTCCTTCTTTGTTCTGTGTGCGTCATTGGCACCTGTATGGACAATGAGGACTGGACTTTCCCCCTCCCAGTCCAAATTGCTCTCCATCCCTGGGCAGATTTCTAACCCTGGCCCTTGTTTGGACTCACACTCAGGGAACGTTGTTAATCCCCCTTGTGACATTGTTCCTCACCACCATTACACACCTTCCAACTCCACCCTCTCTCACCTCAAGCTTCTTGCTGCACCATGATGCCATGGTCAGTCAGCTCATTCCTCACTGTAGCCCTCACTCTCATCTTTTATACCAAGTGACAATGATTGCAGGGTCATCATTTCACTAAGTTTTAATTTCACATGTTTACTTTAAATTTCGATTTCACCATCTGCATGAGTGGGATATGAACTCAGGCTCCAGAGATTTACCTGGGTCTCTGGGTCACTGTTCCAGTGATATTACCACTGTGCAACAGTCTCCCTAAAGAGCTGATGCTTCTACAATCCTGCCCTTTGAGCCCTTTACTTTCTGCACTTGAGGTCAAACTTCTTTACCACTAAACCCTGACCAAATCAGATGTTCCAACTCTAAGATTTATGACTGCTTCCTGATACATGGAATCCAGGTAACCGTTCCCTCTCTGGTGTGCTACAGTGTTTGTAGTTCATAAAATCTGAGCCAAAACTCTTGAACTTCAAGCATATGTTGCAGACATATTTTCTCTGGACAGTTAGAATCCATGAACTCTCATATACTGCAGCTGCAGTACATCACCTGTCCTGCCATCCTTAACGTGTTATAAAGAACTATTTAATTATTGTATGCAATTTTATATTTGGTTTTATTAATTAATTAATTTCATTAACTTTACCACCAGTTTCTATATTATTTTGAGTCTTAAGAATATAATAAACGTTAATTGCTTGCCAGAAACACACCAATTAATGAGCTTCACCTCCTGTAGCAGAGTAAAGATCTTTACTCTGCTACAGGAGATTGATAAAGGAGAGGCAAAAGAAACAGAACATCTTCCTTTCACTACCTCTCCTAAAGTTTTTAACTCTGGCACTCAATTTTAATTCTGACACTCAATTGTAGGTCACATGCACGTGCCACGTCACACTAAGTTGGCTACTTATATACGCACCTAACACAAAAGGCCTTTCTGAGTCACTTAATAAGAATCCAGTTTCAGCTGCTCTTTTGTTGCAGAATTCCCAGTTTCTAACCTGCTCATGTAGCCACTGCATTTAAGTAGCTGACCCAGACTGGATTCTGGTCACCTCTGATACCTAGGATGTTAACTGTGAATGATTGAGCAATAATAATCGAACTGAGGTTAAGGAGATGTGGTCAGATTCTATTTTGCTGGAGATGGTCATTGCATGGAACTTGTGGTAATAATTGTCATTATCAACAGAAATCTGCATGAACCTGGAGACAGGCATGACCTCATACATTGCTTATAAATTGATGATTTTTCATCACTAACTCTCCAACAAGACAAATAGTCTTTCCATATTTGCCCTAACATGTCTTCCATAAGTTTGTGTTCTTATCACTCTATCTCCCTGTCCCTGAAATTATCCTGGTGATTCTATACTATTCCCTTCCTTTACATCGAATTCTCTCTGTAAAGTGAAGTTCCAAATGGTGCTCAGTATCATCAGTGTGTCCTAACCGCTGGCAATGGCATACATTGACCATTAGCTCTTTGCTCATGCAATGCTTGGTCCACTGATAAACCCAAAATGTTGTTAGTACCTTAATATGTTATTTATCAGGATTTGCACATTTGTGTAATGAAATATCTTAACCCATTGTCCCTCTGCTTCTTCTCACCGTCCTACCTCTCAATTGAATTTCTGTCTCCTATTTTTCTGTTTTTGCCTCTCGCAGTTGTAGGTAGTAATAGGCAATTAACAGCTTATTGCTTGTTCTATTAGCTTGTCTCTTTCTCCCGAGACAATCTGCTGTGCTTGCTGAACCTAACTTTATGTTGTCAGCAAAATTGAAGACAGTGCACAAGTCCAATTCTGTCTCCTAAGGGTGAATGCGGTAGTGTTCCCCGGGGCACATCACTGTCACTCTTCTCCAATTGCAGAAATACACACGTTGGTCTGACCTCTTTGTATGCATCCATCAAGTCACACCTGAAAAATCACACTTACCACATCTGCTGCACTGGCTTCATCTAATCACTGCTTCAAAACTCTCAATTAGATTGGTCAAACATAGCTTGCTGTGACAAATTCCGACTGTCCTTGATTTTTCACTTCTAAATTGTCAAAAAATTTATCTTGAATTGTAGATTGTAACAACTTTCCTCTGTAGCTGTTCAGTCCATGCCCTCAGAGATAAGGTGTCTTATACATTTACAAGTTAATGTTTCACCAAACAGCCTTGCAATTCAGAGATTGATGAGAAGGATACCTGGAATGAGTGGGTTGTCTTATGAGGAATAGTTAGATAGGTAATGCTTAGACTATGGGGTTAGAGTAAGAGGTGGAAATGTGTTGCTGGAAAAGCGCAGCAGGTCAGGCAGCATCTAGGGAACAGGAGAATCGACGTTTCGGGCATTAGCCCTTCTTCAGGAATTCCTGAAGAAGGGCTAATGCCCGAAACGTCGATTCTCCTGTTCCCTAGATGCTGCCTGACCTGCTGCGCTTTTCCAGCAACACATTTCCATCTCTGATCTCCAGCATCTGCAGACCTCACTTTCTCCTTAGAGTAAGAGGTGACTTGGTTGAAGCATGTATTATCCTGACAAGGAAGATTTGAAGATGATGTGTCTTCAGATAGAATCTAGAGCAAAGGATCACTTGACCAAAGTCAGGGGTCACCTATTTAATATCCAAGATTAGGTTAAAAACAAGTCTGAGTTTGGAACTCTCTTTCTGAAAAGATGTTGGAAGCAGAGTCCATAATACATAAGAGCAGAATGAGGCCATTCAGCCCAAAGTCAGCTCCACCATTCAGTCATGGCTGCTATGTTTCTCAACTCCATTCTCCCACCTTCTCCCAGTAACCTGTGATGTAACCTTTTACTAACCTAGAACCCATCTATCTCTTCCTTAAGTATCCTCAATGATTTGGCCTCACAGCCTTCTGCAGCAATGAATTCCACAGATTCACCACCATCTGGCTGAAGGAATTCCTACTCATCTCAGTTTGAAAGGATCACCCCTTCACTCTGAGACTGTGTCCTCGGGACTAATGGAAACATTTTCTCCATGTCCACTCTCAGTATTCTGTAAGTTTCAATCAGATTCCCCCCCCCCACCCCACCACCTCGCCATCCTCCTAACCTCCATCGAGTACAGACCCAGAGACTCAAACACTCTTCACATGACAAGCTTTTCATCCCTGGGATTATTCTTATAAACCCACTCAGGGCCCCCTCCAAAGCCAGCACATCCTTCCTTAGAAACAGGGCCCAAAACTGCACACAATATTCCAAATGCAGTCGGACCAGAGACTTATATAGCCTCAGCTCTTGCATTCTAGTCCTCTCAAAATGAATGTTAACATTGCAATTGTCTTCCTAACTGCCAACTGAATCTACAGAACCCTGAGCTAGGGTTCCCAAGTCTCTTTGTGCTTCAGATTTCTGAAACCCGTCCCCAGTGGAAAAAAAACCTACAACTCTAATCTTCCTACTAAAGTGCATAACCTCACACTTTCCCATGCTGAATTCCATTTGCCACCTCTTTGCCCACTTCCTTGCCTGTCCATGTTCTTCTGCAGCCTCCCCACTTCCTCAATACAACCTGTCCTTCCACTTACCTTTATGTAATTTGCAAACTTAGCAACAATGCCACAGGCTTCTTCATCCAGATCACAATGTATAACATAAATAGTTGTGGCCCCAACACTGACCCCTGTGGAACTCCACTTGTCACCAACTGCCATCCTGAACATTACCTCTTTATCCCCACTTTCTGTCTTCTGCCAGTCAGCCAATCCTTTATCCATACCAGTACCTTGACTTTAACACCATCGGCTGTTAGCTTACTTAGCATTGTGAAAATTGATGCAAAGTACCTATTTAGTTCATCCACTGTTTCTTTGTTCCCATTACTACTTCTCCAACCTCATTTTCCAGTGATTCTTTATCCACTCTTGCCTTTCTCTTACCTTTTTATATGTCTAAAAAACTCTTGCAATCTTCTTTTATATTCTTAACTAGTTCATATTTCATCTTCTCTCTGCATATTGCTTTTGTTTTTAGTTATCCTCTGTTGGTTTTCAAAGGCTTCCCAATCCTCTGATTTCCTATGAATCTAGATAACAAGGATATCTACGTCAGGCTCCTACTTATTGACTTTAGCTCCACCTTCAACACCATAATTCCAAACAAACACATTTCTAAACTCCAAGATCCACTCTCCACTGTCCTCGACTTTCTGGCTCACGGACCATAATCAGTAAGGATAAGTAACAACACCTCCTCCATGATAATCCTCAATATAAGTGCCCCACAAGGCTGCATACTCAGCTGCCTACTGTACTCCTTATACACTCACGATTGTGTGGCCGAATTCCACTACAACTCCGTTTACAAGTTTGCTGATGACACCGCCTTCGTAAATCGGATTTCAAACAACGATGAGACGTAACATAGGAATGAGGTAGTGTGCTCACTGGCATGGTATGAGACAACAATCTCTCCATCAAAGTCAGCAAAATGAAAGAGCTGGTCATTGACTTCAGGAAGTGGAGTCAGGAAGCCAATGGGCTGAGGAGTGGCAGATGGAGTTTAAGTTAAATAAATGCGAGGTTCTGCATTTTGGGAAAGCAAATTTTAGCAGGACTTATACACCTAATGGTAAGGGCCGAGGGAGTGTTGCTGAGCAAAGGGATCTTGGAGCGCAGGTTCATAGCTCCTTGAAAGTAGAGTAGCAGTTAGATAGGATAGTGAATGTTGCGCCAACCCATGAAAATAATCTCATGCCCATCTAACCTACACCATTCCATTGTTATCCATATGTATGTCCAGTGCCCGTTTAAATGCCCTTAACAACAAAAATACTACTGTTGCAGGCAGGCCGTTCCACGCCCCGACTACTCTGAGTGAAGAAACTATCCCTGATATCTGTCCGAAATCTATCACCCTTCAATTTAAAGCTCTGTCCCGTCATGTTAGTCATGTCTTGTCTTATTCCTTGTTTCTATTTATAAAATGTTATTTGAAATAAATTGGTCAAAGTGACTGAGTTTAACACCTTTCTACAGAATGTACCTCATTAGATGCTAAATTGGTTTGATATTATTTGATTTCATCTGCCTGTTCTCCTTTATGGAAAAATTGGTCTTGCTTCCCCCTTTACGCAATTAGATGATCAGTGTTCATATTACCCTCATCTCCACCTTCCCACCAATTCCAATAGCCAGCATTCTCTGAAATAACTATAACTATCACTCCCAACACCTGTGTGATACTGTTCCTTCAGTGGAATGGATACAACTACATCTTACAGTCATCGAGTCATACAGATGTACTGCATGGAAATAGACCCTTCGGTCCAACTCATCCATGCTGACCAGGTATCCCAACCTAATCTAGCCCCATTTGTCAGCACTTGGCCCATATTCCTCTAAACCCCTCCTATTCATATACCCATCCAGATGTCTTTTAGATGTTGCAATTGTACCAGCCTCCACCATTTTGTTTGGCAGCTCATTCCATACGCACACCACCCTCTGTGAAAAAGTTGTTCCTTAGGTCCCTTTTATATCTTTCCCCTCGCGCCCTAAACCTATGCCTTTTAGTTCTGGACTCCCCCATCCCAGGGATAAGACTTTGTCTATTTATCCTATCTATGCCCCCTCATGATTTTATAAACCTCTATAAGGTCACCCCTCAGCCTCCAACGCTCCAGGGAAAACAGCCCCAGCCTGTTCAGCCTCTCCCTATAGGTCAAATCCTCCAACCCTGGTAACATCCTTGTAAATCTTTTCTGAACCCTTTCAAGTTTCACATCATCCTTCCAACAGGAAGGAGACCAGAATTGCACGCAATATTTCAAAAGAGGCCTAACCAATGTCCTGTACAGCCACAACATGACCTTCCAACTCCTATACTCAATGCTCTGACCAATAAAGGATAGCATACCAAACGCCTTCTTCACTATCCTACCTACCTGCAGCTCCACTTTCAAGGAGCTCTGAACCTGCACTTCAAGGTCTCTTTGTTCAGTAATACTCCCTCGGACCTTACCATTAAGTGTATACGTCCTGCTAAGATTTGCTTTCCAAAAATGCAGCACCTCACATTTATCTGAATTAAACTCCATCTGCCTCTCTATTGGTCCATCTGATCAAGATCCCGTTGTAATTTGAGGTAACCCTCTTCGCTGTCCACTACACTTCCAATTTTGGTGTGATCTGCAAACTGACTAGTTATACCTCCAATGTTCATACCAAACTCATTTATATAAATGACAAAAATTAATGGACCCAACACCGATCCTTGTGGCACTCCACTGGTCACAGGCCTCCAGTCTGAAAACCAACCCTCCACCACCACCCTCTTTCTTCTACCTTTAAGCCAGTTCTGTATCCAAATGGCTAGTTCTCTCTTTATTCCTATTGTAAAAACCCTTTGGATTCTTCTTAACTTTATTTGCCAAATCTATCTCATGTCCCCTTTTTGCTCTCCTGATTTCCCTCTTCAGAATATTCCTACTGTCTTTATACTCTTCTAAGGATTTACTTGATCTATCCTGTCTATACCTGACATATGCTTCCTTCTTTTTCTTAACCAAACCCTCAATTTCTTTAGTCATCCAGCATTCTCTATACCTACCAGCCTTTCCTTTCACCCGAACAGGAATATATTGTCTCTGGACCCTTGTTATCTCACTTCTGAATGCTTTCCATTTTCCACCCATCCCTTTACCTGCGAATATCTGCCCCCAATCAGCTTTTGAAGGTTCTTGCCTAATACCGTCAAAATTGGCCTTTCTCCAATTTAGAACTACAACTTTAACATCTGGTCTATGCTTTTCCATCACTATTTTAAAACTAATAGAATTACGGTCATTGACCCTAATGTCCTCCCCCACTGACACCTCAGTCACCTGCCCTGCCTTATTTCCCAAGAGTAGGTAAATTGTTGCACCTTCCCTGGTAGGTACATCCACATACTGAATCAGAAAGTCTTCTTGTGCACACTTAACAAATTCCTTTCTATCTAAACCTTTAACACTATGGCAGTCCCAGTCGATGTTTAGAAAGTTAAAATCACCGACCATAACCACCCTATTTTTCTTATAGTTAACCGAGATCTCCTTACAAGTTTGTTTCTCAATTTCCCTCTGACTATTGGGGTGTCTATAATACAATCCGAATAAGGTGATCATCCCTTTCTTATTTCTCAGTTCCACCCAAATAACTTCCCTGGATGTATTTCCGGGAATATCCTCCCTCAGCACAGCTGTAATGCTATCCCTTATCAAAAATGCCACTCCCCCTCCTCTCTTGCCTCCCTTTCTATCCTTCCTGTAGCATTTGTATCCTGAAACATTAAGCTGCCAGTCCTGTCCCTCCCTGAGCTACATTTCTGTAATTGCTATGATATCTCAGTCCCATGTTCCTAACTATGCCCTGAGTTTATCTGCCTTCCCTGTTAGGCCTCTTGTATTGAAATAAATGCAGTTTAATTTATTATTCTGGATTAGTGGTGCTGGAAGAGCACAGCAGTTCAGGCAGCATCCAAGGAGCTTCGAAATCGACGTTTCGGGCAAAAGCCCTTCATCAGGAATAAAGGCAGAGAGCCTGAAGCGTGGAGAGATAAGCTAGAGGAGGGTGGGGGTGGGGAGAAAGTAGCATACAGTACAATGGGTGAATGGGGGAGGGGATGAAGGTGATAGGTCAGGGAGGAAAGGGTGGAGTGGATAGGTGGAAAAGGAGATAGGCAGGTAGGACAAGTCCGGACAAGTCATAGGGACAGTGCTGAGCTGGAAGTTTAGTACTAGGGTGAGGGGGAAGGGGAAATGAGGAAACTGTTGAAGTCCACATTGATGCCCTGGGGTTAAAGTGTTCCGAGGCGGAAGATGAGGCGTTCTTCCTCCAGGCGTCTGGTGGTGAGGGAGCGGCGGTGAAGGGGGCCCAGGACCTCCATGTCCTCGGCAGAGTGGGAGGGGGAGTTGAAATGTTGGGCCACGGGGCGATGTGGTTGATTGATGCGGGTGTCCCGGAGATGTTCCCTAAAGCGCTCAGCTAGGAGGCGTCCAGTCTCCCCAATGTAGAGGAGACTGCTTCGGGAGCAACGGATACAATAAACGATATTAGTGGATGTGCAGGTCAAACTTTGATGGATGTGGAAGGCTCCTTTAGGACCTTGGATAGAGGTGAGGGAGGAGGTGTGGGCGCAGGTTTTACAGTTCCTGCGGTGGCAGGGGAAAGTGCCAGGATGGGAGGGTGGGTTGTAGGGGGGCGTGGTCCTGACTAGGTAGTCACGGAGGGAACGGTCTTTGCGGAAGGCGGAAAGGGGTGGGGAGGGAAATATATCCCTGATGGTGGGGTCTGTTTGGAGGTGGCAGAAATGTCGGTGGATGATTTGGTTTATGCGAAGGTTGGTAGGGTGGAAGGTGAGCACCAGTGGCGTTCTGTCCTTGTTACGGTTGGAGGGGTGGGGTCTGAGGGCGGAGGTGCGGGATGTGGACGAGATGCGTTGGAGAGCATCTTTAACCACGTGGGAAGGGAAATTGCGGTCTCTAAAGAAGGAGGCCATCTGGTGTGTTCTGTGGTGGAACTGGTCCTCCTGGGAGCAGATCCGGCGGAGGCGGAGGAATTGGGAATACGGGATGGCATTTTTGCAAGAGGTAGGGTGGGAAGAGGTGTAATCCAGGTAGCTGTGGGAGTCGGTGGGTTTGTAAAAAATGTCAGTGTCAAGTCGGTCATCATTAATGGAGATGGAGAGGTCCAGGAAGGGGAGGGAGGTGTCAGAGATGGTCCAGGTAAATTTAAGGTCAGGGTAGAATGTGTTGGTGAAGTTGATGAATTGCTCAACCTCCTCGCGGGAGCACGAGGTGGCGCCAATGCAGTCATCAATGTAGCGGAGGAAGAGGTGGGGAGTGGTGCTGGTGTAATTACGGAAGATCAACTGCTCTACGTAGTCAACAAAAAGACAGGCATAGCTGGGGCCCATACGTGTGCCCATGGCTACCCCTTTGGTCTGGAGGAAGTGGGAAGATTCAAAGGAGAAATTGTTAAGGGTGAGGACCAGTTCAGCCAAACGAATGAGAGTGTCGGTGGAAGGGTACTGTTGGGGACGTCGGGAGAGGAAAAAACGGAGGGATTGGAGGCCCTGGTCATGGCGGATGGAGGTGTAGAGGGATTGGATATCCATGGTGAAGATGAGGCGTTGGGGGCCGGGGAAACGGGAGTCTTGGAGGAGGTGGAGGGCGTGGGTGGTGTTCTCGAACGTATGTGGGGAGTTCCTGGACTAGGGGGGATAGGACAGTGTCGAGGTAGGTAGAGATGAGTTCAGTGGGGCAGGGGCATGCTGAGACAATGGGTCAGCCAGGGTGGTCAGGCTTGTGGATCTTGGGAAGGAGGTAGAACCGGGCAGTGCGGGGTTCCTGGACTATGAGGTTGGAAGCTGTGGGTGGGAGATCTCCTGAGGTGATGAGGTTCTGTATGGTCCGGGAGATGATGGTGGGGTCATGGTCGAGGGGACAGTAGGAAGAGGTGTCCTCGAGTTGACGTTTGGCTTCAGCGGTGTAGAGGTCAGTGCGCCAGACTACCACTGCGCCCACTTTATCTGCTGGTTTGATGGTGAGATTGGGATTGGAGCAGAGGGATTGGAGGGCTGCGCGTTGTGAGGGTGAGAGGTTGGAGTGGGGGAGGGAGGTAGACAGGTTGAGGCGGTTAATGTCCCGGCGGCAGTTGGAAATGAAGAGGTCGAGGGCGGGTAATAGGCCAGCGTGGGGTGTCCAGGTGGATGCAGTGTGTTGGAGGTGGGCGAAGGGGTCCTCGGAAGGTGGGCGGGAATCCTGATTGTGAAAATAAGCTCGGAGGTGGAGGCGATGGAAGAATTGTTTGACGTCACGGCGTGTATTAAATTCATTGATGTGTGGACGGAGGGGGATGAAGGTGAGTCCTTTGCTGAGGACTGATCGTTCGTCCTCAGTGAGTGGGAAGGTCTGGGAGGATGGCGAAAACTCGGCAAGGCTGGGAGCTGGGATCTAGTGTGGGCATAGAGCTGGAAGTGGGGGCGGAACCTGTAACTGGAGTGGGTGTGATGGTGGGGGGAATGGGGGTGGAGTCATGAGCAGGGGTAGTGTTCACCTCGGGGTTCTGGGGGGTGGGGATAGTGACAGTGGGGTCTGTGGGGGGCATGTCAGCAGAATGCAGGTGAGTGGCGCTGGTGGGGGCAGAAGTGGTGGTGACCACGGCAGTAGGGGTGGCGGAAGTCACTGAGCATGTGGCATCAGCGATGATGTGAAGGGCGGAAGTGATGTCACGTGTGATGCATGAGGAATTGTGAAGGGCGGAAGTGGTTTTGGGAGTGGCCATGATGGGGGCAGAAGTGAGGATATCTTTCCTCACTAGCTCTCTGGGTTCCACCCTCCACCTTACTAGTTTAAATCCTCACGAGCAGCTCGAACAAATCTCTCAGCCAATGTATTAATCCCCTTCCAATTCAGGTGCAATCTGTCCTTCTTGTACAGGTCACTTCTACCCAAAAGAGATTCCAATGATCCAAATATGTGAATCCTTCTCCCATACACCAGCTCCTCAGCCATGCATTCATCTGCTTTATCCTCCTATTCCTGCCCTCACTAGCTCGTAGCACTGGGAGTAATCCAGATATTGCTACTCTTGAGGACCTCCTTTTTAAATTCATCATGTCCACAATGACTCTTATTGACTCTCATGTATGCATCATAGAAAGCATCCTATCTAAATGCATTACAGCTTGTTATGGCAACTGCCCTTGCCAAGACTGTAAGAAACTATGCAGATTCCTGAACACAGCCCAGTCCTTCCATCCATTGACTCCATCTACACTTCCTGCTGCCTTGGGAAAGCAACCTACAACATCAAAGACCCCTCCCACCCTGGTGAAACTCTCTTCCATCCTCTTCCATCGGGCAGCAGTTAAACAAGTTTGAAAACACATACCAACAGATTTAAGAACAGCTTCTTTCCTGCTGTTAGCAGACTTTTGAATGGACTTCTCAATGCTAATGTCGATCCCTCTCTCTGCACCTTCTCTGCGGCTGTAACACTGTATATTCTGCACTCCGTTCTGCTATCCTGATGCTCTTTGTAATGTACGATCTGCCTGTATAGCACACAAAACAACATTTTTCACTGTATCTCGGTACATGTGACAACAATAAATCAATCAATCAATTATCTTGACCATACTATATCCTAAAATATTTTCAAGGCAGAGGTAGATAAGTTCTTGATAAGGAGATGTACAGGGTGAAAGATTATTGAGGTTGGCAAGAATGCAGATTTGAGATTACAATCAGATCATCCATGATCTCACTGATTGGCAGAGTAGGCCTGAGGAACTGAATGGCTTACTCCTGCTCCTTGGATGATCATATAATTGTATCTATTCTTCCCAGCTCACCCTCAGGTAGTAGGTCATCTCTATTCCCCATTTGTGTTTCTCCTTTTGAATTGAATGTGCTAAGTTGGACTGCAGTTCTATCACATCTGGGTCTAGATAGTCAGGAGGTTTTTCTAAATTTGGGGCATCAGACAATCACATTCCAGCCTTCTGCTAACATGGACTGAGGATGAATTTGCAATAGGGACTGAGTCATTGCCATCTGATCAGGAACCCTGCCTTATTTTCCTTTATTCCTCTTCCCCAGCCAACCCCACTATTTTAGCCCAAGTAGATCTGAATTAGAACCCTGTAACTGCCAGTGCAGCTGAGATTAGCTAACCAGGAGTCTCATTTATTTCTGCACTGAGCAATCATAAATTAAGACAAATTGAAATATTTCTGTCTCATCTTACCCGAAACCACTAACCCATAAATCACATCCCTTACCAAGTTAAGTAAGGTCAACCTCAAGCAGTTGATACAACAGAAACTGCTCAGTCCTGAGGCATCCATTAGTGTGAAATCTTTCACAGCAATGATGATTGAAAATTTCAGTCCTTTCATAAATAATATCTCAAGCACGAAATGGGACCAAAAAAAAGATTTAAAATGGTTAAGGGCAATTCAGAATGGAACAACATTTTCTCTTGTTTATTTAAAAAAGCTTCCAATATACCTGGAGCATATAAAATAGTCTTATGAGGAAACTGATTGCAGATAAAACTCCTGGGCATAATTTATTGTGTTGCAAAACAGTTTAGAAATTCTTTTACCTGCGACTTCTTCAAATTTCAGAGAGCATATCTATTTGGAATTAAAATAGTTAGGTGCTTGGTTTTGACTTGCATAATCTCAATGAGCTGAAATGCCTTTTTCTGTTCTGTAGACCTGTATGACTCAACATTAAAAATTCCTTTCATTCCATTCTATAAACCTTTTCTCTGTTTTTCAATGTTTTGTTTTACAAACCTTTCTCTGGCAAACAAAGGCCTATTTATGCATGCTCTGAGGTGGGGTCACCAGAACCGAAACATTAACTCTGATTTCTCTTTACGAATGATGCCAGACCTGCTGAGCTTTTCCAGCAACTTCTGTCTTTGTTTCTGATTTACAGCATCTGCAGTTCTTTCAGTTTCCACTGATGCATACACTCCGTTTTCATTAGCTAGTCAATATTCATCTGACCATCTAACCACCCAATCATCCACAGCCTCTAGTTAGACCTTCCCTGGCATAAGATTTACTTGGGATCACAGCTCTCTGTTACCTCAGCATATTTAGCAATTCTTCGTCCCCGAATCCAACTAATAAGTTTCATAAAGGATTTGCAACAAAAGTTCATCAAGAAATTATCTAATGTCCATAAACACAGTTGAGTTCCATTACTCACTCAATCACAGTGATTTCATTGGAAGGTGAGGCTTAATTGTCCAAATAGTATTTTCATATGCTGCAACATCTCAAAGCCAAAGGGAATAGTTTCCTCAGTCTTGGAGCTTCTGCATGAGAGTCCTGTGTATATTCAGTCCCTGTTGTGCTTCAGAATTCAATCACAGTTTAACACTGTCCGGGATTGATAGTTTGATTCGTCCTCTATAGAAACTATTTCCTTTGGCTTTGAATATTGTGGCCTGTGAAAAGACTACTTGGACGATTAAGCCTCACCTTCCATGAAATCACTGTGATTGAGTGAGTAATGGAGCTCAACTGTGTTTATGGACATTAGATAATGTCTTGATGAACTTCTGTTGCAAATCCTTTATGAAACTTAGCAGTTTGTTTTAGGGATGAAGAATTACAAATTACCAAATATTAAAGAGCTGTGAACCCAAGTCAATCTTCAGGCCGGGCAAGGTCTAAATAGATGTTGTGGGTGGTTAGATGGGTTGGTTGTTGGATGAAGATTAATTAGTTCATAGAAAACAGGCAGGAGGCATAAATGGGTCTTTGTTTGATTGACAACATGTAATGAGCGAGTTCCTGTAGGGATCTGTGCAAGAGCCTCAACTTTTTATAATTTAAATCAATGACAAAGGTGAGGGGGAAGTGGCTAAATTTGCAGATGATAGGAAAATAGGTTGGAAGGGATGATGTGACGGTGACAAACAAGGATGCAGGAAGTGTATTGATAGATTGAATGACTGGGGAGAAATCTGGCAGACAGAATATCATGTGGAAAAATGGGAGTTGTTCACTTTGGCAGGAAGATTTTAAAAAAAGGATTATTATTTAAATGGAGTAGGACTGCCGAATTTCGAGGTGTAGAATGAGTTAGGCATTTCACTTCATGAGTTACAAAATGCTATGATGCAGGTACAGCACGTAGTCAAGAAGGCAAAAGGGATGCTATGCTTCATTGTGAAAGAATTGGACAGAAAAGTAAAAATCTTGTGCTTCAGTTATACACAGCATTGCTCAGACCACATCAAATATACTGTGTGCAGTTTGGTCTCCTTTAAGGAACCGTATAAACACAATAGAGGCAGTACACAGGTGGTTTATTAGATTAATCCCTGGCAGGAGTGTGTTGTTTGTTTGATGAGGAAAGGTTGGACAGACTGGGCTTGTTGTCAGTGGAGTTTAGAAAGTGTGAGGGTGATATGACTGAATTGTGTCAGCTCCTGAATGGTCT
This sequence comes from Chiloscyllium plagiosum, assembly GCF_037043375.1. NCBI lineage: Eukaryota > Metazoa > Chordata > Chondrichthyes > Orectolobiformes > Hemiscylliidae > Chiloscyllium > Chiloscyllium plagiosum. Next base: position 1,013,490 of record NW_028270185.1, on the reverse strand, counting down.
GGACATGGTGGACGGGGCAAGATTGTTTCTTCTTGTGGGTCAGTCCAGAAATAGGAGGAACTGTTTAAAATTAGGGGTCACCCTTTCAAGACAGGGAGGAGGGGATTTTTTTTTCTCTGAGGGTTGAGCAATCTGGAAATTCTTTACCTCAGAAGGTTGCGAGGGGTGAAGTCGTTAAATATGTTTAAGATGGAGTTAGATTGTTGTTAGGCAGAGGGTGTTAAAGGCTGTTGGGGGTAAATAGGAATATGGAAACACAAATAGATCAGCTATGGTCCCAGCGAATGGCAGAACAGACCTGAGAGGCTGAATGATGGATTTCTACTCCTAATTGTTTATTGGTGTAAACAGGCAGACGGGGGGAGGGGTGGAAGGGCAAATAGGCGGATGGATGGTTGGTGACTAACTTCCTCACAAATCACTGGATCTGATGTTACAACATCTAAATAATTGAGAGTTAGCAACACTCACTGATTATTGGCATTGTATCAGGAAAGTTCACCAGAAATGGAGTTAAAGACTCTTTCTACCATTGTGTGAACTCCCAAGGAAACAGGTTGACTGATCCTGGTCAACATCCTATTCTTTCTAAATTTCTGCCTAAGCCATTGGATCTTGGAGGCTATTTGTACATGCTTCCCTGATCTAATCAATGATGCTGTCTTTACTCAGAAGGAAGCAAATTGTATCTGAATAAAAACAAAAGAATCTTGCCTGTTACAGAAGGGAATCTATATCTTGGCAAGTTGATAAGTTCCTGCTTAACCTCCAAGAGGCAATTGATCTATAACAAAGGAAGGGTTATGTGAAGAAATCAGACAATAACTGTCTCATCAAATATTGTCACAATCTCAGTCTGGGAATTCTTATGGAACAAAAGGTATTTCATTCTAACTTCAAATAAAGTAAATAGCCTCGCAAGAGGGAATCGCATTTCAATCTAAACTACTTTACATTCCCAACAAATTGGATAAACTGTGCACTTGTCTATGAGAGACAAAAGCATAGCTATTTGTGAATGGGCACATGCAAGAGTTTGCATTATTCAATGAATCTGTTCTACTCGCTGATAGTTTGAAAACCTTGAAAAAACATTTGAGACAAAGCCATTCAGGTTTACACTGAGACCTTCACATTCCTTCAAAGGTTCCAGCTCTTATGGGGACTAGCTTCTCAGGAGGAATCAATTGTGTGGCCGGTGCTTGTGAGGGTGAGTGGGGGAGGTCAGTGGCCCCACAGGTTCAATTTGGAGACAGGGAGAGCACGGCTACACCTCCCAGCTTCACCGTAAAGCAAGTGCAAAGATACTTGGACCTACCTTCGGGGAAACAACAGCTGTTTCCTCAAAGTTGTCTGGTTTTATCGCCAGAGGAGAAAGTGGGATAAAGAAAGATGCTGGAGATCAAAGTCGAGAGTATGGTGCTGGAAAAGCACAGCAGATCAGGCAGCATCCAAGGAGCAGGAGAATCGACATTTCAGGCATAAGCCCTTCATCAGGAATTAGGTTTTATTGCCATGTCTGTCATTGAGGATAATATGTTTCAATCTGTTGTTGGACTTAAAACTCTATTTTAGCCGTGAACCGTGGACATTTATACAGTAACCAGAACCAACATGGTGGACAGTACACTATGACTGCAGAACATAATGTGAGCACACACCTTCCCATATTTGCTGCGGAGGTGGCTGTTAAAAAGCCAATGGGGCAATAGTTTCCAAATTGCTGAGTTTTGCAACAGAAAATTGCATAAATGCTAACTGTATCAGAAATCTGAGATTACGGCACAATGGGTGAGACGTTGGATTTGAAAGGGTGTGTGCAAGAAATGATCAAAGTGAAGTTCTTTGAACAATAGGTCAACAAACAAATGCCAATTTTGAACTGGTCTCAAGAAGTTCTCCATTCCAAGATTCAAATGGGCTCCAAGTACAGTCACAAAACTCAATCCTGGAAGGATTTACATCAAAATGGGATTGCACAATGGGGAACTTCAGATCTCATTGGCTGGGTGAACAGTTAAGAAACAGATCAGCAATGGATGGTCTAATTTCACAGTGAGCTAGAAATGGGTGGCTGAATGGCCTCCTTCTGTCATGATGTTCCTAACTGTTACTTCCCAAAACAGTTTGAAGCAGACTCTCTCTATCTAATGTTAAGAGGTGATTGATCACTGGCTAACAGCTACCACTTCAATCCACTCCCCCCTTGACCCCTACATCACCCTACCTCTTCTGCCCTCAATCTCATACAGTGGGGATAGACAGGAATAAAGGATATTAAATGTAGAAATCACTGACTGCGTGTTGATTCTTATTTTTAGAAGAATTAATCCCATTTTATGGTGATGCAGTTGAGCAGAATATTTCCAAAGGCAAGATCAGACAATATCAATTGTTGTAAATATTTACATGGTCGCCCTATTCCTGGTGTTCAAGGTGAAACAGAAACACTGTCAGAATGTTCTGGAGCCAGAACACTCGATCAAATGAAACTTGCCTTTGAATTTACAGCTGTGATCCAGTTCAGTCTGGTCCAACACAGGAAAAGCATCTGATCTCAACTCCCAACTCTGGCCACACTCAATCCAGTTCCTCAAGATTGAAGTGGGCCTATTGAACCCACTGAGTTTTCACTGAGAATTTGAACTCAATTTAAACAAAGTTATGGGACCCCAATGTTGGAATCAAAGTGAGGGGATCCCATTAGACAAGACCTTTGAGAAGGAACTGGCCATTCAGCCGCTTGAACCTTCCATGCTATCTGACAAGATCAGAAGCCATCCTCACTGGTAAATGTAATGGGGGTGGCCTCCTGATAGGTTGCCACTGGACCACCTGCTGCTGGTCCAAGGGGAAAGCAGAAAAGCTGAAGTCCCACAGGGAGAGGATGGGGCAAGACAGAGACCACAGGGGCACTTTGCCTTGGGATACCTATGGGGAAGAGAAGATTAAAGTTTTGGGAACTGAAGGTCAGAGATTCTGTGAGATGGGAGGGGAGACCCTTGTGATGAAGTCTCCCTTCCCTTGTCTAATAGCCCTCTCTTCTCTAAAGCTGCTGTTTCCATCCCACCCCACACCCTCCATCCCAAATGTGTTGTGGGTGGGGAGGTTGGGAGGAAAGCAGGGAAGGGTTGTGCTGTCCTGCTGTTGACCAATCACTCATGCCCATATGCCCAAAACAGATGCCGTCTCCCGCTTCCTACCCTCATCCCTGGAACATCTGGATAACAACAATACCTATTTTATTGACTTTAGCTCCACCATCAACACCATCATTCCAACCAAACTCATCTCCAAACTCCGAGACCTAGGACTCTGCTTCTTCCTCTGTCACTGGATCCTTGACTTCCTGACCCACAGATTATAATGGGTAAGGATAGGCGACACCTCCTCCATGATAATCCACAACACTGGTGCCCCGCAAAGCCCCTACTGTACTCCTTATACACTCATGACCATGTGGCCAAATTCTATCTCAAATTCATTCACAAGTTTGCTGATGACACACCATTGTAGGTCAGATCTCAAACAATGATGAGACAGAATACAGGAAAAGAGATTGAGTGTTTATCAGCATGGAATAAAGACAATAATCTCTCCATCAAAGTCAGCAAAACAAAGGAGCTGATCATTGACTTCAGGAAGAAGTGTGAAGGACACACCCTTGTCTATATCAATGATTAGGTGGAGATGGTCGAGAGCTTCAAGCTCCCTGGAGTAATATCACCAACAAACTGTCCCAGTCAATCCACGTCCACACTATGCTTAAGAAGCACACCAGCACCTTTAATTCCCCAGGAGGCTAAGGAAATTTGGCATGTCCACAATGACCGGCACCAATTTTTACAAATGCACCATTGAAAGCATCCTATGTTGATGGATCACAGCTTGGTATGACAACTGCTCTGCCCAGGACTGTAAGAAACTGCAGAGAGTTGTGAACACAGCCCAGTCCATCACACAAACCAGCCTTCCTTCCATTGACTCCACCTACACTTCCTACTGCCTCAGGAAAGCATCCAGCATCATCAAAGACCCCTCCCATCCTGGTTATATGCTCCTTCATCCTCTTCCATCAGGTAGGAGATATAACAGTTTGAATACACACACAAACAGATTCAAGAACAGTTTCGTCCATATTATTATCAGACTTGTGAATGGACCTCTCAAATGGTAATGTTGATCCCTCTCTCTGCATCTTCTCTGTATTCTACACTCTGTTCTGCTACCCTGCTGCACTTTGTGTGGTATGATTTGCCTATAGAGAATGCAAAACAGCACCTTTTACTGTATCTCAATACATGTGACAACAATAAACCAAACCCAAACTCAAATCAAATCAAGTGGCCCTCAGTAGGGCCTTGAGTTAGACAAATTAAGAGAATTTCCAGTGTTTGATATCTCCGCTCCCCTCAAAGCTGATGCCCTAGACAAGTTCAAATCTCACCAGGTAAGCTGTGGAATTTCAGTACAATGAATAAAGCTGGAATATAAATCTAGTCCCCAGTGACAGTGGCCACAAAGCTATCATCAAATGCTGCAGAGTCCCACTTGGTCAATTGAGACCTATGGGGTTCCTTTTGGAGAAAGAAATCTGCCATCTTTACCTGATCTACCTCACTCACTAGGACATGAAAACCAGGAGAGAACATTAGACAGTTATACCAGGGCTTAGAAAATGCCAGGATAAGACTAACATAGAGGATAGTAAATGAATAGGTGGAGTCGGATACGGACACAGCAATGAAGATGAAATCAGGGTTAGACTGCATGTATGTAAATGGAGTACAGTTAATAAGATTGGGGGCTACCGACACCAGACTGTCTTGTAGGATCATGATGTTGGGGCAATAATGGAGCCCTGACTAAAGGAAGGGCAGGACAGGGTGTTAAATATTCCTGGATACAAGGCCTTCTGGAAAGGAAAGAATAAGATTAGGAGTGGTGGCTTCTCTGAGGAAGAGAAGAATTGTTGCACTGGAGAAAGAGAACGTTGGAGAGTTCTGACACATAATCAGTTTGGCCAGAGCTGAGCAATAAGAAAGCTGTATCTACATTGTTCAGTATAACAGATAGATTACTGGCACAGGGCTGGGGGAGGATGTTGAGGAGCAAATCTACAGGGAAATTACAAGGAGAGGTAACCATCATTCAAGTAGCTATAATGGGGGAGCTTTAAACACACTACCACTATTCCAGTCAATATACAGGTGTAGGTGCAGCTAGGGACAAGTGTTCAGGATTGTGTTCGGGAGAATTTTCAGCAGCACAGTGTCCAGTCCAGCAGGAAAGGAGACACCAGCAAACATGGTTCTTGGGAAGGAAGTGGACCAGGTAGATAATGGGACAACATTTGGGGAATAGTAATCATTGCATCAGGAGGGTTAGAGGGGATATGAAGAAAATGTTTTCACCTGGAGGCTGATAGGAATCTGGAACTCACTGTGACAAGGGTGGGAGAGGCAGAAAGTCTTGTAACTTTGATGGAGTATTTCAATGTGAACTTGTGATGCCAGGCATACAAGGCTCTGGGCCAAGTTCTACTAAATGGAATTAGAATTGTTGGGAAGCTATTCTTGACTAGCACAGGCTCAAAGAGGCAGAGGGCCTTTTCTCTGTGCTGTAGACTTATTTGACTCTATGACTCTATAGACTCAAAGATGTAGGATGATGGTGATAGAAAATGGGATTTCAATCTCTCCTGGATTCAAAGGTAGTGCCAGAGGTTTGGAGAATTGGGAATATTATACTATTCAAAAACTTGAGAAGTTTGGCTCAGTCATTACAGAGCAATTGTTTTAACTCTTAGGTGGGAAAACTTCCTGAAACAATTATTCAGGATAGAATTAAAAGTCACGTGGAAAAATGTGAACTGGTTTGGAAGATCAGCATGTATGTATTAGGGAAATCATGTCTAACTGAAACATTGGTGTGGTGACAATTGAACAACTCACTGGAATAGTGGAGTCTCCACAAATGTCCCCATCCTCAATGGTAGGGAAACCTAGCAAAGATACGCATGAAGCTTTTGCAACAGTCTTCAACCAAAAATGCCAAGTGGATGATCCATCTTGGCCTCTTACAGTGGTCCCCAGCATCACAGATACCAGTCCTCAGCCAATTCAATTCACACCACATGGTATCATGAAACAGTTGGTAGGCACTGGATATTACAAAGGCTATAGGCCCTGACAGCATTCCAGTAATGGTACTGCAGAAAATAAAAAATGCTGGAGATCACAGTGGATCAGGCAGTATCCATGGAGAGAAAGCAAGCTAACATTTCGAGTTGACTCGAAACATGACTCAAAACGTTAGCTTGCTCCCTCTCTATGGATGCTGCCTGACCCGCTGTGATCTCCAGCAATTTTTTTGCTTTTGGTACAGATTCAAGCATCTGCAGTAATTTACTCCAAAACATCACTGAAGGCTTATGCTCCAGAACTTGCTATTCCCCTAGCTAAGCTCTTCCAATACAACACTGTGACAATGTGGAAGTTTGCCCAAGTATGTCCTGAACACAAAAGCAAGACAAATCCAATCTGACCAATTTACCACCCTATCAGTCTACTTTCAACCATCAGTAAAGTGATGGCAGGGGTCAGTAACAGGGCTATCAAGCAGCACCTGCTCAGCAACAACCTGCTGAGTGACACCCAGTTTGGGTTCTACCAGGGCCACTCAGCTCTTGATCTCATTACAACCTTGGTTCAAACATGGACAAAAGCCAAATTCTAAAGGTGAGGGGAAAGTGACAGTCCTTGACATCAATGAGCGCTGGCAAAACTGGAATAATTGGGTATCAGGTGCAAACTCTCTGTTGTTCAGTGTGGTAACTGGCACATAGGAAGATGGTTGGAGGTCGGTCATCTCAGCCTCCAGGACATTTCTGCAGGAGTTCCTCAGGGTAGTTTCCGAGGCCCAACCACACTGATGCGCCTCATCATAAGGTCAAAAGTGGGAATATTTATTGATAATTGAACAATGTTCAGCACCATTTGCAACTGAAGCAGTCCATGTTCAAATGTGGCAAGATCTGGATAATATCTAGGCTTAGCTAATAAGTGGTAAGTAACATTTGCAATAAAAAACAATCTAACCATTGCCTTTTGACATTCAGTAGTGTTACCAACACTGAATCCCCCATTATCAACATCATCAGGGTTACTATTAATGAGAAACTCAACTGGACTCACCACACAAACACAGTGATCCACAAAACCAGGTCAGTAGCTGGGAATCCTGCAGTGAGTGATTCACCTCCTGATTCCCCAAAGCTTGTCCACATCTATCAGGCGTGTGGTTGAATGCTCCCCACTTGGCCTGGATGGGTGCAGCCCAAACAACAGCCCCCGTTCAACTGGCACCAAATCCACAAGCATCCACTCCCTCCACCCCCGATGCTCAGTAGAAGCAGCGTGTACCATCTACAAGATGGACTGCAGAAGTTCACTAAATATGCTCAAATAGTACCTTACAAACCCACAACCAAAAACAGAAATTGCTGGAAAAGCTCAGCAGGTCAGGCAGCATCTGTGGAGAGAAATCAGAGTTAACATTTCAGGTCCAGTGGCCCCCCTTCAGAACACTAACCCTTATCCTTCCAAACCCACGATCACTTCCTTCTAGAAGGACAAAAGCAGCAGACATTTGGGTACATACACTCTCTGAAGAGAAAATGAGGTCTGCAGATGCTGGAGATCAGAGATGGAAATGTGTTGCTGGAAAAGCGCAGCAGGTCAGGCAGCATCTAGGGAACAGGAGAATTGACGTTTCGGGCATTAGCCCTTCTTCATTCCTGAAGAAGGGCTAATGCCCGAAACGTCGATTCTCCTGTTCCCTAGATGCTGCCTGACCTGCTGCGCTTTTCCAGCAACACATTTCCATCTCTACATACACTCTCTGCAAGTTCCCCTCCAAGCTACTCACCATCCTGACTTGGAAATGTATTGTAAATCCCTGAGTGTTACTGGGTCAAAATTCTGGAATTTCTTCCTGTAAGAGCATTGTGGGTCAACCTGCAGCAGGTGGACTGTAACAGTTCAAAAAGGCATCATCTTCTCAAGGGCAAAACGGGACGGGCAATAAAACCTGGCCAGCAGCGATATCCATGTACGAGTGAATAATGGAAGAGTGTTGATGAGGGTAATGCTGTTGATGTAGTGTACATTTACTTCTAGAAGATGGTCAATGCACTATTGCACAACAGAAAGTGAAGATTTCAGAATAAAAAGGACCCTAGCAACAAGATTACAAAATTAGCTGTGAGACAGTGTAAACATTAATGGATATTTGTTCAGAATGGATGAAGGTTTGTAGTGAAGATCCCAGGGGTTGGCATTGAGATCCTTGCTGCTCCTGAAAGATGTTAATGATCTCCATCTTGCTGTGCAAGGGACGTTTGTAGATCATACAAAATGTGGGACATTCATAGACTGTCAAGAGGGTGGTATACAACTTCAAAAGAATATTGACAAGTTGGTGGATACATGGCAAATATAGCTTAATGGAGCCAGGTGTGAGGTGATGTACTTTGGTACAAAGAGCATGTAGATACAGTATAAAGTAAAATATACTATTCTTAAGGGGGTGGAGAAGCAGAGAGCCTGGTGGCAGACAAGTGGAGAGAGTTGTTAATAAAGCAAACAGTATTGTAGGCTTCATTAATTGGGGCATAGAGTACAGAACTAGGGAGATAGAACATAGAGCATAGAACATAGAAAAGTACAGCACAGAACAGGCCCTTTGGCCCACGATATTGTGCCAGGATTTAATCCTAATGAGAAATATAGTAACTTAACCTACCCACCCCTCAACTCACTGCTCTCCAAGTGCATGTTCAGCAGTCGCTTAAATGTCCCCAATGACTCTGCTTCCACCACCACCGCTGGCAACACATTCCATGCATTCACAACTCTCTGTGTAAAAAAACCTACCTCTGACGTCTCCTTTATACCTTCCTCCTAATATCTTCAAACTATGACTTCTCGTACCAGTCAATCCTGCCCTGGGGAAAAGTCTCTGGCTATTGACTCTATTTATTCCTCTCATTATTTTGTATACCTCTATCAGGTCTCCTCTCTTCCTCCTTCTCTCCAGAGAGAAAACTCAGAGCCTATTCAACCTTTCTTCATAAGGCAAGTCCTCCAGTCCAGGCAGCATCCTGGTAAACCTTCTTTGCAACCTCTCCAACGCCTCTGTATCTTTCCTATAGTAGGGCGACCAGAATTGGACACAATATTCCAAGTGTGACCTCACCAGAGATTTGTAGAGTTGCAGCAAAACCTCACGGCTTTTAAACTCTATCGCCATGTTGATGAATGCCAAAGATGATGATGAATTTTCTCCGGCACTAGTTATACCCCAACTGGAGTGTTGTGTTAGTTCTGGGAGCCACACTTTAGGAAGAATGTGAATGTATTGGAGAGAGTGCAGCAAGAGGTCTATAAGAATAGTCACAGATGAGACACTTCAGTTCTGAGGCGAGTTTGGAGAGTTTGGGACTGTTTTACTTAGAGGGGAGAAGGTTGGGAAGAGATTTGAAAAATATTTGAAATTATGAGGCCTCTGGATCCACTGCTTCCAATTGCAAAGTGACTGAGAACCAGATCAGATATATGTCAAAAAAAACAAGAAAGGCCAGAGAAAGACTTGAGGACAGTTAGTATTGGATTCAGAGCTCGGGAGGCAGGTTCAATTGAGGCATTCAAGAGAACATTAGATGGTTCTTCAAATGGGGACAATGTGTAGAATTACAGGGTAAAGACAGGAGATTAGCACTAACTTGAAATGATGATGATGCTGCTCCTTTAACAAGGTTATGTTGTCCTTGGTTTTGTTTAGAGGGTCATAGAGGAAGAGGTTCTGGGATTATCTACTTGAAGGAGCTTTTAAGTATATTTTAAGAACACTTGTACAAAGTTCTCCCAGCTCAGGCTTTGGTTTGTTTTTAGCAAGCTGTTTTTTTGCAACTACTGGTCAGGTTTTAGCTGGAAATCCAGAGAAACTGCTGGATCCAAAGACACAACTCCCTGCTGATCCTCTCTCTCTCTCTCTCTCTCTCCAATCTGTCCTGTAAGAGTCTGTGTTCAAATCTACCTTTTTGCCAAGGGGTTTTTATGGGATGTTGCAGGTATTTGGAACAGCTCTTTGTTAATTTGCATTTTCGTGCCAGTTGGGTTTTCAAGTAGTTATGTTATTCTAAATTTGGCTTTCTTTTGATCATGTACAAATGAATTCTGTTTCATTTGATACTGAGTGGTTGGGCCAGCTGCATCTCTCCTGGAATATCCACGTTACACCTGCTTAAAACGACGAGAAAAGTTCGGGTCGAGGTTACCTTCTTGAAATGTTTTGAGAGGGTCTGGCCTGGTCCATAGCAAAATGCTCAGAAAGCCAGTGCAAACATGATAGGCTGAATGGCCTCAGTTTGTATTGTAACATACGTGATTCAGTCTGGTCAACATGGGAGTCCAGGTCCATTGTTTATTTTTTCACTGCCCTCCGAAATGGGCAGGCCAACCACTTGATTCGATGACAGTCAGGGAAGGGCAGCAGATGCTGACATTTCCAGTGATGCCCATATCCCTGTGAAAAGGTTAAGAAGACAGTGCACAGCAACTGTTCGCTTCCTCAGAGGGAGCCACCAGCTGAACAGCTCCCCTGGTGGTGAAATTGTGAAGGGTGCTGTCTTTAATCCTTTGTCATTGATTGACATCCCCTCACACTCCCCAGACTCCGACCCAGGGACAGGAACTTACAGCTGACAATGTATTTCCTGCACAAAAGCCTGATCTGGTCAACCGAATCATGCCACAGTGAGGAACATGCTTTGTGGGAAGGATATAAATTCTGCATCTCATCATGTTGTTCCTGTACTGGAATCATTTGATACAGTAACTGTAAGCCAGAAATCAGAAAGTGCTCTTTTCGCATCAATGAAGCTTAATCCTTCATTAGCAGAAGGAACTAAGAGAGACAAAAGTAAAATACTGCAGATGCTGGAGATCTGAAAGTGCTGGAGAAACATAGCAGGTCTGGCAGCCTCTGTGCAGAGAGAAACAGTTAATGTTTTGAGTCTGACATGACTCTTCTTCAGAGCTGAAGGGGCCTGGAAAATAATGGTGTTTGTGCTGTAGACAGAGGTGGAACAGATAGTGAGCATGCCCAGAGAAAGACAAAGGCATCGCTAACACTCCAGATATTTCAGTCATCCTGCTCAAACATGTCCTCTGCAGCAGGTGGGATTTGAACTCAGATCTACCAGCTCAGAGATAATGACACTACCATGGAACCACAACAAACCTTACATTGACACTGTAGAGGAGAGATCAAGGTGCAAAACAAGTGCTAAGGTATAAACAGTAGAAAATAGGTCAGCCATACTGAAAATAAACACACACAAACAAGGTGTAGGGAGGGGAGGAATGAGCATAATCAAAATGGAGTATTCATGCAGAGACGTTGTTGAACTCAATGTCCTGCAGAATGGAGAGTTCCAAGCAGAATACAAGGTACTGTCCCTCCAGCTTGCTTTAGACTTTGTTGGAGGCCCAGGGCAAAAATATTAGCATGAGAGCAGGGTGGTTTATTCAAAAAAACAGATGAAGGCTGGTGTTGTTCTGTGGACAATGTGGAGGTGTTCCACAACACAGTCCCCCAAAGCTGCCTGTGTTCCATCTCACCAGTGTAAAGGAGACTATGTTGTGAGACTGAACAATCACAAGTGAAAAGCTGCTTCACTTGGAAGGAAAGTTTAAAGCTTTGGTCAGTGAAGAAGGAGGAAGTAAAGAGGCAAGTGTTACTCCTCTTGTGGAGAAGTGTTATTGGGGGAGTTAGTTGTGGGTAGTGGTGTTAGTGAGTGATGGAGTTAGGAGTGATGGAGGAGTTGTCCAAGTTGTCACAGAGGGAATAAGAAGATAAGAACTAGGAGCAGGAGTAGGCCGTCTGGCCCTTTAAGCCTGCTCCACCATTCAATAAGATCAGGGCTGATCTTTTCATGGACTCAGCTGCAATTACTCACCCTGTCACCATATCCCTTAATTCCTTTATTGTTCAAATTAAAATCTACCTTAGCTTTAAAAACGTTTACTAAAGTAGTGTCAACTACTTCACTGGGCAGGGAATTCCATAGATTCACAACCCTCTAGGTGAAGACATTCCTTCTCAATTCAGTCCTAAATCTATTCCCTCTAATCTTGAGGCTATGTCCTCTTGTCCTAGTTTCATCTGCCAGTGGAAACATCCTCTCTACTTCTATCTTATCTATTCCCTTCATAATTTTATATGCTTTTATAAGATCCCCCCTTATTCCTCTGAATTCCAATGAATATAATCCCAGTCTATGCAGTCTCTCCTCATGAGCCAACTCCCTCAACTCTGGAATCAACCTAGTGAACCTCCTCTGCACCCCCTCCAGTGCCGTACATCCTTTCTCAAGTAAGGAGACCAAACCTCCATAGAGTACTCCAGGTGTGGCCTCACCAGCACCCTGTACAGCTGCAACATAACCTCCCTGCTTTTAAACTCCATCCCTTTTGCAATGAAGGACAAAATTCCAATTGCCTTCCCAATTACTTGTTATACTTGCAGACCAACCTTCTGTGATTCATGCACAAGGACACCCAGGTCCCTCTGCACAGCAGCATACTGCAACTTGTTACCGTTCAAGTAATAATCCTTTTTACTGTTACTCCTACCAAAATGGTCCCTACAGATATGGTGACCATGAAGGACAGGGAGGTCCTGTTCGAAACTGCTGAAAATGATCCTTTGAAGGCAGACACTGCAGAGACTAGTTGGGTGGAAAGTCAGGGCAAGAGAAACTCTATCATTGTTTGAAAGGGAGGAGTAGAGGTGAGGGCAGAAGAGCAGTGAATGGGTCAGAAACACCTGCTGAGGGCCTGATTAACCACACTGGGGGCAATTGTGAGTTAAGGATAAAGAACGTTGCATCAGAGAGGCAGCCTGGAGAAGGTGAGTATCATTCGAAGAAATGTGACAGAGATAGAGAGACAGGGGGAAGAGAATGGAATCCATACAGGAAACAGGGTGTGAGGAGGTGTAGTGGAGGTAACTGTGGGAGGCAGTGGGTTTGTAGGAGACCTTGGTGGACAACCTAATCCCAGAAATGGAGGTGGAGAAGTCAAGAAAGGGAAGGGCAGAGCCAGAGATGAACCAGTGAAGGTAAGAGAAGAATGGAAATTGGGGACAAGACTGATGATTGTTTCCACTTCCAGACGAGAGGAGGAAGCAGCATTAATAATGTTGTTGACATATCAGAGAAAGAGTTGTGGGCGGGGCCTGGGTAAGACTGGGACAAGGAATGTTCCACGTACCCCGCCATCAGACGAACATAACTGGTGCCCACATGCGTCGCCACTGCCACACCTTTTGTATGGAGGAAGTGTGACTTTTTATCATTGGCCAGAACAACAGAGGAGAGCATCCTGATGTCACCGCAGTGCTCACCGGCACAGAGGTAGAGGAGAGCATCCTGGTGTCACCGCAGTGCTCACCGGCACAGAGGTAGAGCATCCTGGTGTCACCGCAGTGCTCACCGGCACAGAGGTAGAGGAGAGCATCCTGGTGTCACCGCAGTGCTCACCGGCACAGAGGTAGAGAAGAGCATCCTGGTGTCACCGCAGTGCTCACCGGCACAGAGGTAGAGGAGAGCATCCTGGTGTCACCGCAGTGCTCACCGGCACAGAGGTAGAGCATCCTGGTGTCACCGCAGTGCTCACCGGCACAGAGGTAGAGGAGAGCATCCTGGTGTCACCGCAGTGCTCACCGGCACAGAGGTAGAGGAGAGCATCCTGGTGTCACCGCAGTGCTCACCGGCACAGAGGTAGAGGAGAGCATCCTGGTGTCACCGCAGTGCTCACTGGCACAGAGGTAGAGGAGAGCATCCTGGTGTCACCGCAGTGCTCACCGGCACAGAGGTAGAGGAGAGCATCCTGGTGTCACCGCAGTGCTCACCGGCACAGAGGTTGAGGAGAGCATCCTGGTGTCACCGCAGTGCTCACTGGCACAGAGGTAGTGGAGAGCATCCTGGGGTCACCGCAGTGCTCAATGGCACAGAGGTAGAGGAAAGCATCCTGGTGTCACCGCAGTGCTCACTGGCACAGAGGTAGAGGAGAGCATCCTGGTGTCACCGCAGTGCTCACCGGCACAGAGGTAGAGGAGATCATCCTGGTGTCACCGCAGTGCTCACCGGCACAGAGGTTGAGGAGAGCATCCTGGTGTCACCGCAGTGCTCACTGGCACAGAGGTAGTGGAGAGCATCCTGGGGTCACCGCAGTGCTCAATGGCACAGAGGTAGAGGAAAGCATCCTGGTGTCACCGCAGTGCTCACTGGCACAGAGGTAGAGGAGAGCATCCTGGTGTCACCGCAGTGCTCAGTGGCACAGAGGTAGAGGAGAGCATCCTGGTGTCACCGCAGTGCTCACCGGCACAGAGGTAGAGGAGAGCATCCTGGTGTCACCGCAGTGCTCACCGGCACAGAGGTATTTTGAAGAATTTTCAGTTTCTGTAACCTAAATTCTTGATGACAGTGCAGCTTTAAGCTGCAGGTTTTGATACAGAAGCTGTTTTTAAGTTCCAGTATCTATTGCTCATTATCCTGACAGTGCAAGCAGAATCCTCCAATGTATTTTGTCATATTCCAAAGCTATATCCTTGACCTATTTAGAAGCTTTGAAGTGGTGTGCCTGCAAATGCTTAGGCTAATTTTAACTGGGCGAGAATTCAAAGTGATTCTTGTGCCTATTGCAAAACAAGAGAACTTTCAATGATCCAAAGAAAAACACATTATAAATGGTTAATGAATAGAACAAATGTTGTACACTCGACTCAACACAAACATTTCTATTCTACTGCCTTAAAGGTGAAATGTATTCATCTGATTGACAATCCAGCAAAGTCCCATCACCAGTTGTTCATCTGCATCATTGGATGTGAACTCTGAATCCAATACAAAATACCTCACAGCATTCAACCTCTGCACAGTTCCAATTGCTATTTCTCTCCCTTTCTTTGTCCATCCCACTTTCTGCTTCACACTCTAACTTTCTCTCTCTCGCTTCCTCTAATTCTTTCTTACTCTCCATTTATCCTTCATTTTCTCCTTCCAAATCTCATCTCCTACTCTATCTTATTCGGAACAGTCTTAATCTCAAACTGCCCATTCCAATGTTTGACCCTGGAAAACTGCTGACAACAGGGAGGTGAGTTAATCCAAGTTAGGATGAACTTGCTGAGGCATTCCCATCGTTAACCCTCTGCTAGCTCTTTGAAGGAGTCAATCCAAACAAGTGATTCCTCTGTTTTCTTCACAATTTTTTTAGCAATTAGCCAAAATCATAAAGAAACGCAGACATCTCATTTCATTAGAAAGAGACAATTTAAAGAGTCTAAAGGTAGTGCTCAGTGAGCATAGGGTGAGACAAGACCGCTATCAAATACCTCAATCTGTATGAGGATTAAACTCAGTGCATTAATGTTGTTCTGCACAAACGGTAAAGTCACCATCATTCCATACTGATCAGAGAGAGAGAGAGAGAGAGAGAGAGAGGAAACTGGTGGTGATTTAACTTGAGGGTCACCTTCCCTCAAGTAAGGGGAGAGGTTGACAAGCAGAGACCTTCATGGTAACTTCAGTCAGTGCATAAATTGAACCCACATTGTTGGCATCATTCTGCATTGCAAATCAGTCATCCAACCAACTGAGCTAACCATCTCTGTTCTGTTCAGTATTCTGATGTTTAAAGTAATAATCCTGAAAGAGTTATATTTAACTTGTATTTAGCTCCAACTCACCTGATGACCCAGTCTTTGGGTGAAGATTCAGTTAGATCAGCATGAGGCCCTGATGGGGACAGATGTGATGTACTTGGCTCCTGGTAATTATACCTCATTATGTCTATTTCCTGTCATCCCGTAATAAATTATCAGTGCTTTTTTTTTGTTATGACTGTATGGTGATCCATTCTCTGCTACAGTAATAGACCAGCCCCCAGACACAGCACAGGGAAAGGAGGATGTTTGGCAGCAAGCTACCCCAACCACAATGTGAGATGGTGAGCAGCAGTGTGCTTGACAGAATACATTGGACCCTGAAGAAGAAAGAGCTATTTTCAGAAGACAAGTGAATTACCCACTTGCCAGTTAAAATAGATACATGTAATCAATCAAATGCCAAAATGGTCAGTCAGCAGCAATCAGAGGAGCATCAATAGTGTGAAAATAAAACCATCACCTCAGATCTGGCAGGAGGCAGTAGACAAACAGGTGTTCCAGGAAAAGATTCAATGTTAGCCATACTGCAAAGTGGGAAAAACTTTCGAGAAGGAGGCTTGGCAGGGAGCGTTTGGAGGCTCCAGCAGTACAGTTAGAGATGCCCGAGAGAAAGGGGGATCAGAAGCTTTACAATGGTAGTGCAAAGATGAGGAATTAAAAGAGAATTTTGTTGCCTTGAAACAAGATTGCTGACATTGTGAATAGTCTCCATGAGGAACAGCTACCAGAAAGAGAGGCCCAGTTAATTCCCGCCTCAGGCCCGGGTTCAATTCCCGCCTCAGGCGACTGACTGTGTGGAGTTTGCACGTTCTCCCCGTGTCTGCGTGGGTTTCCTCCGGGTGCTCCGGTTTCCTCCCACAGTCCAAAGATGTGTAGGGTCAGGTGAATTGGCCATGCTAAATTGCCCGTAGTGTTAGGTAAGGGGTAAATGTAGGGGTATGGGTGGGTTCGCTTCGGCGGGTCGGTGTGGACTTGTTGGGCCGAAGGGCCTGTTTCCACACTGTAATGTAATCTAATCTAATCTAATCTAATATATACTAGAGTTGCAATACTGGAAAATGCCTCAGATATTAAGCTGATGAAAAGGAACAATTAGAAGATATGAAGAAAGAGGCTAACAGAAAAATAAAGCCTGGACAATAATAAAACAGTTAGATGATTGGGCAATTCAATATTGAAACCATGATTTTGGCAGGAAGATTTATTAAGCCTGCCACCAAAGAATTTTATTTTGAAAGTTTTGTGCTGTAAATCAGAAACAAAAATGGAAATTGCAGGAAAAGTTCAGCAGGTCTGGCAGCATCTGTGCAGAGAAATCAGAGTTAATGTTTTGGGTCGAGTGACCCTTCCTCAGAACCTTTTTGTCTCTCTGTTTTCCTTTATGTGCGCTTTGGTGATATTTAGAGGGTTAAGCATTTATCCTTTTCGATAACTATATGTTTGCCAATTAACACATATGTTGACCAATTATTGCATCTTCATTTCATTTTGATAATTATGTTTATTATTGAAAGCTGGGTGACAGATTTTGTTATTTGATATAGGTAAGATGTTGGATTGGTCTGCTTGTAGCTGGAGTAAGTATGTTTATCTCATGTCATGGTTTGTGAAGATGTCGGACTGGATTGACAATGCATTCCCCAAGCCTTAGTTCTAACTGTCATTTGCGACTTTGAACCTTCTAAGAAGCAAATTGAGTAAACCATCCAAATATATTTCACTTTGAACATCAGAAATAAGAGCAGACAGACAGCTGCGCCTCATTCCTGGCTGTGTTTAACCTCGGTCCCCTGGCAGCTATAACTTTAATGTGTTTTCAAGATCAGCGAGAGCCAAGTGGCCATTGAGCTACAGAGCCCAGGAATGAATTAGAACTAAACCCCAAAGTAGGACAGTGAATGAGGATCCTCACGAGGTGATAAAAGCACGAAAAGGTGCTGAGCAAGTAGAAAGTAGCTCTGAAGGTCAAACCATTCTTAATGAGTTGACATTATTTATTTATTTATTGTAAAAGGGATGCATGCTGGGGAGCTGTGAGTTTGTTATTGATGTCAGAATTATTTTATTCCTTTTTGCCTGGGGAGAGACAATTCCATAAAATAGCAGTGACCTTCTGTTGAAGGAATTGGGTTTATTCAAAAGGAACAATTTTGCACCCATCACTTTTCAGCAAGGCCTGCTTTGCTCCAGATTCCTCGGTTCTAAGCTTTGACCTGAACTACATTCAGAGGGTTTTCTCAATTTGCTTCTTTGGAGACTTAAAGCCAGAGAACAAATTGCTGATACAATTGAGGCTGGAGTCCGGTCTCACTGCTCCACGCGTACTTCACGCATTTTCATAGGGAGCAGATTGCCAACATGCTGTTCATGTTGACTGTATGGAAATGTTTTTGATAACCCAATCCTAACATGCACACGCTCAGATACCTAAATGTGATAATGAGGCTATGAATAATTAAAATGGTCCCATCCTCCCCGCACACACCCCACCTCCAAGCTCTACAAATTCATCACCTGTCAGCACAGGGGACTGCTGTGTAACATTGAAGTCAAATCTCACTTTAGGATTCTGCACAAGGGAGTAAAGTTTTCCATTTTATATTCGAAGGTTGAAAGTTGTAAACAGATTGAACCTCAAATGGGATTCGTTGTGGGATCAACTCAAGATTGGGGTTTAAACAGAAAGTAATTTTGCTCATCCAGCAACACAGGAGATTCCAGGATTCAAGTGACTTCAGATTGGCTCTCATTGTAGACATTTTCCTAATGAACCTGTTTGGATAGATGCACCTCTGGAACATGTAGGGCTTGAACCCAGGTTCTATGGATTGGATGTAGGGACCTAGCCCAGCACCATAAGAGCCCACAGCTGAGGGGCAACATTTTCCCACAGAGCGTGGTTCATCTGTGGAATGAACTGCCAGAGGAAGTGGTAGATGCAGGTACAATTTCAACATTCAAAAGACATTTGGACAAATACACAGATAGGAAAAGTTTCGAGGGCTCTGAGCTAAATGCAGGCAAACACTATTAGTTCAGTTTGGGAAACTTGGCCAGCATGGACAAGTTGGACCGAAGGGTCTGCTTTTTCAGTACGACTCTTTAATAATAGCTTCCGACTCTACCTTATTGTTATCATCACACCAGAGCTCTAATCAGGAAGTTCTGCCTGGGAGTACAATCCACAAGTAACAAATTTGATTTCATCTTTCATGTCAAAGCTTAGAAATGTGTTCAAGTTTATTGTACAAAACAGGAAAACCTTTGGATTATTTATTTCAGGATTTTTGTTATTTAGAAAGTAGCTTGGCAACATGATCCATTTGAGTTCCAGTTCTGAGGAAGGGTCACTCGACCCGAAATGATAACTCTGATTTCTCTCCACAGATGCTGCCAGACCTGCTGAGCTTTTCCAGCAATTTCTGTTTTGGATCATTTGGGTTGTTTAGTTTACTTTAAGCTCAGGAAGTAAGACCTTGAGTTGAGGGTCATTTGATTGCTGGGTCAAGGAGATTATGAGATCTCCCACATTTAGCTCAATATTTACCTTTCAGAGGCCAATCAAATCAGAGGGAATGTTTGTAGGCTCCTGATTACATTCCGAGTTGATCTCTCGCATAGAGTCAATAGCCAGAGACTTCTCCCCAGGGCAGGATCGACTGGTACAAGGGGTCATAGTTTTAAGATATTAGGAGAAAGCTATAGAGGGGACATCAGAGGAAGGTTCTTTAGGCAGTGAGTTGTGAATGCATTGCCAGCGGTGGTGGTGGAAGCAGAGTCATTAGGGAAATTTAAGTGACTGCTGGACATACACATGGACAGCAGTGAGTTGAGGGGTGGGTAGGTTAAGTTATTTTATTTTACATTAGGATTAACCCTCGGCACAACATCATGGGTGAAAGGGCCTGTTCTGTGCTATGCCTGTCTATGTTCTATGTTCTATGATTATAGGATTTGAAAATGTGAGCCTGACTGCAATCAAAGAGAGTGTCAAAAGGCAATCAGGTGAACCTTAAAGATGAAGCAAGATATTCCCCAGTCCCTCAGCCATTATGTTTCCCACAACCACCATCAACATAAGCAAATCCCCTCATTATACCTCACAATATTTGTGGAATCTTTCTGTGTGCAAAGTAATTGTTGGACTCCTCTACAGTGACTTCAAAAAGCCTGTCATTATGTAAAGCCCATTGAGGTGCTATTTGAATGTGGTTATGACTTATTTTTCAAACTTAATTTTTTGCCTCCTGTTGTCAACTTGAACTGTATTTACTGAGGATTTTAACTTCCCTGTATGTCTGAAATGCTGCAGTCCTCCAATTTTGGAAAGACTCACTGCACTTATTCAAAAATCTATGATTTTAGCAGTCATTAACCCACCAACTTCAAAGGTCTGAGCTGAAAGAGCAGTGAAATTTCTGATAAATGCCTTAATATCTGTTACTGGCACATCAGGAACCAGGAGCAGGTTTTACTGCAGTCAGTTGGGATGACGTTGACAGGCCAGATGGCGAGTGCTGTGACCTATGTTTGCTGATTAATGGGATCTCAAACCACCTCACGCCGAGGGCAGCTGGCCACCCTGAGAATTACTGACTGATGTGAGATCCAGGTACTCAGCAATGCCATCAGGAACAATGATCATTGTGGAGTCTGTACCCAGAGGAAATGGGTTAGTGATAGCCATGCTCCCTCACAATGGGGTAAGAGGATTAGGGGGGACAGAGCTGAAAGTGTGTTGCTGGAAAAGTGCAGCAGGTCAGGCAGCATCCAGGGAACAGGAGAATCGGCGTTTCGGGCATAGGCCCTTCTTCAGGAAGGCATAAACCTTCGGGCAGGCTTATGCCCGAAACGTCGATTCTCCTGTTCCCTGGATGCTGCCTGACCTGCTGCGCTTTTCCAGCAACACATTTTCAGCTCTGATCTCCAGCATCTGCAGACCTCACTTTCTCCTCAAAGATTAGGGGGGACAGTCAGGCAGGGCTAGTGGTAGATGGTGGGGTGAGGTGGGTATTAGTGAGGGCAAGCAGTGCCAATGCTTACAGGGCAACAGCTACCACTGAGGGCCAGAGGAAGCCTATTTCAGAACCTATCAGGAGGGCAGCAGATTTAACAGGAAATCCCTCCATACGGTACCAGGCTCAACAACCAAATTGTCACCAGAGGCAGGCAGAAACATAACTGGTCACTTTCAATGGGTTAAGTGGGGTCCAGATGGAAGGGTCTCTCAACACCTCCCAGGTTCTGGAAGTCAGTGGCAAGAGTGGGATATGAACATACATATCAATATAAACGACTCATTCTCAGCTTCCCTCTCAACCCTGCAGGCCAATCTGCCTCTCTGCAATGGTCAATGCAATCCCAAAAATGTTTACTAAGCAAGACTGGAAAATTATGGAAGGTAATAATATTGTGGCCAATTATATGTTTTGTTTTAACATCAAAAGACAGAAATGGTTTCAAATGATAATTTCACAAACCATGTGAGCATTAAGGTGTTACTATCCCTTTTGTGAAAATATTAAATGGAACATGTAACATCTGACCCAGAAATCCCTCCTTAGCAGGGTGTATGAAAGGAATGTTCCAGATAATCTCTGACAGTGACCTTTTTCTCAACAGCTCACCAATGCAATATACTCCATGCAAATTTTTATATCCTGGCCTAAATATTATGAAGAAATAGCCTCCCTGAGTTTTCCATATTGCTGTGGATTTATCTGTCAATCTCTGGTTCAGAAGGAGCTGGAGGGATCAGCATTTGACTACCTGCTACCCAGAAGGTGGGTGTTGCTCAAATTGGGCTTCGGTGAGGGATGAGAAGAACGTTCAGTTTCTATAATCCTGACAGATACATGGGTGACTTGGGATGGAAAGCAAGTGGGTGTTAGGATAGAAATACAGTAAGAGAACGCTGGAAACACAAAGCATCTCAATCTGCATCTGATAAAAATTGTCTGCAAGCCATCAGAACCTGGTCTGATTCACCAGTCGGTCTCCAGTTCCTGCTGTGTCTTACAGAAGGCATCCCAAAAGAGTCAAACCAAATACCTCATCTTAATGATGGAAATGAAAATAGGAAATGGTGAGACTTTACATTAGTTCTGTGAGATTCTGAAAGTGAAGTAATGGATGGTTGCAACAGAACTATTAACTCGTGCTGTTCTTTCCCGATGTCCATAAGGCCATAAGAAATTGGAACAGGAGAAAGCCATTTGGCTTTTCAAAGCTGCTCCAGGTTTAGTAGGATCATGGCTGATCTTACACTCCTCGCATCCACTTCCCTGCTCTTCCCCATGACCCTTGATTCCAATACTGACAAAGAATTTATGTCTTAAATATACACAGCTCTCTGTAGCAAGGAGTTTCAAAGACTTCTGAGAGAGAAAAAAAACCTCCTTCTCATCCCAGTCTCAAATTGACATGATTTATTCTAAGACTGTGCCCTCTGGCCCCAGACTCTCCCATGAGGAGAATCATCCTCTCAGTGTATAACCTGTCAAACCTCTTAAGAATCCTGGATGTTTCAATGGTATCCCCTCTTACTGGCGATATCAAAACTCCTATAGTTTGCATGTTGGTTATTCCATTAAATAAAGTTACCATTCATGTGTGAATAGCTTGTATTTTTCTTGGGATATGAGTTTTGCTAGACATTTATTTCCCATCCCTAACTGCCTTATGATGGTGGTGGTGAACAATCTTCCTGAACACTGCAATCCTTAGGAAATGGAGATGCCCACAGTGCTATGAAGAAGGAGATTCCAGGATTTTGGCCCTTTTAAGAGATAGAAAAATATTTTCAATTTGGATAATGTGTGGCGCTGGAGATTAAGAACAATTCTTTATTCCCTTGAGACTACAGGAATACTTTCACAGATAAGATCACGAGGATGCAGGATCCATGATCACAGTGGGGTTGTTGAAACCATGCCAGTTATATTTCAGTGAATACTAGAAACATGAACAAAAATATTGTAGAGTACAGGAAAGAAGAGAAGAGAGTATTGTATTTCACATTACCAACTGGAAAAGCATGATAGAACATAAGAACTTGAACCCCTACAGTGAGGAAGCAGGCCATTTGGCCCATCAAGCCCACACCAAACCTCTGAAAAACATCTCACTCAGACCCACCACCCCAACCCTGCATTCCCACTGGCTAATCCACCTAGTTTGCACATCCCCGCCTCAGGCGACTGACTGTGTGGAGTTTGTACATTCTCCCCGTGTCTGCGTGGGTTTCCTCCGGGTGCTCTGGTTCCCTCCCACAGTCCAAAAAATGTGCAGGTCAGGTGAATTGGCCATGCTAAATTGCACGTAGTGTTAGGTGAAGGGGTAAATGTAAGGGAATGGGTCTGGGTGGGTTACGCTTCGGTGGGTCGGTGTGGACTTGTTGGGCCGAAGGGCCTGTTTCCACACTGTAAATAATCTAATCTAATCTAATCTAAAACCATGGGGCAATTTAGCATGGCAATTCCAACCTAAGTCTTTGGACTGTGAGAGGAAACTGGAGCATCCAGAGCATGTGCCAACTCCACACAGACAGTCGCCCGAGGGTGGAATTGAAAACCTGAAATATCGACTTCTCACCTCCTGATGCTGCCTGGCTTGCTGTGTTCTTCCAACCTTCTGCCTGTCTATTCTCGCCCTGAACCATTGAGCCACTGTGCCACCCCAACAGCAGGAGGAGGCCATTCAGCCCCTTGAGCCTACTCCACCATTCAACACAATCATGGCTGATCTCATCTCAGCCTCAACTCCATTATCCTGCTCAATCCTCTTAATCCATGAACCCATTGCTAATTAAAAATCTGACTGTACCCTCCTTAAATTTACTCAATGTCCTGGTAGCCACTGCACTCTGAGGTAGTGCACTCTGAGGTAGTGAACTCTGAGGTAGTGAACTCTGTTGATTCATGGCTCTTTGACGGAAGTAATTTCTTCTCCTCTCTGTTTTAGATCCACTGTCCCTTACCCTAAACCTACGACTTCTCATTTTAGATTGGTCTTCAAAAGGAAGTGTGCGTCTTGACTTCTGATGGGCTGAATGGCCACTTTCTAATTCCATGTTGCTATCTTTTCTGAATGCACTTGGGTTTACAAATTACAGTTTGAAATGTAAAATGCTGACAAAGGTTTTTTACTTTTGATAATATCCAATGAAATTTCCCAGACAAAGAAATGGATTATGTAGACATACTTAGCAGGTAATATATTTAAACTTCAGTGTGAATAGTGCATCATCTACTTGTCCTGTGGAAACATTTTTTCATATGTGTTTGACGTGTTAGCATTTTCTCTGAGTCTGGCTTTCTCAATTTTCTTCCTTTTAAATCCAGGTCATTTTTTCCATACAATGCCATAATTTGTTGATATATGAGAGGGTGCTGTTGTCAAAGATGCTTCTTGCATTCCCTTTAGACTAATTTGCATCCATTTCACCTGAATCAAATCTGTCAGCTGACTTGAAGCTGAAAACATTGCATTTTGCAGACATGAAATGGGTATGAATTACCATCTTTTAATGGAAATGGTGATTGAATATTAAAATCTTACATTATAGCTTAGTGATTCACTGTTTCACATCAAGGCAGAAAATGCACAGGAGCAAAGATGATTAACTGTTCATCCTGGTGGATGTAATTGAATGTTGATGTGTAGGATCTTCCTAGTTTTTTGATGGAGTTTCTCATCCATTTTTGATAGAATGTGAGCATGAGGGTTTACGACAAAGTAACTGTGAGTAGTGTTAGGGAGTTGACTTATAAAGAGTAATGAGCTTCTCACAATCTGTGATTTTTTTTCCCCCTCTCTTTGAAGCTCATTACCTGAAACACCAGAAACTTTTCTGCACCTTACGCAAGTGACATTCTTCATGTGTGAATACCTGGATTGTAAATGCCTTCAGTCACTTAACAAGAGCAACATCACAGTCCAGAGTGATTATGTCCTTATCCTATATCCATCCACAGATGCCAGATGAAGTGGCTGACTTTCCTTGAATTAAGCATAGAGACATTAAAGCCACTTATCTGCCTGTTACATAGCAGATGCAACATTGAAAGAGAAATGGCAACATAGAGTTAATGTCACTGGAGCAGGAAACCAAATATCCAGGACAACACTTTAAGGTCCTGTCACTAAAGTGAGTGGCATTACATTCTATTAAGAAATCTGGAATACAAAGTGGTGTCAGTGATGATGACCATGAAGCTATCATTAGTTGTTGTAAATTCCCAGCTGGTTCACTGGGAAGAAACTCTGCCATCCTCACATGGTCTGATCTACATGTGGTTGACTCCTAACTGCCCTCTGAAATGATCTAATAGATTATTCAGTTCAAAGGCAGTTGGGGATTTGATATAAATATCAGTGAGATCGATATCACCATGAAAAAAGTTTAAAAATGATAGTAAGATGATCATCCCAAACAAACTACACTGGTGTCTGTATTCCGTATGAATCTCCACCCAACCTATCAGTACATCCTTCCAATCATTTTTTCCTCTCCTATCTAGCTTCCCTTTTGTGATAGCAAGTTCCACATTCAAATCACAGCCAAACTAAAGAAGTTTTTTAGAACTCTTTAGTGTCAGGCAATGTCACCATATTCGTACCAAACCATAAAGATGCTTGCACATTAGAGACGACGCAAGGGTCACAGCATCTTAGGTGAAGGGAGAGACTGTGAAGGGGTTTCTTTCATCGTAAATTTAACCCAGTGCAGAAATCTAACTGCGCTGTTGGCATTACTCTGCATTGCAAACCAGCTAGCCAGCCAACTGAGCTAATCTACCTCCTCTTCTGTATATTAATCATAGTGTTCCAATCACCTGTGGGGAGACGGTAGGAGCCAAAAGTTGCACACCAGAAATAGAGAATGGAGCCAAAGAAAGTGACGAAATTACAGTAAATAATACAGCAAAGAAAATATATTGGAAAATTAAAGTTTAAAAACACCCCTAGGGTTCTAAGAGTTGCAGAGATACGATCTTTAATTTTCCAAAATCTCCCACAGTTGGGTAGATGCCCATCAGCCTGAAAGTTAGCAAATATAAAACTATATTTCAGTGAAGGAAGGAGAGAGAAAACGGGGAACTACAGTTCAGTTCTCCTGACAGTTGTCATGGGGGAAATGCTGGAAGTTATTGCTAAGGAATTCTTAACATTGCACTCAGAAAAGCACAGAATGATGAGAACAGCATAATACATCATACAAAATGGAAATCTGTTTGACAAATATAATAAAATTTTTTGAGGATGCAAGGTAGATAAAAGAAAATGAATAGGGATAGTAGATACATTGATTTCCAAAAAGCATTCAACTAGGTGCCACACAAAAGATTAATAGGCAAGAAAATGACTCATGGAGTTGGGGTAGTTGATTTGAATTAATAGAATGTTTTTTAAGGGATAAGGAAGCCGAGAGCAGTTATAAGTGGGATATTTTCAACTTGGCAGGATGTAAGGAGTGGAGTACTGTAATGATCTGTGCTGAAGCATAAACTTTTTGTAACCTATATTAATAAGCTTCGATAGGTCTGCGACCAGCAGTATGCCACAAGGATCAATGTTGGGTCCACTGCTTTTTGTCATTTTCATAAACTTGGATGTGAATATAGGAGGAATGGTTAGTTTATTGATGACACCAAAATTGGAGGTGTAGTCGACAGTGAAGAAGGTTAACGTAGAGTGCAATAGGACCTTGATCAGAGGGGCCAATGAGCTGAAGAGTGGCAAATGGAGTTTAATTTAAACAAATGTAAGGTGTTGCATTTTGGAAAGGCAAATCAGGGCAGGACTTATACACTTAATGATAGGGACCTGGGGAAGAAAGAGACTTTGAAGTGCAGATTCATAGATCCCTTAAGGTGGAGTTGCAGGTAGACAGGATAGTGAAGAAGGCATTTGGTATGCTTGCCTTTTATCGGACAGTGCATTGACTATAGGTGTTAGGATGTCATGTTGTGTCTGTACAGGACATTGGTTAGGCCATTTTTGGAATACTGCATTCAATTCTGGTCCCCCTGTCATGGGAAAGATGTTGTTAAACATGAAGTGGTGCA
Organism: Chiloscyllium plagiosum; assembly: GCF_037043375.1. Classification (NCBI taxonomy): domain Eukaryota; kingdom Metazoa; phylum Chordata; class Chondrichthyes; order Orectolobiformes; family Hemiscylliidae; genus Chiloscyllium; species Chiloscyllium plagiosum. The sequence goes on along the minus strand of NW_028270185.1, from coordinate 986,626 downwards.
GAAAAGATTTACAAGGATGTTGCCAGGATTGGAGAGTTTGGGCTATAGCAAGAGGTTGACTAGGCTGAGACTATTTTCCCTGGAACATTGGAGGCTGAAGGGTGACCGTATAGAGGTTTATAAAATCATGTGGGGCATGGAAAAAAATGGATAGGCAAGGTCTTTTTCCCAAGGTAGAGGAGTCCAAAACTAGAGGGCATAGGTTTAAGGTGAGAGAGGAAAGATTTAAAAGGGACCTAAGAACATCAGAACTAGGACCAGGTGTAGGCCATCAGATCCCTTGAGCCTGCTCCACCATTCAATAAGATCATGGCTGATCTTTTCATGGACTCAGCTCCACTTACCCACCCACTCACCATAACCCTTAATTCCCTTACTGTTCAAAAATCTATCAATCTTTGCCTTAAAAACATTCAATGAGGAAGCCTCAACTACTTCACAGGGCCCGCACCAATCAACTACACCGCCCTGTGGCCCAACATTTCAACTCCCCCTCCCACTCTGCCGAGGACATGGAAGTCCTGGGCCTCCTTCACCGCCGCTCCCTCACCACCAGACGCCTGGAGGAAGAACGCCTCATCTTCCGCCTCGGAACACTTCAACTCCAGGGCATCAATGTGGACTTCAATAGTTTCCTCATTTCCCCTTCCCCCACCTCACCCTAGTTCCAAACTTCCAGCTCATCACTGTCCCCATGACTTGTCTGGACTTGTCCGACCTGCCTATCTCCTTTTTCACCTATCCACTCCACCCTCTCCTCCCTGACCTATCACCTTCATCTCCTCCCCCACTCATCCATTGTACTCTATGCTACTTTCTGCCCACCCCACCCTCCTCTCACTTATCTCTCCACCCTTCAGGCTCTCTGCCTTTATTCCTGATGAAGGGCTTTTGCCCAAAACGTCGATTTTATTGCTCCTCGGATGCTGCCTGACCTGCTGTGCTCTTCCAGCACCACTAATCCAGAATCTGGTTTCCAGCATCTGCAGTCATTGTTTTTACCTGGGGAATTCCACAGATTCACAACCCTTTGGGCGAAGCAGTTCCTCCTCAACTCAGTCCAAAATCTGCTTCCTCTTATTTTGAGGCTATGCCCTCTAGTTCTACTTTCACCTGCCAGTGGAAACAGCCTCCCTGTTTCTATCTTATCTAATTCCTTCATCATTTTATATGTTTCTATAAGATCGCTCCCTTCCCTGTTCTTCTAAATTGAGTCCCAGTCCACTCAATCTCTCCTCATAAGCCAACCCTTCAGTGCAATTCCAGAATCAACTTAGTGAGCCTCCTCCGAACCCCGTCCAGTGGTAACTAAGGGGTAACATTTTCATGCAGAGGGTGGTACGTGTATGGAATGAGCTTCCAGAGGAAGTGGTGGAGATTGGTACAATTGCAACATTTAAGAGGCATTTGGATGGGTATCTGAATAGGAAGGGTTTTGAGGGATATGGGCAAAGTGCTGGCAGGTGGGACTAGATTGAGTTGGGATATCTGGTTGGTATGGATGGGTTGGACCGAAGGGTCTGTTTCCGTGCTGTCCATCTCTATGATTCTCTGAATAATAAGAATTTAATATTCAGTTCCAGAGTGAGAAATTTGGGTTTGAAACAATTGTGTTTAAATTAAATGGAGTGAATTTGAATTAAATAAGATTAGAATTACCTAAAGTAAACTGGCTGGATAGATTAGCAGAACGACAGTGAGACAGCAGTGGCAGATATTTAAGGAAGTAACTCATGACTCCCAGCAAAATATATCCCATTGAGGAGGCAAGGTTCCAAGAGAGGGATAAATCAACCATGACCAACCAAGGAAAATTAAGGAGAATACTAAATGAAAAAAAAAACAGATAAAGAGGTGAACATTGCATCAATACTACAATCCCCTGGCCCTGATGGCTTGCATCTTAGGATCCTAAAAAGAAGTAGCTACAGAGATAGTAGATGCATTGGTTGTAATTTTCCAAATATCATTGGATTTTGGAGAAGGTATAGCAGATTGGAAAACTGCTAAACTGATACCCCTGTTCAAAAAGGAAGGGAGGCAAAAAGCAGGTAGCTATAGGCTGGTTAGCCTAACATCTATTATTGCAAATGTGTGGGAATCTATTAAGAAACTATAGCAGAACATATGCTAAATTATAATCTAGCCAAACAGAATTAACATGGTTTCATGAAAGGGAAACCTCATTTGACTAATTTATTAGAGTTTACTTAAGGAAGAATTAATCAGAGTGGAAAGAGGGGAACCAGTAGATGCGTTATACTTGGACTTCCAGAAGGCCTTCAACAAGGTACCTCACAAAGTGTTAAGTCATACGATAAGAGCCCACAGTTGGCAATACGTGACCATTGGGGTTCCACAGGGATCAGCACTGGAACCACAAATGGTTACAATATATATCAATGACTTGGAGGAGGAAGAGCAGGTACTGTCAGTGAATTTGCAGAAGACACTAAAATAGGTGAAAAAGCAAGTTGGGAAAGGGATGCAAACAGTTTGTGGAGAGACGTTGTTAGTTAAGTAAATTGGCAAAAAGTTGGCAAATGGAGTTTAATGTGGGAAAACGTGAAGTCATTCAGTTTGGAAGGGAGAACAAAAGAACTGAATAACATTTAAATGGAGAAAACTTGTAGAAAGCTGCAACACAAAAGGACTTGGGGGAGGACTTTTACACAAAACACAGAAAGCTAGCACATAGGTTCAGCAGGTAATCAGGAGGGCCAATGGAATATTAGCTCTTATTTCAAGGTCGGAATGAATGTTCACTAAATTGGGATGAGAATAACGTCCTATTATGGAGGGATGAGTAAATTGGGTCAACATTTTCTGGGGTTCAGAAAAATGAGAGGTGATTTTATTGAAAATTGCAAGATTCTGAAGGGACTCGATGGGGAAGACACCAAGGGTCTGTTTTCACTTGTTGGGTAGTTTATAATATGGGTGTCAGGATAGAGTTGATCATTTTAGGACTGAGATGAGGAAAAATTACTTCAATCAAAGTGTTGTGAATCTTTGAAATTCTCTATCCCAGAGGGTTGTGGATGTTCTATTATTGAGTATTTTTTAAAGCTGGGATAAATCTTTTCATGTTGGCCTTTCACGGAATCATGGGATATAGGGAATGTTTAGGAAAATGGACTTGAAGTCTAAAACAACTATGATCATATTGAATGGTGTAGCAGGCTTGCTAGTCCAAATGATCTACTCCTGCTCCTTGATTTTGTGTTCTTATGGGAAATCAACAGGGTTTCTGTCTAAAGTCGAGTTTTATACTCATGCTGGGCAGTATTCACAGATGGACAATAGCAGCATAACCTCGAATATGCTTCAATGAAATGTCCTTCTGACATTCATAGAATCCCATGGTAAAGATGGTGAGGTACTAGAGAATCAAAAAATTTGTTACCCTATCTGATTCAGAAGAGAATGAGAGCAAATGTTTTTAAATAATCTTATAGTCTGGAAAAGAGCAGAAGAATTGCATTGATTGTAGAGATATTTTGGAAAGCCAACAACACAATTACTGACTTTATTTCTGGTATTTTAAGACTGTACCCAACCTTATGTTGAAATAAGTCAATAGCTACTAAAAAATAATGCAAGTAAAAATGTCACACTTAGAAGTTCAACTGGTAATATTGCAATAGTAATCTCTAGGCTGTAGTACATACCATGCTGGTTATCTGCCGACAACATATAACAGGTCTTATAACACCATTGCTGCATAACAAGCATCAATGAAACTCATTTGCCTTTTGGTGAGCACAACATTAAGAGTAAATAAATCACATAATATGGAATGTGCCAAGTATATATGTGTAAATATATATGTTACAAATAAACACATTTTTACATGATATAAAGTAATATTTCTCCTGGTTGCTCCAACATTTTGACTTTCTCCCCTTTTGAGCTATAATTTTGTTAGAGCTCTATGACTGCTAATTATATGTAGCAGAAAGCACATCACATAATGCATTGAACTCTATTCCTCCAGCAATCTGCAGCCTTTTCAAACCCAAGTTTCATCGTTATCTGATAATTGCTTCCATCATTTCCCTAATTTTCTCTTCTGCCATTTCATCCCTGGTGAATCCAAATGATCTGGTCTTGGCCTTCAAACAGTGTACCAGCAAATCTCACACACATACCAACCCAATGTCCAGATATGAAGAATTGTACAAAAGCTGCAAACAAAAACATTTGATTTGTCTGAGCCCATCTCTCCCAATTCCACAATCAATAAAGTGCCCCAAATCTACTGTGGCAATAAAATAAAGGTGGTCTAGTTTACTAGAATTAGTAATTTGATTTCAAATAAGAATTATTAAAATAGCATAACTCTTCCTTGAAATATGCAATCTCATTCTGCCTCAAAGTTGTTCTCTGTGTGTGAAAAATGTTGAAAACACAAGAATGCGCATATTTATAGATTATATATAGCCATGCGAAGCAAAAGACCATAAATTCCAATTTTCAGACAATATATTTGCAATGAACGCCACACTACTTTCTACTGTATTATTTTAATCCAATACAGTGTGCAGAGGGTTAACCTGTAACCTTCTCTTTTGTTCACTTTCCATATTAAATCCATCTTTCAATTTTCAATGACAACTTAACGTGGGGTGGGGAGGGGGGGGGGGAGTGTCTTGGAAAAATCTGATTGCAGCTCTTTTTTAGAATAAAGAAACCTGCAAGAATTTATATTGAGGCGACTCCCACTGCAAAAGTCTTCTCATTTTGATTATTCATGTTTTATGATATCTCTATTATTTTAGATACTGCATGTTAAATGCTTTAAAGGATTGAATCCTGTGGAAGGAGCTGCATATCTCTAATGGAGGGTTAACCTCGCAATTTCCAGGTATAAATTCTCTTTTATGATTTATTAGACTTAAACAAATACTGGTAGTTGTTGACAGAGAAAGAAGAGACTTTGTAGCTCATGTTACCTTTACAAAGAAACATTAATCAGATTCAGTCGGCGGAGCTGTCAGCGAAAGTAGGGGGCTGCTCTGCACCAGTTTCTATTCATCTTTACACCTCCTTCTTCACTGCTTTCTCCTTCTCGCTCCCTCTCACTCTCTCTCTCTTCTCCGCTTCAACTGGTGCTGAAAAACTCACAGTCTTCGGTCACGAAGGAGAAGGAAACAAAATGACATAAAAGAAAATCGTTCAGAACTAGGAGGGAAGTGGTTCTCTCGTTCACCAATTCTTTGTAAAGAATCCCATCCTCAGCAGAGTGAAAGGTTACATTCCTGGCTCTCGCTGGGCAACACGGAACGGGTTCAGCACCATGGACAGCGACACGGGGCCGCGCACAGCCAGTCGCTCCAGTGGGAGGCACTGGCTCTGGCAAGCGAGCCCCCAGACACAAGCAAGCCCCTGATCCTGGAGCAGTGCACAACTCTAGAAGGAGCAGGGTCCATTCACCGCCAGGAGAAGTCTCTCTCTCGGGAAGGTTGCAATGAGTTCCAGCCTCATCCTTCTCCCCCTTCCTGCCCCAGCGCTGCAAATCCTCAGCACCGACCAACACCAAGGACTGAGTGGCACTGACAGGGCTCCACACAGTCTCTCCCTGATGTCTAGCCGGGCTGGACCCTTTGGCTGAGGTTACTGACTATCCAGATGTGTGTGTTTCACAGAACAGATCGCAATCCCTCCGAAAGCGCAGCTGCAACAAAACAGGGTCTCCCCTCAGTAACAGCTTCCCGTTAAAACCAGTCCTGGGTCTACACCAGCTCCGAGCTGACAAGTGATTTTCTCCACATCATGTGCCCAAGTGGGACTGTGAGAATGCACAGGCAGGTCGGCAGAGATGCTTATCTCTCTTCCTCTCTGTCTCCTTCACGATCTGGCAAATACTGTTAGTCAACTGTGTAACCATCCGATTGCTACACGCACACAAACACACACACACACATGCATAGATAAAGAAAGAACAAGCTTGCCTTGTAGAAAGACTGGAGGAAAGGGGGTTTAATCTGCAGCAGCAAATCACATCAGCAGCGCACAGTGGGTGTGACTGAGTGCCTCATGAATATGAATGAGGGAGGACACGTGTCACAGCTCAGGAAAAGTCAGAGGGCAAGCACATTCCCACAATGTTTCCTCCAAAGAGGCCGGGAAGCAATACAGGCTTGTATGTGTGTGATATATTAATTCATTGGCTCCCTGTCTCATTGAGATATCTCCATTTCGTCCTTCAGTCTGTGAACCACCAAGTACTTTCCCATCCTCAATGAGCTGAATCTGCATCTTGTCCCAGGGTGTTCCCTTTCTCAGAGCTGACTTGAATCTCAGTCCACACCATCTCCTCGACCATCTTTTTCACCTCAACAGCTCATAGGGGTTGCTCAGTAGTCAGCACTGCTGCCTCACAGCACCAGGGACCCGAGTTCAATTCTAGCCTTGGGTGATTGTGTGGAGTCTGTGCATTCTCCCTGTATCTGTGCAGGTTGCTCTTTGCTTTGCTTTCATCTCACGGTATCAAAGATATGCAGATTAGGTAGGTTGGCCATGTTAAATTGGACTTCACCAGTTTCCTCATTTCCCCTCCCCCCACCTTACCTCAGTTCCAACCTTCCAGCTCTGCACTGTCCCACGTGCCAATCTCCCTTCCCACCTATCTGCTCTACCCTCCCCTCTGACCCATCACCTCCATCCCCACCCCATTCACCTACTGTACTCTTTGCTACCTCCTCCCCAGTCCCGCCACCCCCCCCCCCCCCCCCCGCCCCCCCCCCCCCCACCCTGGAGGCTCCCTGCCTGTATTCCTGATGAAGGGCTTTTGCCTGAAACGTTGATTTTCCTGCTCCTCGGATGCTGCCTGACCTGTTGTGTTTTTCCAGCACCACTCTGACCTAAACTCTGGGTTCCAGCATCTGCAGTCCTCACTTTTGCCTTGTTAAATTGCCCATAGTGTCCAGGGATGTGCAAGCTGGGTGGATTAGCCATGGGAAATGCAAGGTTACAGGGATTTGGTGGGATGTTCTTCGGAGGGTCAGTATAGACTTGATGGGTCAAATGGCTGCTTCTACACGGTAGGGATTCTATGAAATGCTTTCCCTGCTCCAGTGGTATTAAGTAGAGATAAGATCAGCTCTAATCACTCTCTAACCACATTTCAGTACTCCCTTTCAATCCCACTTCCACTTTTGCTAACCTGGGGGTGGGTGAGATGACAACATTTTCTTTCAATTTCACTTTAGCTGCACTTTCAAAATCCCAATTATTTAGTCTTTGTTTTTGCATTCACCACAACAACATGAATTGTTATAGAAGTTAGTGTCAATTTCTGCTCCACTGGGGGCTTGTGTGGGACCTCACAATCCTCAACATATAAAGCTCTCACTGGTGCAGTTTGTACCAGATTACAATCCCTTTCTCTCAGTTGTCCTTTGCAAGGTCTGTGCTGTAGCCTGGGCAGTAAGGGTGTGACATTGTGGCTGTCAATGCCCAGGGCAGGGGACGATAGAAAATACATACATCGCACTGAAAGGGCCATTGCACAACACAGCTGAGTTTATCAACAGAAAAAGTTCAATTTCACCAACATGCTAGCTATCTGTAATTATTGTGACCATATCCTAAAAGTCTACCAGGAACCCTGGAGTGAAGGAGCGTCGCTCCGAAAGCTAGTGTGCTTCCAATTAAACCTGTTGGACTATAACCTGGTGTTGTGTGATTTTTAACTTTGTACACCCCAGTTCAACACCGGCATCTCCGAATCAGGAACCCTGGAAGCTGCCATCATATATATATCCACTCAGGTTCCTGTTTTATTTCAAGGACAGAAAGCCTCACAAGGATTGCAAGTGGGAGATAATAGTTACCATCTGTGACCATGACTAATGACTGAATAATACAACACCTTAACTGTGGTGCATTGTAAACAAAACACAGACTATTCTTCAGCCAGGTTCACTGTGGAGCACGCAATAGGTCTGTTCAAAATGAGGTTCCAATGCCTGGATTAGTCTTGTGGGGCCTTTGAGAACATTACAGACAGACTGCTGTACATCATACAAAGAATACAAACCCTTCAGGACCAGGAGGAAGAAAACTGGAACTGAAATTACATTCTGTTCAGTTTAAGTTTCACTAAACCTGGAGCAGGAGACAGTTGGCAGAAGAAAGGGAGAGATTGTGACCTTATCTGACTTGCACAGGCTCACAATACAGTTTTTCCCATCACATCCAGTGCATGTTAAAGACCATGGGATATTGTTTGAAGAGTTCTCCTTGCCAACAATTCTCTCTAACCAAAACCAACACAAAGTAGATTAATTGACTATTCATCTTATTGATTGTTGAGTGATCTAGCTGTGTGAAAACTGTTTGCCTCCATATTGGGAGCTTCATTGGATGTCAAGTACTTTGAAGGATAGTCAACTCTAGCACCAATCCAAGTCTTTTTCGTTCTACTTTTCAAAGTCTAGATCAGCTGACAACCTTAATATAGAGACAGAGAATTCACCTGGAGTGGGACCTGAATTAATCAACTCCTGGCCTCAGTGTGTAATGTGGCCTAATGCTTCAATCCTGTACTCAGGGACTGCAGAACTGTTTCTTTCAGGTGATGTTAAGCCAAAGCCCTGTCTGCTTTATTTAGTAAAGCACAGAAGGACAGGCAGCATCTAAGGAGCAGGAGTATCGACGTTTCAGGCAAGAGCCCTTTATCAGGTCCCCACTTTCAACTCTAATCTCCAGCATCTGAAGTCCTCACTTTCTCCTGCTTTATTTATTAAGTCTAAATGATCCTGTGGAATTACTTTTAAAAAGGTTAAGGTAGTTCTGGTCTCCTGGCCAACATTCATCCCTCAATATCATTAAAACTATGTACATTGCTGTGTGCAAGTTGCAGTTCTATTTTCTACATTATAACAGCAATTAGATTTTGAATGCACTTTATTGGCTATAAAGTGACTTGGGACATCCTGAATTTATGAAAGGTGCAGCAACAACTCAAGTTCCATTGTCCTTTTTATAGGTTCTGTTCAGTGTCTTTTCTGAAAAGGTGAACTGAAAACAGCAGGGATTTTTATTCCTGAAACTAAGCACTTTTTTCAGTAAAGAAACAGTGAAGAAGGAATAACAACAGGCAGATTAAGATGAAAAAAGGCAAACAGATTGTTTGTTTAAAAAAAAGCAGAAGGAAACTCACAACAAACTAGGAATATCTTGCCACTCAGAATGAGTCTGACTGGGGTTCTTTCTAATAAAGCACTTTGGTTAATATTGCAGCCTAGAAGTATTCACTGAACTCTGTTAAGCAGGGAGACTTTAAGATGTTTTAGTAGCTGAGGATATTGCAGGGTGCAGTTAAATGGCAAGGTAGCCTACACTGGCAGTTAACAGATTTCAGCTAGGCCAATCAAAGGAGTGAAGCATTTGAGTGGGACATTGGCATCACTGACTGGGCCAACATTTATTGCCCATCCATGGAGCTGCCTTCTTCAATTGTTGCATTTCACATGTTGTAGGTTGACCCACAATGCTGTTAGGAAGGAAATTACAGGAATTTGACCCAGCAACACAGAAAGTAGGCTCTATCCACCATATGATGCCAAATTTAAATAGTTCCTTTCCCACTGACCTAGGAAAGAGAGAATCTCCAAACCTTTAAATGGTGCAGGATAGTGCATTGATGAAGTAATATATTCCTGAGTTAGTGCAGTGAGTGGCTTGGAGAGGAGCTTGCAGGTGGTAGTGCTATTTTCAGTAGCCATGAACTAAATATGGGGAAGATTCTGTTCCTGGTGGATATCCAGCCACTGCTTGGTTCAGGAATGTCTCTAATGTAAATGTCAACCTGGCGCCAGTGAGAAGATATTCTGCCAACACTCACCTTTAGTCTGAGTTATGGAAAAATACTGACAACTGGCCCATTCAAGACAAGGGAGAGAAGGGAGAGAGAGGCAATTAAGACAATTCATGCCAAATGATTTTCATATCAAATCTATCCTCGTAGAGTACTGATATAGTCAACCATTCAATGCATTCAGGGCAATTATAATCCCCCATTTTTCCTCCAGTCATTTCTCTTGTTGAGAAAACTCAGATAGACCAGACTTTATGATTTAGTGCAACACTAGACAATGCTTTATGGAACAGGTCATGAATTACTAACCAAAGGTTCAAACAGGTGATGGCTGTGGTTATAGTTTGGGTCTAGAAATAGTGGTCATGAATTCCTAACCTACTGTGGAAAGTTATTTGTTAATGATAATTTGGGGCTGCACAAAATGACTGCAGAAGCTGCTGAAATGTTGTATAAACTCAACCATGTGACAATAAAGCTTTAATTGAATCAAAAATATGGAGTCTATGATCTCGCATGACTACCAATTTTAGTCATACTGTCCATTTAAGGTGGCCTTACTCAGTTGTAAAACCAAATAATTTTGAATGTTTCTGACTTTTTTTAAGGGTATTTGGAAATGGAGAATAAATTCAGCCTTACCAAGATCAGTTATAGCCTTGGAGCATAGTTTTTGAAAAGAATTAAAGCCAAGATAAAGCTAACTGGAGGTTCAGGTATATGTTTGCACTCCATAAAAACTGAAAGAACTGTGAATGCTGTAAATCAGAAACAAAAACAGAAATTGCTGGAAAAGCTCGGCAGGTCTGGCAACATCTGTGGAGAGAAATCAGAGTTAACGTTTCGGATCTAGTGACCCTTCGTGTCAGAGAGAAGAACAGAACTTCTTCAGTGTTGATTGTCAGCCTGTGTCATTTAAAGGTTGGAGATTCTCTCTTTCCCAAGTCAGTTGGAAAGGAACAATTTAAATTTGGTATCACTTGGTGGGTAGGGCCTACTTTCCTCCCTATATTACTTAAATTCATAAAGATTGATCTCCAGTTTAATTGCATGTGATTTACATCTGTAACACTCTTGTTTGCATTAATGTCCATTTTAAACGAAGATCTGTCCTCCTTAGCAGAGCCTATTTGATTTTTCAGACTTGTATTGTTCCTTTTCCAGACCAGCTCTCCTCCTGTTTCTGTATTATTGATGGTGCAATGTTTTCTCATTGCTGCTCGCTGTTTTCTCTGGCACCACTTTTGCTGACTGCAGCATTCCTGCTGTCAGCGGTTGCTCCATCAATTACAGCCACATTGCTGAACATCGGCACCACACTGGATCTATCCTGAAGTTGGAGGGGAAAGTGGAACTTTGACATAGATGCCAGCTCAAGGGCCTCTCAAATATCTGCCACCCACATACAGTTGGCCCAGAAACAACTGCGTGACATGTTTGAAGACGCCTAATTTCTACAGTCTCCTACTGTGATGCCAACTGCAGACTTTACCAGAGTGACTTCAGCAAAGAGGCTACTATAACGTTCAGCTTCTCCCTCACTGGCTCATTCTGATCCCCCACCCCTGCCACTTCAGTGATATTTTCAGATGGACAAAAGTCCCTGAATTTCAAAGTGTGTTTTGTGTGAAACCTATCTGAAATACACCTCTGTATTTCAATGCTGTTTAAATGTGAGCCTCTCTCTCTCTCTATTCTCTTCTAACACATTTGTTAACAGAAACAAATCTGAAGATACTGGATTATTTATGCTAAAATGCTTCGGAACTGCTCACAATAAATCTTTCCAGTATTTAATCAGTTGTGCATATTTCTACACCATATGGAAGATTATCTGTCTTAATCTTTCTAAACTATTGTCTTGTTGATTTCCTAGTTCCTGGTTTCATTCCAATGGTTTCTAGCTGAATCAATTAAGGAACCACTTATTAAAGATAAGCAAATGTCTCAACATTTTTATAGAATTATGCAATGTAGAAAAATTAACAAACCTACTTTTTTTTTGAAGTATGCTTAAAGGAATCCAGAGATAAATATGCCTGGACTTAGAATCTCAATGGATCAAACCCCTGCCTGTTCACCTCCATGGTACAACATCCTCATGGTAATGATTCTTGGCAGCACTTACTGGAGTGTGACCACTAACATTTTTTCAGCATTTCAAATGGACTCATTAGAAGCTTATCCCTTGCAGTGAGTTACTCAACATTCAGAACAGGCAACAATTCAAACAACATTATTTTTAAAATCGCTTTTAAGAATTTATTTATAATTGATTGTAAATAACATTTAATGACTTACCCATTCGGATGTTTCAACATTAAAGTGACCCTGGCCAAGCTTATCTCACCTTTCAGTTTTTGAATGAAACAAATTAGTTCTGCTTTAAATGGAACAAATGGCAATATTTTTAACCCTACTTTCAATTAAATGTTATTTCGTGTGAGTAATTAGTAATAGTTATTTTGTATAATGGGAGCCTGTTGAAATTGTGGTAGAAATAACATTGCCATAATGTTAGTCTGAAAATATGACACTTTCTTTGTGCTTCTGCCTGCTGAGGTATTGAGTCACACAAAACTGATGGGTCTCAGGTTCTGTGCCCGTTTCATTTAGAAGGAGCACCAATGGCTACCCCCTAGTGCTCTTGGTGAGACTGAACCAAAACAGTCGGTGTTCCTTCTGGTGGCAAGAGCTCTCTGCTCAAATGCATCATTAAGGTCATTGGTAAAACATAAAACTTGTCCAATGTCCTGACCAATAGTTTTCCTTCAACCATCACAATTAATCTGTTGGTACAACTGATCACTGTCTTTGTCTACACAATTGCATGCTCAGTTGGCTGGACAGCTGGTTGGTAATGCACTAGCAACGTGAGTTCAATTCCTGTACCTGCTGTACCATGAAGGATTCTCTTTCTTGACCTTCCCCCTAGCCTGGGGCATGGCGACCGTCAAGTTAAATCACCACCATCTTCTCTTTCTAATAAGAGAGCAACGCCATTGTCCTCTGGTTCAGTAACAACTTCACCTTTAAACAAAATTCATTTCTTGTAAGACATGATAAAATTATACACAATGCAGATTAGTTCTTATTCAATTGGAAAATATTAAAGGTGGAAAACACACTTTGTGAAATAAAGTCATTGGATATAAGTTTGCTCACTGAGCTGGAAGACTTGTTTCATGAAAACAAACCTTCCAGCTCAACGAGCAAACTTATATCCAGAACCTCAACCTGAGCTACAAATCTTCTCAAATCTCGCAAACAAAGTCACTGTTGCTTGATGGTTCATTATCCTGGTTAAAGATACAAGTACTCTACAATTGACCTCAGGAATTGTAGATTTGTAAACTTTGTAACTTAATGGACATTGACCCATCTTAAAGACAGACAAATGTAGAAGGTGTCCTTCAATATGATGCTTCTTTGCTTAAAACAAAGGTGGTCCTCTGATTTGCTGTGAGTTAGGCTGCCTGTGGTCCATTAATACATATGTTTATTAAAACATTTCCACACTTCCTGGTGACTTTCATGTTATAAGTTCTTGTGTCCACATTTTTAAATGCTTCATGTAAACCTGTGTTGTTACTACATGCTGTCACTGACGGAGACTTTGTATCATCATCACTGGTGGAAGACCAATTAAATTCTACTCCATGTAAAATGGGCTGAAGAATCTATAACATTAAAATGCAGGCAGAATATATGACTTTATGATGGAGATAATTTGTATCCGACTGCAATTAAATTGTCTATTTGTAACTGAAACTCACCTAAAAACTACAGTGGTCTTGGCTTCCCATTTGTAACGTTATGTGGGATTAACTAGTGTCTCTGTGAATAAATTATTAAAATACATTTATCTGGGAATGGAACACTTCAATTATTAAAACTCTATTACCTTACATATTCATTTATTTTAATAAAATATTTTACATTTGAAGAATCACATTCTTCATGTTTATTTTAAAGTAATTGATGTTTTTCTAAGATTTAATAGCCTTGCTTTCTGAGTGTTTAATAGCGAATCTCGATGTACAAAGTGATAAGGATTCCATTCCTAACATGAATTCCATTCAACTAAACTGAAACATGTTCAAAAGTAAGTGAGATGCTTCAACATCACTGAAGCAAAGACAATGCAGCTTTTCATCATGGTCTGATACATAGGGCACAGGCTACAATACTCACAATGCTGAAGTTAAAAATCAGACCACACCAGGTTTTTAACTTTGTCCACCCCAGTCCAAAACCGGCTCCTCCACATCACAATGCTGAAGTTATTGCAACCAATTCCAGACTTCAAGAAATAAGGAGGTTGATTTTGAGTGAGGCAGGGCATAGCACAAAGTTGTTCAATAGTGATTCCAAAAACTGTTTTACATCTCACCAGATTTTTACTTTGACTGGCAAAATATTTGTGCAAGATCTTCGTGTGAAAAATGTCAATATCAATAACTTCCATAAGATCAGTCATTGACCTTCAATATAATTCATTGAATCAGAATCTCTTGTAAATATGAAGATGAGCCTGTTTCTCATCGTGCTCCTGCAAGTTAAATACGGTGCTGGGATTTCCATGCCTAATGATCAGGACAGTTTGGTAACAGTATTGGATGTCGGCAACTTAAAACCTCAGTTACAAATCTGAAGGAATGTCACTGGACTTAAAATGTTAACTCTGCTTCTCTCTCCACAGATGCAGCCAGACCTGCTGAGTTTCTCCAGCGTTCACTGTTTATTTATTAAAAATCTTATACTTACTTTCAACATGTTCAGGAATGCTGGCCATTCTGAGAAGTGGCTTGTTCAGGAATATGCCTGATCTCCCCAGTATCTAATGTTAAAATCTTTAATTGAGAATGTTTAACTCAGGAATGTATTAATATAACCTTTATTTAATCTGAAAATGTTTTTGGCCTTTTCAAACTCTTCCAAAGGTGAATGAGATTCATCTGCTTTATCCAAGAGGCACAAGATGAACATCCAAAGTGTCAGGATTTCATTTAAACTTCAGTTCAAGTGAGGAGAGATTGTACAATTTTAAAAATTTTGGCCATGACCCACTCACTTCAGTGTAATAGAGGTCTAACAGTAAAACTACCATCAGAAGCTTGGATAACATTTAAAAAGCTGAATCAAACCAGTAGCTTAATAAAACCAGTAGCAGCTGATGTAAATTTCTCAATGCCCTCCTATTGAAAGGTCTCGGTGAGGTCGTAAGTCTGAGTCATGCATCTAGACTCAGCAGTAGCAGGGGGTCTCGTTTCCAGACTTTTGCAACCAACTCCTCAGCTGACTCTCTGCTCAGTCTCCAAAGCAGAATGACCGTCAACACTTGATCCTTCCCCTCCACTGTCTACATAGAACATAGAACATAGAACAATACAGCACAGAACAGGCCCTTCGGCCCACGATGTTGTGCCGAACATTTGTCCTAGCTTAAGCACCCATCCATGTACCTATCCAATTGCCACTTAAAGTTCGCCAATGATTCTGACTCTGCCACTCCCACAGGCAGCGCATTCCATGCCCCCACCACTCTCTGGGTAAAGAACCTACCCCTGACATCTCCCCTATACCTTCCACCCTTCACCTTAAATTTATGTCCCCTTGTAACACTCTGTTGTACCCGGGAAAAAGTTTCTGATTGTCTACACTATCTATTCCTCTGATCATCTTATACACCTCTATCAAGTCACCCCTCATTCTTCTCCGTTCCAATGAGAAAAGGCCTAGCACGCTCAACCTATCCTCGTACGACCTATTCTCCATTCCAGGCAACATCCTGGTAAATCTTCTCTGCACCCTCTCCAAAGCTTCCACATCTTTCCTAAAGTGAGGCGACCAGAACTGCACACAGTACTCCAAATGTGGCCTAACCAAAGTCCTGTACAGCTGTAACATCACTTCAAGACTCTTGAATTCAATCCCTCTGCTAATGAACGCTAATACACCATAGGCCTTCTTACAAGCTCTATCCACCTGAGTGGCAACTTTCAAAGATCTATGAACATAGACCCCAAGATTCCTCTGCTCCTCCACCTTACTAAGAACCCTACCATTAACCCTGTATTCCGCATTTTTATTTGTCCTTCCAAAATGGACAACCTCACACTTGGCAGGGTTGAACTCCATCTGCCACTCCTCAGCCCAGTTCTGCATCATATCTAAGTCCCTTTGCAGCCGACAACAGCCCTCCTCATTATCCACAACTCCACCAATCTTCGTATCATCTGCAAATTTACTGACCCACCCTTCGACTCCCTCTTCCAAGTCATTAATAAAAATTACAAACAGCAGAGGACCCAGAACTGATCCCTGCGGAACTCCACTTGTAACTGGGCTCCAGGCTGAATATTTACCATCTACCACCACTCTCTGACTTCGACCGGTTAGCCAGTTCTCTATCCAACTGGCCAAACTTTCCACTATCCCATGCCTCCTGACTTTCCGCATAAGCCTACCATGGGGAACCCTATCAAATGCCTTACTAAAATCCATGTATACTACATCCACTGCTCTACCCTCATCCACATGCTTGGTCACCTCCTCAAAGAATTCAATAAGACTTGTAAGGCAAGACCTACCTTTCACAAATCCGTGCTGGCTGTCCCTAATCAAGCAGTGTCTTTCCAGATACTCATAAATCCTATCCCTCAGTACCCTTTCCATTACTTTGCCTACCATCGAAGTAAGACTAACTGGCCTGTAATTCCCGGGGTGATCTCTATTCCCTTTTTTGAACAGGGGCACAACATTCGCCACTCTCCAGTCCCATGGTACCACCCCTGTTGACAGTGAAGACGAAAAGATCATTGCCAACGGCTCTGCAATTTCCTCTCTTGCTTCCCACATAATCCTAAGATATATCCCGTCAGGCCTGGGGGACTTGTCTATCCTCAAGTTATTCAAAAGGTCCAACACATCTTCCTTCCTAACAAGTATCTCCTCTAGCTTACCAGTCCATTTCACACACTCCTCTTCAACAATATGGTCCCTCTCGTTTGTAAATACTGAAGAAAAGTACTCATTCAAGACCTCACTTATCTCTTCCGACTCAATACACAGTCTACCACTGCTGTCCTTGATCGGACCTACCCTCGTTCTCGTCATTCTCATGTTTCTCACATACGCATAAAATGCCTTGGGGTTATCCTTGATCCTATCCGCCAAAGATTTTTCATGCCCTCTCTTAGCTCTCCTAAGCTCTACACAACCCAACCCCTGTCAATACTAAAACAGACTACAAACAGAAATTATTGGAGAAACTCAGTCGGTCTGGCACCATCTGCGAAGAGAAAACAGTTAATGTTTGGAGTTCACCCTCTTTTATACTAATTTTGATTGAATCATATAGGATCCCAAGGAGTACTGACAGGATGGAGAGGATGGGAAAATCTAAAACTAGTGTCCATTGTTTAGAAATCAGGAGTCACCCATTTAAGACGAGATTGAGCAAAATATTTTTTACGAGGATTGTCAGTCTTTGGAACTTCTTCCATAAAAGGTGAGTCCTTGAATGTGAAGTGATAGTCGAGTGGTGTACCACAAGGACTGTTAATGCAGGGACTCAGATAAGGTTCTAGGGACCTGGGTTTGAATCCTGACACGACAGATGGTGGAATTTGAGTTGAATAAAAATCTGGAATTGAAAGTCTAATGATGACCATGAATCCATTGTCAACTGTCAGGGAAAATCTTATCTGGAAATTGCCATCTTTACCTGGTCTGGCCTACATGTGAATCCAGACCCACAGCTGTGTGGTTGACTCTCACCTGCCCTCTGGTCAATTAGGGGTGGGCAATAAATGCAGGCCCAGCCAGTGATGCCCACATTTTTGGAATGAATTAGAATTTTAAGGCAGAAGTAGATAGATTCTTGTTAAGCAAGTGAAAGGTGAAAGGTTATCAGGGGTAGGTAGGAATATGGATTTGATGTTAAAATCACATCAACAATGATCAAATTGATTTGGATGAGCTAGTGTTGGACTGGGGTGGGCAAAGTTAAAAATCACACAACACCAGGTTATAGTCCAATAGGTTTATTTGGAAGCACTAGCTTTCAGAGCACTGCTCCTTCATCGGGTGGTTATGAAGCAGGACCATACAACACAGAATTTATAGCAAAAGATTACACTGTCATGCAACTGAAATGATAAACCTAGATTGTCATTCATCTTTTAGAATGGGTTTTGCTCATTTCGATTCATTAACATGTAGATCCCAGAACTTCTTTTAAGTCTCATTCTCAAGATAACTTCAGTTTTTCTCACAAAAGGTGCCATCTCAGTTCAGACAATGCACTAAAAGTATGAGGTTAAAGTCTGCCTCTGTCCCAATCTTGTGTCAGACTGGTTCTATTTCTAAAGTGGGATTTCTAGAATATTACATGGATTGACTGAGCAAAATAGAATGTATCTGCCAATATAATTCTGCAGATATAAATACATTCCATAAACTTATATGTTTGCGTGTGCAGGAGAGACAGAGTGTGTGCATGTGGGTGTGAATGCATGTGAGACAGTGTGTGTTTGCGTTTGTGTATACTTGATAAAGTGTGTGTGTGAGTGTGATGGGGTATAAGTCTGTGAGAGGTGCTTGTGTGGGTGTGATTGTGGGGGGGGGGCATGAGAGAGACCTTTTGTATGAGTATGAGTATGTAAGAGTGTGTGTGTGTGTGTGTGTGTGTGTGTGTGTGTGTGTGTGTGTGTGTGTGTGTGTGTGTGTGTGTGTGTGTGTGTGTGTGTGTGTGTGTGTGTGTGTGTGTGTGTGTGTGTGTGTGTGTGTGTGTGTGTGTGTATAGTGGGGTGACCTGGAGTGTGACATGAACCCAAGGTCCCAGTTGAGGTCGTCCTCATGGGTACTGAACTTGGCTATAAGCCTCTGCTCGGCTACTCTGCATCATTGCCTGTTCCAAAGTCCACCTTGGAGGATGATCACCTGACAGTCTGAGGCCAATTGTCCCAGACCACTGAAGTGTTCCCTGACTGGGAGGGACACTTCTGCCAGATGATCATTGTGCAGTATCCATTCATCCACTGCCGTATCTCTGCTCGGTCTCGCCAATGTACCATGCCTCAGGGCATCCTTGCATGCAGCGTATTAGGTAGATAATGTTGGCAGAGTCACATGAGTCCCTGCCACATAAATGGTGGGTGGTGTAGTCGGCAGGGACTCATGTGATTCAGACAATAGTGTCTATTTTGTATGCTACAAGCAAGGACAACCCAAGGCATAGTATATCGGCGAGACCGCAGACAGTATGACAAATGATGAATGGACACTGCACAATGATCACCAGACAGGGGTGTTCCCTCCCAGTCGGGCAACCCTTCAGCGTACTGGGGCATTCGGCCTCGGACTGTTGGATGACCATCCTCCATGGCGGACTTTGGGACAGACAACAATGCAAAGTGGCTGAAAGCCAAGTTCAGTATTCATGGAAATGGCCTCAACCTGGACCTTGGGCTCATGACACACTACAGGCGACCCCACTGCACTATTCAGTCCTATACACTCTCTGTCTCTCACACACACACGCACGTGCTTACATACTCACAAACTCACGCAGACCTTCTGTCATACACAAGCTCTCTCTCATATACACACACATACATCCCCCACACTCACTCTCACGCTTGCACTCTCTCACAGGCTTATACCCCATCACACTCACATACACACTTTACCGAGTTTACACAAACACAAACACACACTTTCTCACATGCATTCACACCCACATGCACACACTGACATGCACAAACTTTGTCTCTCCTGCACGTGCAAACATATAAGATTATGGGGTGTATTTATATCTGCAGAATTATATTTGCAGATACATTCTATTTTGCTCAGTCAATCCATGTAATATTCTAGAAATCCCACTTTAGAAATAGAACCAGTCTGACACAAGATTGGGACAGAGACAGACTTTAACCTCATACCTTCAGTGCATTGTCTGAACTGAGATGGCACCTCTTGTGCGAAAACCTGAAGTTATCTTGAGAATGAGACTTAAAAGAAGTTCTGGGATCTACATGTTAATGAACCGAACTGAGCAAAACCCATTCTAAAAGATGAATGACAATCTAGGTTTATCATTTCAGTTGCATGACAGTGTAATCTTTTGCTATAAATTCTGTGTCTTATGGTCCTGCTTCATAACCACCTGATGAAGGAGCAGTGCTCTGAAAGCTAGTGCTTCCAAATAAACCTATTGGACTATAACCTGGTGTTGTGGAATTTTTAAACCTGTTGGACTCTAACCTGGTGTTGTGGGATTTTTAAACCTATTGGACTATAACCTGGTGTTGTGGGATTTTTAAACCTGTTGGACTATAACCTGGTGTTGTATGATCAAATTGAATGGTGTAGCAGGCTCAA
This sequence comes from Chiloscyllium plagiosum, assembly GCF_037043375.1. Taxonomy (NCBI): domain Eukaryota; kingdom Metazoa; phylum Chordata; class Chondrichthyes; order Orectolobiformes; family Hemiscylliidae; genus Chiloscyllium; species Chiloscyllium plagiosum. Next base: position 966,411 of record NW_028270185.1, on the reverse strand, counting down.
GAGGCTGAATGGCCTACCCCTGCTCCTTGTTGGTGTGCTTGCTTATTGAGGCAATAAAGTTAATCTTAATTCAAATCACGAGAGAACTGTATTTAAGAACAAGAAAATATTCCCTCACAATGTTTCCCAGGCTGTTTTCTGGTACTGATTCAATTTGCAATAAAGAACAAAGAACAAAGAAAATTTACAGCCCAGGAACAGGCCCTTCGGCCCTCCAAGCCTGAACTGATCCAAATGTACTGCCTAAACCTGTTGGTCAATCCCTAAGCATCTGTATCCCTCTACTCCCCACCTACTCATGCATCTGTCCTGACGCATCTTAAATGAATCTACCGTGCCTGCCTCTCCCACCTCTGCTGCAATGCGTTCCAAACACCCACCACCCTCTGTGTGAAGTACTTATCGCGTGTATCCCCCTTAAACTTTCCACCTCTCCCCTTGAAAGCGTGACCTCTGGTTATTGAATCCTTCACCCTGGGAAAAAGCTTGTCTCTGTCCACCCTGTCTATACCCTTCATGATTTTGTAAACCACAATCAGGTCCCCCCTCAATCTCCTTTTTCCTAATGAAAATAAACCTAACCTACTCAACCTCTCTTCATAGCTAGCATCTTCCATACCAGGCAACATCCTCGTAAACCTTCTCTGCACCCTCTCCAAAGTGTCCACATCCTTTTGGTAATGTGGCGACCAGAACTGTACACTGTATTCTAAATGTGGCCGAACCAATGTCTTGTATAATTTTAACATGACCTGCCAGCTCTTATACTCAATACCCCATCCAATGAAGGCAAGCATACCATATGCCTTCTTGACCACTCTATCCACCTGTGCAGCAACCTTCAGGGTACAATGGACCTGCACTCCCAGACCTCTCTGCCCATCAACTTTTCCCAAGGCCCTTCCATTCATTGTATAATTCGCTCTAGAATTAGACTTGCCTAAATGCATCATCTCACATTTGTCTGGATTGAAAACCATCTGCCACTTTTCTGCCCAACTCTCCAGTCTATCTATATTCTCCTGTATTCTCTGACAGTGCCTTATGCTTTCTGCTACTCCACCAATCTTCATGTCATCTGCAAGCTTGCTGATCATACCAACAGTGCCCTCTTCCAGATCATTTATGGATATTACAAACAACAGTGGCCCCAACACTGATCCCTGGGGAACACCACTGGACACCTTTCTCCATTTCGAGAAACTCCCTTCAACTACTACTCTCTGTCTCCTGTTACTCAACCAGTCCTTTATCCACCTAGCTAGAACACTCTGCACACCATGTGGCTTCACTTTCTCCATTAGTCTATAATGGGGAACCTTATCAAATGCCTTACTAAAGTCCATGTATATGACATCAACAGCCCTTCCTTCATCTAACAACTTGGTCACTTCCTCGAAGAACTCTATGAAGTTGGTAAGGCACGATCTCCCCCGTATAAAACCATGTTGCTCATCACTGATAAGCCCATTCTTTTCTAAATATAAATAGACCCTATCTCTCAGTACCTTCTCCAGCAACTTCCCCACCACTGACTTCAGGCTCACTGGTCTGTAGCTACCGGGAATATCCCTACTACCCTTCTTGTACAGGGGGACAACATGAGCAACCTTCCAGTCCTCTGGTACCTCACCTGTATTTAAGAATGCCACAAAGATATTTGTCAGAGCCCCAGCTATTTCCTCTCTCACCTCCCTCAGCAACCTGGGATAGATCCCATCCGGTCCTGGGGATTTGTCCACCTTAATAACCTCTAGCCTACCCAACACATCTTCCCTACTTATGTCAATGTGATCCAGACTAATCCAAACTTCTACCTCTAATCTCAACATTCATCATGTCCCTCTCCTCAGTGAACACTGATGCAAAGTAATCATTCAGAATCTCACCCATTCTCTCAGGTTCGACACATAGCCTTCCTTCGTTATCCTTTAGTGGACCAATCCTTTCTCGAGTTACCTGCTTGCTTCTTATATAAGAATAAAATGTTTTGGGATTCTGCTTAATTCTGCTCACTATAGCTATTTCATGATCCCTTTTAGCCCACTTGATTCCTCGTTTAAGACTGGTCCTACACTTCCGATATTCCTCCAGGGCTCGTTCTGTTCTTAGCTGTCTAGATCTTATGTACGCTTCCCTTGTCCTCTTGGCTAGTCGTACAATTTCTCCTGTCATCCACGGTTCATGAATCTTGCCTTTCCTATCCTTTGCCTTCAACGGGACATGCCTATCCTGCACTATCTTTAACCTATCTTTGAAAGCCTCCTACATCTCAAATATGGACTTCGCTTCAAATAGCTGTGTCCAATCCACATTTCCCAGCTCCTGCCTAATTTTGATATAATTGGCCTTGGCCCAGTTTAGTACTCTTCCCTCAGGGTCACTCTCTTCTTTATCTACGAGTATTCTAAAACTTACAGAATTGTGGTCACTTTTCCCAAAGAAATCCCCCACCGCATCTTCTACCACCTGGCCTGGCTCGTTCCCCAGTATCAGGTCCAATATGGCCCCTTCCCTCATCGGACTACTGACATACTGCTCCAGAAAACTCTGCTGGATGCTTCTTACAAATTCTACCCCATCCAGACTTCTGACGCTAAATGTATCCCAGTCAATGTTGAGAAAATTAAAATCTCCCATCACCACTACCCTATTGCTGCTACATCTTTCCATAATGTGTTTACCTATTTGTTCTTCTACCTCACGCTCACTGTTGGGAGGCCTGTGATACAGCCCTAACAGTTTAACTGCACCCTTCTTATTTCTCAGCTCCACCCATAATGCCTCACTACCCAAGACCTCCATGGTGTAAGACAATTGGGTTTCTCTCTGTTGATCCAGCCTCCATACTTTTCCTTTCTGTTCCTTTTCCCCATATTCCTCAGTTAACGGACTGTCTCTCTGACTACGTCCCCATTCAGGAATCACTCAGACACATGCTAACGCTCCCCAGAGCAAATACACAGCAGATGCCAACCTTGTTCAGCCTCAGTCTCTGAATTGTGAGCTTTATGTTTGTTTCTGATCTTATCCGCTTCTGTTATTTTTGTAGATGGTTAATTGAGTGCCAGAAAATGTGCTGTTCTCATCTCTATTCTGTTTCCCTGGGACTTCTGTTGATTGATCTGGAAGAGATCTGAAATCCAGCAGTAGACCGCCATCCACATTACAGAGAGAGAGAGAGAGAGAGAGTGTGTCTGAGTGTGAGTAGCTTTTATTTGTCCTTTCTACCATATACAACTGACACTGTAAAAACCGAGACAGCGTTCCTCCAGGACCAAGGGTGCTGCATGGACAGCACAAACTACACAATTGTACATGGCATAATGTGCATAAGGATTGCAAAACATGCAAGTTACAGTCTCATAGAAGAATGATGAGTAATCGACATTTTTCTAGAAGTAATACAAAAGAATTTCAGATGGGAAAGAGTCCGATGACACTATCTTTACCTTATTCTCATGCACTAGAAATGTCAAGGTCTGCATTTGGTGTAGCTATCACTATAAGTGCTGCACAGTAATTTTACTAGCTGTGTCAGCTGCATAATTCCAACCTGCTCACATTATGCAACCTAAAATGATGACCACAGATTGCAGTTAGAAAGGAAAACCTCATTGTGGAAAGCTTTCGTTGAGAGGTACCAGCTGTGCGCCCTCATGTTGACGTCTCCTCGCTGGTCTCAGACATATAGACATTTCACACCAGCGATTTCCACAATTAGAGACAGCAGCTGCCAAAGTCTCTGTTCAGTGGGAGACCCAGACACAGAGCAGGGACAGCACAGGTGGTAGCTCTCTCCCTGCCATCTCTAATAACCTTGGGGTCAAATTATTAATGGGATGGATGATTATTCTTTTTGGACACGCCACAGATTCAGTTCAAGTTGATTGATATGATCCGATTGACATCCTATTGGCAATTCATTGGGAAACATGCACCAGATGTATTTCCAGGACCCAGATGAAGCTTAATTGTTTGTATTGACTGTAACAATATGTAGACATGAATCTTTTAAAACTACCCTTGTAACAACATACAGGAATAAAACCCGAGTGTGTGGCAAGTTTACTGATCTCAATCGGCTAAGAGATGTGAATTCTGATTTGGTTAGGAGCGAGCGAAGGTTTCTGAATGCTGCCTTGGGAAAGTGTGCATGGAAGCTGCTAATTAGATCAGGGGCAATGAAGGTTTGTAGATTAGACTCAAGATTAGAGTGGTGCTGATAAAGCACAGCACGTCAGACAGGAGCAGGAAAATCGCCGTTTTGGGCAAAAGCCCTTCATCGGGGATGAATTTTCCCAGGAGTCCGATGAAGGGCTGATGAAGACGTCCGGTCCAAAACGTCGATTTTCCTGCTCCTTGGATGCTGCCTGACCTGCTGTGCTTTTCCAGCACCACATTCTCAACAAACAATCCATTCAGCCATCCAGAGAGAAGTATCTGAGCGTTCCAACTCGTGGTCTTCAGCACAGAAGTTAGGGCACTTTACAAAGAAAAACAGAACGACTGTTTTAATAGTTGTGGCTATTACGGAGACATGGGTAGAACAGGGACAGGATTGGCTGTTGCAGGTTCCAGGGTTTAAATGTTTTAGTAGGGTCAGAGGTGGGGGTAAAAGAGGGGGAGGTGTGGCATTGCTTGTCAAAGATAGTATTACAGCTGTGGAAAGGACGATGGATGAAGACTCGCCATCTGAGGTAGTTTGGGCTGAGGTTAGGAATAGGAAAGGTGAGGTCACCCTGTTAAGGGTTTTTCTACAGGCCTCCTAATAGTCCTAGAGACGTAGAAGAAAGGATTGCGAGGATGATTCAGGAGAAGAGTGAAAGTAATAGGGTGGTTGTTATGGGGGACTTTAACTTTCCAGATATTGACTGGGAAAGCTATAGCTTGAGTTCATTAGATGGGTCGGTGTTTGTCCAATGTGTGCAGGAGAGTTTCCTGACACAATATGTAGATAGGCCAACAAGAGGTGAGGCCATACTGGATTTGGTTCTGGGTAACGAACCAGGCCAGGTGTTAGAATTGGAGGTAGGTGAGCACTTTGGGGACAGTGACCACAATTCGGTGACTTTTACTCGAGTTATGGAGAGGGATAAGTGTGCACTGCAGGGCAAGAGTTATAGCTGGGGGCAGGGAAATTATGATGCTGTGAGGCATGACTTAGGATGCGTGGCTTGGAAAAGTAGGCTTCAAGGGAAGGGCATAATTGATATGTGGAGCTTGTTCGAGGAGTAACTATTGAGTGTCCTTGATAAGTATGTACCTGTCAGGCAGGGAGGAAAGGGTCGTGTGAGGGAGCCGTGGTTTAATAAGGAATTGGAATCCCTTGTTAAAGGGAAGAGGGTGGCCTATGTAAAAGATGAGGTGCGAAGGTTCAATTAGGGCGATTGAGAGTTATAAGGTAGCCAGGAAGGATCTGAAGAGAGAGCTAAGAGCAGCAAGGAGGGGACATGAAAAGTCCTTAGTTGGTAGGATTAGGGAAAACCCAAAGGCTTTCTATAGGTATGTCAGGAATAAAAGAATGACTAGGGTAGGAATAGGTCGAGTCAAGGATAGTAGTGGGAGGTTGTGTGGGGAGGCTGAAGAGATTGGGGAGACACTGAATGAATACTTTTCATCAGTATTCACTCAAGAACAGGACATTGTTGCCGATGTGAATACTGAGTCACAATTAATTAGAATGGACGGCTTTGAGGTATGTAGAGAAGAGGTGTTAGAAATTCTGGAAAGGGTGAAAATAGATAAGTCCCCTGGGCCTGATGGCATTTATCCTAGGATTCTCTGGGAAGCAAGGGAGGAGATTGCAGAGCCATTGGCCTTGATTTTTATGTCCTCGTTGTCTACAGGAATAGTGCCAGAAGACTGGAGGATAGCAAATTTGGTTCCCTTGTTCAAGAAGGGGAGTAAGGATAACCCTAGTAACTATAGGCCGGTGAGTCTCACTTCTGTTGTGGGCAAAGTCTTAGAGAGAATTGTAAGGGATAGGATTTATGAACATCTGGATAGGAATAATGTGATCAAGGATAGTCAGCATGGTTTTGTGAAGGGCAGGTCGTGCCTCACAAACCTTATTGAATTCTTTGAGAAGATGACTAAGGAGGTGGACGAGAGGAAAGCGGTAGATGTGGTGTATATGGATTTTAGTAAGGCGTTTGATAAGGTTCCCCATGGTAGACTACTGCAAAAAATACGGAGGTATGGCATTGAGGGTGAGTTGGAGGTTTGGCTTAGGAATTGGCTGGCTGGAAGAAGACAGAGGGTAGTAGTTGATGGTAAAGGTTCATCTTGGAGTGCCGTCACTAGCGGTGTTCCGCAAGGATCTGTTTTGGGACTATTGCTGTTTGTCATTTTTATAAATGACCTGGAGGAGGGGCTAGAAGGTTGGGTGAGCAAGTTTGCGGATGATATAAAAGTCGGTGGAATTGTTGACAGTGAGGAAGGATGTGTCAGGTTACAGCGGGATATAGATAAGCTGCAGAGCTGGGCAGAAAGTTTGCAAATGGAGTTCAATGTAGCTAAGTGTGAGGTGATTCACTTTGGTAAGAGTAACAAGAAGATGGGGTAATGGGCTAATGGTCGGATACTTGGTAGTGTGGATGAGCAGAGGGATCTTGGTGTCCATGTCCACAGATCTCTGAAAGTTGCCACCCAGGTAAATAGTGCTGTGAAGAAGGCATATGGTGTACTGGCTTTTATTGGTAGAGGAATTGAGTTCCGGAGTCCTGAGTCATGTTGCAGTTGTATAAGACTCTGGTGCGGCCGCATCTGCAGTATTGTGTGCAGTTTTGGTCACCATACTATAGGAAGGATGTGGATGCACTGGAACAGGTGCAGAGGAGGTTTACCAGGATGTTGCCTGGTATGGTAGGAAGATCGTATGAGGAAAGGCTGAGGCACTTGGGGCTGTTTTCATTGGAGAAAAGAAGGTTTAGGGGTGACTTGATAGAGGTGTACAAGATGATTAGGGGTTTAGATAGGGTTGACCGTGAGAACCTTTTTCCATGTATGGAGTCCGCTATTACGAGGGGGCATAGCTTTAAATTAAGGGGGGGTAGGTATAGGACAGATGTTAGGGGTAGGTTCTTTACTCAGCGAGTCGTGAGTTCATGGAATGCCCTGCCAGTAGCAGTGGTGGACTCTCCCTCTTTATGGGCATTTAAACGGGCATTGGATAGGCATATGGAGGATAGTGGGCTAGTGTAGGTTAGGTGGGCTTGGATCGGCGCAACATCGAGGGCCAAAGGGCCTGTACTGCGCTGTATTTTTCTATGTTCTATGTTCTATGTTCACCCTTTCAGATGCTGAGCACATCTGGAGCCGTGTCTCTGATTAAGTCAACAAATCTAGAACCAGGTCTTGAACTGAGTCAGCAAATCTGAAATTATGTCTTAGATTCAGTGAGAACATCTGAAATTGTTCTTCAGAAACAGTCAGGTCATCTGGAAGTGAGCAAAAATGGATTTGTGTAGCTATCTACAGTAATCCAGAAATTGCCATCACCTCAGTGTTGCAGCATGATATAGCGATCTTTCCTCACATTTTCCAAAAATCATTCTAGCAAGACAATGACTGACCTGTTGTGTTTGGTTTTCTGTTGTTGTTGAAGGGTTTTTGCTGTGTGGGAACATTATAAGCCATGTAGTGAGTCAGAAATTGAAATGAACTAATTTCTGAAAACAAAATCCTTCATCTGAATTGTTAACTCTATTTCTCTCTCCTTCTCTCTCTCTTTCTCTCTCTCTCACTGTCTCTCCAGAAACTGCCAAATTTGCTGAGTATTTCCAGCATATTCTCTCGGTATTTCAGGCTTCCAGTACCTGCAGTTTTCTTTTTGTGCGTGTTGTTACATGTTAACATTTTCACTGATCATTCTGGATGCTGAAGAGAAGACCATACATCAAGCTGCACATTTCAGGAGAAGAAACAGAGTAGGGTTTGAATCCTGAGACCTGGCGCAAGGTGAGGGTCTGTAAAGATTCAAGCCCACCCTCAATATTTTCAATAAATTGTGATCCATCTGATTGCCAAAACGCAGTCAAATTCTATACTCTACACCTCAGTCCCCTAAGAGTGTAATAAAATATTTCACGAACACAAAATACTCAAGTTTAGTTATAAAAAAAGAAATGTTTTTCTTCATCAAGCAGAAGTGGAAATTAAACATCTGTGCCAATGGTCCTTGAACAATACCATACCTTATGTCCATGATGAATGTTCCTGAAGCATTCTAAATGTTTTGCTATTTGCATCTGTAAACAGTTGACAATTTGTAGGCACATCTCACTGGATTTCTGGCAGAGCTCCTTCTGTTAAAGTGTATGCTAATTGCCTGTCATTATGCTTCTCATCATGAGCCACAGTGTCATCCCAAATCTACCACCCTGACCTCAAAGCCATAGTGTCAGGAGCCATCTCATAGACAATACTGGCCCCTAACCCAGAGATAATGCTAATGGGATTCTAAATGCAAAGGTTTTCATTTAGAAAGAGTGTGGTATGAGGGAGAGCCCTCTCAGCAGGAGCTGCACTTTCAGCTTTAGCTGCTCAGGGAACAGATGGTAGGGTAGATCATGGAAAATATAGGTTGGTGATGAGCTGGTAGTTTGAGTAAGTCAGTCTCAGTGAAGTAAACACATTGAGCCGATTGCTCAATGAATGGATGATTGAAGTTTACTCTTTGTAGAGCCCAGCATCATCAAACAGTAAGGAGGGAATCTGGAGGGAGTGGGGTTAATGTGATGACTGGTATAATGGGTTCACTCTGACACAGAGATACAGGACACCATAAATTTTAACAATCCAGACAGACTTTTCTCACCTTTTCCTTTCTCCAGTTTATTGATGACATTTTCAGTGCCATTTCCTGCTCCTCCCACAAACTGAAACATCACATTGACTTTGTTTTGAGCTTTCACAATTCTTTGCCTTTACTATCTCTCCTCCTCTCTCTTTCTTCTCTTTCCTTACTGTGCTTCTCTGTCAGTGTTTCTGTTGGGAGTTGACAAATTATTCACTTTCAGCCCAAAGCCATGGACAGCTCACTCTGACTTCACACAAATACTTCAAACGCAATTCCTCTGATGACTCTAACTGTTCCATTCTCTCATTGCTCACTCTCTGTTCAGATGACGCAACTTCTTATACTTGCATTTCCAGCAGGTTTTCCTCTTTCCTTAGTTCAGAATTCCCTCATTGAGGCTGTAAGACCCTTTACCACATGTAATCTGTTTCTCCCAGGCCTACTCTCTCCCCTTTCCTTTCTTACTGGAGTTGCATTAGAATTCCCGTTGCCCTCACCTTACTCTCTCTCAGCCTCTGTACTCAACAGGCCACCCATCCTCTGTCATGTCTGTCAATGTGATGCCACTAACAAATGCATCTTCCTTTACAAACATTGCCCAGAGACTGTTCCCTCCATGAGACCCTGGGCCACTCCCAAGTCAGAAGTTATATGCCCTCCCTTTCTTACAGCAGCTTCCTGGTCAAGTACAGGAGATGGGTCACCTGTCCATCTATTCCATCCCTTCCCATTGCCCAAGGTCCCAAGCAGCAACTTACTTCCACTTTTATCTGTCTATAGGCTATATACTGTATTCACTGCTCACAGTGTAGTGTCCTCAGTCAGGAACATGACCGAATATAGCCCAAGGATGATAACATCACATGTAGAAATTCAATTGCTTTCCCAGACTAAAATCAGCCAACTCAATGCAGATCAGGCTTGCAGTTAAATTACCCACTAACCTACGGGTGGCATTGCACCATTTGAATAACCTGATCATTGTGTTAACAATGTTATCAAACCATTCCATTGCCTCAATAATTACTGGTCTGAAATCTACTGGCAGTTTCAACCTTTGCCTGAAGAGCAAATGCAAATCTCTTTCCTGCTGCATTTTGTCTGATGATCTACTCTTCACTCTGCAATCATGTTCACAGTTTGTAGTGTTTATGTGCATTAACTAACATTTCTCAACATTAAATGATAATTGTCATTCATCTGCCCAGTTGCTAGGTGACTGTAGATCTCTCTGAATGATGTCCTTCAGCACTGAGACACACAAAAGGTTTACTGGGATTTTAGTGCAGAAACAATAAAGGGTGATCATTATGTAGCAGTGATGATGGGAACATCTGCAATTCATTCCTGAACATCAGCCCAGTGGTTCTGAGGTTCTGACTTAATGTCCATAATTAAGTTGGGACATTTAAGACTAGTTTCCTGTTGGTTTAAGTTTCAAAGATGGATCATGAGAATTACATACATTTTTTAAAAATTGAACACGCTCTGGACAGTTCATGTGGTCATTGCCATTGATACGGTCCCCAAAGCAAGAGAATGAATGAGACAGTGAGAGAGAGAGAGAGAGAGTGTGTGTGTGTGTGTGAGACAGAGAGAGATGGGTGAGAAAGAGCAAGGTGGAGATGGAGAGAGAAAGGGAGATGGGAGGGAGGGGCAGAGAGAGTGAGGTGGGGGAGAGAGAGAGAGAGGTGGGGGAGAGAAAGAGAGAGAGAGAGAGAGAGAGAGAGATGGGGGGAGAGAGAGAGAAAGGTTAGTTCAAAACTTAGGGAAAGAAGGTGTGTCAGAGGCTGACCCTTCAACTGCTTTCTTGGTGAGGTCAGTGTGTTCTAATTAAAAAATTGAATAGGAAAGAGTCCGATCCAACTTGTACTGTTAATTGGATGTAAATAAGATTGCAGTTTAGGAGCTGTAGTTATGTAATAATTTTAATATGAATAATTAATGCTGCTGGGAAAACTCTATTATAAATATGTTAATTAGACATATTGTCAGTATTCCTACACCGTGATTAGATTCTTAGAACGCATTTATATTCACACCTCTGTTACTGACAATAAACTGTGAATATAAACAAAGTGGCTGTCACAGGCAATGCTCAATGCCAAATTGATGGTTTCAAAATCTCTTCACGCAATAAGTCTGCTCCCAATCCCAGTGTCATCTTGGCACACAGTAAAAGTCTCCTCATGCATCAGAAGGATGAGAGCCTGTGACAACATTTCATTGCAGCACCAGGGGAGGGCTGTATTACCCATTGAACGGTAAGAGGCTGTATGCTTACAGCTTTAGGAATGGCTGTGTAAGGCTTGTACATAGTTACAGAAATTATTCAGGAAGGCTCATGGAATGTTGTCCAAAGGACCTGCCACACTGGAATGAAGACATTACGTTTTTGAGAGCAGACTCCACCTGGAGTAACTGTGTTCATGGGGAGGTGATGGCTGGGTAGTATTATTACTGGACTGTTAATCCAGAGACCAGGTAATGTTCTGAGGACCCACATTCAAATCCTTCCAGAACAATTGATGGAATTTAGAACATAGAACATAGAAAAGTACAGCACAGAACAGGCCCTTTGGCCCATGATGTTGTGCTGAAGATTAATTCTAATGTAAAATAAAATAACTTAATTTTCCATCCCTCAATTCACTGTTATCCCTTTGCAAGTCCAGCAGTCGCTAAAATGTCTCTAATGACTCTGCTTCCACCATCACCGCTGGCAACGCATTCCATGCATTCACAACTCTCTGCGTAAAGAACCTACCTCTGACATTCCCTCTATACCCTTCTCCTAATATCTTACAATATGACCCTTCGTACCAGTCAATCCTGCCCTGGGGAAAACTCTCTGGCTATTGACTTTATCCATTCCTTTCATTATCTTGTACACCTCGATCAGGTCACCTCTCTTCCTCCTTCTCTCCAGAGAGAAAAGTCCGAGCTTATTCAGCCTTTCTCCATAAGGCAAGCCCTCGAGTCCAGGCAGCATCCTGGTAAACCTTCTTTGCACCCTCTCCAAAGCCTCTGTATCTTTCCTATAGTAGGGCGACGAGAACGAGACAATATTCCAAGTGTGGTCTCACCAGGGACCTGTAGAGCTGTAGCAAAACCTTGCGGCTCTTAAACTCAATCCCACTGTTAATGAAAGCCAAAACACCATCTGCTTTCTTAACAATCCTATCCACTTGGGTGGCAACTTTAAGGGATCTATGTACTTGAACACAAAGATCCCTCTGTTCCTCCACACTGCCAAGAATCCTGTCTTTAATCCTGTGTTCAGCATCCGATTTCAACCTTCTAAAATGCATCACTTCGCATTTATCCAGGTAGAACTCCCTCTGCCGTTTCTCAGCCCAGCTCTGCATCCTGTCTATGTCACACTGCAGCCTGCATAGCCCTCGATACTATCAACAGCACCTCCAACCTTTGTGTCATCTACAAATTTACTAACCCACCCCTCAACCTCCTCATCCAAGTCATTTATAAAAACTACAAAGAGCAGAGGCCCAAGAACAGAGCCCTGCGGGACCCCACTCAACACTGACCTCCAGGCAAAATACTTTCCATCTACAACCACTCCCTGCCTTCTGTCAGTCAACTAATTCTGAATCCACACAGCCAAATCTCCCTGTATCCCATACCTCCTGACTTTATGAATGAGCCTACCATAAGGAACCCTATCAAATGCCTTGCTGAAATCCATATATACCACACTCAATGCTCGACCCTCATCCACCTGTTTTGTCACATCCTCAAAGAACTCAACAAGACTTGTGAGGCATGACCTGCCCCTCATAAAGCCATGCTGACTGCCTTTAATCACATTATGCTTTGCCAAATAGTCATAAATCCTATCCCTCAGAATTCTTTCCAAAACTTTGCTGACCACAGACATAAGACTGACTGGTCTGTAATTACCAGGGATTTCCCTATTACCCTTCTTGAAAAGAGGAACAACATTCACCTCCCTCCAATCCTCTGGTACAACTCCCATGGAGAGTGAGGAGGTAAAGATCTTTGCCAGCAGCTTAGCAACCTCCTTTCCCGCTTCCCGGAGCAGCCTGGGATAAATCTGGTCTGGCCCTGGGGACTTATCAATCTTAATGTTCGCCAAAATTTCCAGCACATCAACTTCATCAATCCTGATCTGGTCAAGCCTGTATCCCAGCTCCTCTAAGTTTTCATTTACAGCAAGTTCCCTTTCCTTGGTGAAAACCAAAGCAAAAAACTCATTTAGGGCTTACCCAATCTGCTCAGACTCCACGCGCAAGTTCCCTACGCTATCCCTGACCAGACCTACCTCCTCCCTGATCATTCTCTTATTCCTCACGTATGAGTAAAATGCCTTTGGGTTTTCCATAGTCCTTCCTGCCAAGCCTTTTTTGTGCCCCCTCCTGGCTCTCCTCAATCCATTTCTGAGCTCTTTTCCAGCAAACCTGTAATCCTCTAAAGCTGTACTAGATCCTTCCTGCCTTCTTCCTTTTGAACAGCTCCTCTGTTCTCGTCATCCAAGGTTCCTTAATCTTACCCTTTTTTACCTGTCTCAGAGGAACAAATTCATGCATCATTCGCAACAACTGCTCCTTAAACAGTCTCCACATGTCTGTTGTGCCCTTTCTGTGGAACAATTGCTCCCAATCTGTACTTCCCAACTTCTGTCTGATAGCGTCATAATTTCCTTTTCCCCAACTAAATATCTTTCCTTGGTAACTGCTCCTTTCCCTCTCCAAGGCTATGGGAAATGTGAGGCTGTTGTGGTCTCTGTCACTGAAGTGTTCTCCCACCGCGAGATCTGAAACCTGTCCTGGCTCATTGCCATCCACCAAATCCAAAATGGCCTCTCCCCTTGTCGGTCTGTCTACATACTGAGTAAGGAAACCCTCCTGAACACACCTGACAAAAACAGCTTCATCCAAACCATCTGCACTAAGGAGGTTCCAGTCGATGTGGGGAAAGTTGAAATCACCCATATCAGCAACCCTGCCACATCTGCATTTTTCCAAAATCTGCCCACCTATGCATTGTTCAATCTCTCTGCTGCTACTAGGGGGATTGTAGAAACCTCCAGTGAGGTGGGGTTCCCTTGCTGTTCCTAACTCCCACCCATACTGACTCAGTAGATAAACCTTCCTCAACAACCTTTGTTTCTGCAGCTGTGATGCACTCTCTGATTAGCAATGCTACACCCCCTCCTCTTTTTCCACCCTCCCTGTTCTTTTTAAATGTTCTAAACCCTGAAACATCAAGCAACCATTCCTGCCCCCTGTGAAACCCACGTCTCTTATGGCCACCACATCATAGTCCCAACTACTGATCCATGCTCTAAGTTTATCACTCTTATTTCTGACACTCCTTGCATTAAAGCAGATACACTTTAACCGATCCCTTTGTTTCATCACATGAAAAAGCTTCCTCATAGATTCACTACATCCTATCACTGCCCCATCTACAACTACCTCCCTCTCAAATATATAGCTCTGGCTCCCATCCCCCTGCCAAACTAGTTTAAACCCTCCCAAACTACATGAACAAATCTCCCACCCAGGACATTTGTGCCCCTTCAGTTCAGGTGCAACCCGTCCTTCATGTACAGGTCCCACCTTCCCCAGAAGGTATCCCAATGGTCTAGGTATCTGAAGCCCTCCCTCCTGCACCAGCCTCACAGCCACGTGTTAAGCTGCATTCGCTGACTGTTCCTCATCTCACTATCTCGTGGTGCCGGTAGCAAACCTGAGATTACTTCTCTACTCATCCTGCTCTTCAGCTTCCAGTCTAACTCTCTGTAGTCACTTTTCAGATCCTCAATCCCTTTCCTGGCTATATCATTGGTGCCAATATGTACCACGATTTCTGGCTGCTCACCCTCCCCCTTCAGAATCTTGTAAACCCGATCAGCGACATCCCAGACCCTGGCACCAGGGAGGCAACGTACCCTTCCGGGAGTCCTGTTCCTGACCACAAAATCTCCTGTCAATCCGTCTAACTATTGAGTCCCCTATTACTAGCGCTTTTCTATTCTCCCCCTTCCCTTCTGAGCCACAGTGCCAGGCTCAGTGCCAGAGACCTGACAACTATGGACTTCCCTGGTAGGCCGTCCCCACCAGCAGTATCCAAAATGGTCTACTTATTGCTGAGGGAAACGGCCACAGGGGATCCCTGCTCTTACCCTCGGTTCCCTTTCCTCCCCCTGACAGTAACCCAGCTGTCCTTATACTGTGTCTGGGGAGTGACCACTTCCCTGTACATCCTCTCAATTTCTCCCTCAGCTTCCCGGATGATCCGTAGTTCATCCATCTCCAGCTGCAGTTCCCTAACTTGGTTTTTGAGAAGCTGGAGTTGGGTGCACTCGGCAGAGACATGTATAGTGTCTCTCACCTGCCACAATCTGTAGGAAGAACATGCAACTGCCCTCACATCCATATCCCGCTGCTCTGAAAGCCCATACAGGACTAAACAAAGGAAGAGAAGAAGAAAAAAAGAGAAACCTGAGAACTTACCGAGTTTACAGACTCTTAGTAAGGTTAGAGGAGGTGGGTTGGGATGGAGGCTCCACAGTGTAGGGTCTTCGTATTAGATCTAACCCACTTAAAAACTTCCCAGCAAACCTCGTTTCTCTCCGTCCTCTCTCCTCACCGCTCTGTTCAAAAAATGTTTTTTACTCATCTTCCCAGCAGTAATTCGCTCCTCCCTCACACCTCTTGGCAAAATGAATTCAATAAAAAACATCTGGAATTAAGAATCTGATGATGACCATGAATCCATTGTCAATTATTGGAGAAACCCATCTGGTTCACTAATGCCCATTAAGGAGGGAGTCTGCCATCCTTACCTGGTCTGGCCGACATGTGACTCCAGACCCACAGCATTGTGGTTGACTCTTAACTGTCTTCTGGGCAATTAGGGATGGGCACGAAATGCTGACCCGGCCAGTGATGTTCTCATCCTGTGAATAAATAAAAAAATTCAGTTTGAACCACTGTAACTCAAAGAGACTATATTAACTCTGGGTGGGTATGGCACAGATTCATCAGACTGATATGGGAGATAAGGGGTTAATTCACAATGGCATATTCCATAAATCTGGTTTCCAATCAATGAGAGGTATGACAGAGGCTGTTCTATTTAGTCAGGCTTAGGAAGAAGAATGATCCTTATTTATAATGGAGTGATTGGCTTGTGGTAAAGGAAGACTGAGCCCAGCTCTGGTGGGCCCTAATACTGAAGACATGTTACCATGAACTAAAATGAAGTCTTAGGGATCTGTTACAATGTCAGACAAGCAAATGTCTGTGTTCCATTTGGAAAATAAATAAGAGCAGGCAAATCATTTCAAATTACAGAGAAGCTTATCAGCAACAGATCCCAAATACCATCTAATTAACTGCAAGTCTCACACTTAAACGTTGGTCTAAAAGAAATTAATAGACATCCCCTGACATCTTTAGGAACTGTCAAAGATTGAACTATTACACCGTTTGTCCTGAAAGAGGAATCCTATGTTGCACAAACAGTATACTGAGCTTTACATGCTCATGGCTTCATAGGGAGTAATACCATGGAATTCTCTCTCCAGGTACGGTGGCTCAGCGGTTACCACTGCTGCCTCACAGCACCAGGGTCCCAGGTTCGATTCCAGCCTCGGGCAACTGTCTGTGTGGGTTTCCTCCGGGTGCTCCAGTTTCCTTCCACAGTCCAAAGATATGCAGGTCTGGTGAATTGACCATGCTAAATTGCCCCTGGGTTAGGTGCCATAGTCAGAGGGAAATGGGTCTGGGTGGGTTACTCTTCAGAGGGTCGGTGTAGACTTGTTAAAGATGAGTGGTAGCAGTGGTTACCACTGCTGCCTCACAGCGCTAGAGACCCGGATTCAATTCCCGCCTCAGGCGACTGTCTGTGTGGAGTTTGCACATTCTCCCCGTGTCTGCGTGGGTTTCCTCCAGGTGCTCCGGTTTCCTCCCACAGTCCAAACATGTGCAGGTTAGCTGAATTGGCCATGCTAAATTGCCCGTAGTGTTAGGTGAAGAGGTAAATGTCAGGGAATGGGTCTGGGTGGGTTGCTCTTCAGCGAGTCAGTGTGGACTTGTTGGGCTGAAGGGCCTGTTTCCACACTGTAAGTAATCTAATCTGCCAATAATTCTCTTTATGACACAGCATACATTTATATAGAACAGTAAAACATCCCAAAGTATTTCACAAGAATATTATCAAGTAGATAGGTCCCAGTTTGTCTCTGGAACTTTTCATTGCACATGGTTAACCAAGAGAATGCAGGAGTTGGTGAAGACTCCAATTTGTAAGCTTCTGCCAGCTTTCTGTTTTCTCTTTCCTGTCATCTATGCCATTGACTCTGTCTCTTTTTATTCAATTAGTTTTGATTTATTTTTTGATTTGATTTATTGTCACATGTATCTAAGTACAGTGAAAAATATTGTTTTGCAAACAGTACAGGCAGATCATAGTAAGTAAGGATGCATTATAAGAAGGATGTGAAAGTTTTGGAAAGGGTTCAGAGGATATTTACTAGGTTGTTGCCTGGTATGGAGGGAAAGATGGTCTTACGAGGCAAGGCTGAGGGAACTGAGGCTGTTTTCGTTAGAGAGAAGAAGGTTGAGAAGTGACTTAATTGAGACATATAAGATAATCATAGAGTTAGATAGGGTGGACAGTGAGAGCCTTTTTCATCGGATGGTGATGGTTAACATGGGAGAACATAGCTTTAAATTGAGGGGTGACAGATTTAGAACAGATGTTAGGGGCAGTTTCTTTACTCAGAGAGTAGTAGGGGCGTGGAACGGCTTGCTTGCAGCAGTAGTAGACTTGCTGACATTAAGGGCATTTAAATGGTCACTGGACATTGTGGGAGAAAATACATGTCCCAGCCTCCCCAGGACATGACCACAAAACAGACAATACATAATGTCTGCACTTAGCCACTGAGCCTACCCACAATGCCTCAAATTGGCCAAACCAGCTGCCCCAGACGTCTCACATACCTCAGGACATGACTCATCCAGCCCCAGGCCAAGAGAATATACTTCTTCAGATTAACTGATAATGAGCCTCACTCTCCACAATAGCCCAGCACCTCTGAGGGCACAGCTGCTCCCACTAGGAGTCAAGCCTTCACAAAGGGTACCCAAACAAGGACGCACCAAAAGTACTTCACTTGCCCCCCTCAACAATACGAACACATTGATACCAGGATGAAACCCACTAACACCTCCTTCAGCCAAGGATCGGAATCTCCTGAGTCAATTAAGAAACTCATTGTCAGACACCGGACACTTGATTCTTTTCAATGCTTGAACTTTATTTCTCTTTGTTGTACAACTCACACCATTGTCTCAGAGCTCACTGTTGTAAGGGTATAAAACTCTCTGTTCGGGGATGAAGCTGTAGCTCCTTCTGAACAGCCTGTCAGTGAATGTTTCAGTGGGGTCAGTGGCTCGGAATATGTGTAGTTCCTGAGGACCAGAGGGGGGGATTCTGCTCGAGTGCTGTCGGTTCGGCGCGGCGGACATGTGCTGGCGGGGGGGGGCGCGGGGATCGTGTTGCGGGTCGTCGGAGCTGCTGGGGACCATCGCTGGATCGTGATTGGACGTTGGAGGATCGTTTGGTTGTGCTGACCTGCTCTTGGTGGATCTTTATGCTGGCTTCGGCCTAACGCCAATTCAGGTACCAGCCAACCTCAGAGCTATGGCCTCAGCAGCCGCTCGCAGTCCAGGCCAGGGCATTCGCAACACAGTCAGGGTGACTGTGAAGAAGGTGGAGGAGCACACTCCAGTCAATCGGATGGTGTTCATGAAGATTTTACTGGAGTGAACGGGGTTTGAAAGACCATTGTTCGGGAAAAGGAGAGGGAGGATCCTATTGAGCGGTTTCCTGAGAGACTGTCAAAGCTATTTGACAGAATGCCTCATCGCCAGAACTTTGCAACAAGCACCAAGACATGGCTTGGCTGGTGGTGAGAAGGGCTCTGCCTGTGAGATCCTTTATGCACGCCTGGACTCTCTGCTGCACCGCACACTGCCCTTGAAGCGGCTGCGGGGGGGGGGGGGGGGAGACGAGACTGTCACGCACCTCCTTCTGGAATGTGCCTGTGCGGAAGAAGTCTGGAGATTTTGTTGCAAACGTTTTGTCCCCTGTCTAGGTGACATCCTCAGTGCTTGGGAGGATAAACAGGAAGACAGCTAACAATCCGCATCCACGAACATCAACTAGCCACGAAACGACACAACCAGCTATCCCTAGTAGCCACACACGCAGACGACAAGCAACATGAATTTGACTGGGACAACACTACCATTATAGGGCAAGCGAAACAAAGAACAGCCAGGGAATTCATCGAAGCCTGGCACTCATCCACAAACTCCATCAACAAACACATCGACCTGGACCCAATATACCGGCCACTACAACGGAAACTGACAACCGGAAGCGGCAGGGACAGGACATTATAAATGCCGGAGGAAACACCACAGAAGTGCTTCACAGGAGGCTCACAAGCACTGAGGATGTCAACTAGACAGGGTCCGAAACGTTTGCAACAAAAACTTCCAGCTCAGCGAACAGAACCACAGCAACGAGCACCCGAGCTACAAATCTTCTCACAAACTTTGAAGTCTGGAGAGGAATGCAGTGGTGTTTGTCGAGGTTTGTCCCGGGCAGCGCCGTGACGTGCTCCGTGCTCTACGGTCTGTTCCCCGGGACGCACACCGAGACGAACATCAACTGTGCCTGGAGGATCATCAACTCGGTGAAGGACGCTCTCTGGGCGGTCCGAAACCTGCTGATCTTCCAGCTGAAGGAGTTGACCCTGACTGAGTGTTGCAGACTGGCACATTCCAAGGTCCAGGACTACGTGTTGAGGGACGCGCTGAAGCTTGGGGCAGCTGCCGCCAAGGCGCGGTGGGGAAAGACCACCGTGTAACATCTGCCTGCCTAACGAAGAACAGGGGGCTCATGCAGTCATTTGGGCTCCGCTGACACCTCAGCTAAAAATGTAATTGTACAGACCTGTAAATAGGAATGATTACTCTGTTTTCGGCATGCAAACAAATGGAATGTTTACATGTGTATGGCATGTCCAACTGTACAGACCATTAAAGTATTTTATGAATAAAGTATATTTTTGAAATAAAAAAAAATAATGTTTCAGTGGGGTCAAGTCTCTTCCATGATATCGCTGTTTGTGAAATAAATCCTTGTCAGTTCTCAGTCTGATCTGTGTGCTTGTAATCTCTGATTAACTGGCCTAAATTCTCCGGCAGACATACATATGGATAATAATGGAACGGTGTAGGTTAGATGGGTATCAGATTATTTTAACAGGTCGGGGGCAACATCGAGGGCCAAAGGGCCTGTACTGCGCTGTAACATTCTATGTTCCATGTTCTATGTAAAGGTATACCGATCATAGGGTATTTAGACAGAGCAAGTCATACAGGAGGTGTACACAGCAAGAACATGATTAGCAAGGTTAGTATTATTTAAAGTGAGAGAACTGAAAAATGTGTTGTTGGAAAAGCGCAACAGGTCAGGCAGCATCCAAGGAGCAGGAGAATCGACATTTTGGGCATAAGCCCTTCTTCAGGAATTATCCTGCTGCGCTTTTCCAGCAACACATTTTTCAGCTCTGATCTCCAGCTCTGCAGTCCTCACTTTCTCCTAGTTAAAGTGAGAGAGGTCCATTCATCAGTCTAATAACAGCAGGGACGAAGCTGTTCCTGAACCTGTTGGTACGTGTGTCCAGAGTTGAGTGTGGTGCTGGAAAGACACAGCAGGTCAGGCAGCATCCGAGGAGCAGGAGAATCAACATTTTGGGCATAAACTCTTCATCAGGAATGAGGCTTGTGAGCTGGGGGGGGCTGAGAGATAAATGGGATGGGGTGGGACTGGGGGGAATGTGATAGGTATATGAAAGTGAGGGAAAAGGTGATAGGTCAGAGAGCAGGCCGGAGTGGATAAATGGAAAAGGTGATGGACAGGTCAAGAGGGCAGTGCCAAGTTGGAGACTTGGGACTGAGATAATGTAGGGACAGGGGAAATCAGGAAACTGGTGAAATCCATATTGATCCCTTGTGGTTGCAGGCTCCCAAGGCAGAAGATGAGGCATTCTTTCTCCAGGCATTGGGGGGTTCGGGTTTGGCAATGGAGGAGGCCCAGGACCTGCATGTCCTTGACTGAGTGGGAGGGGGAGTTGAAGTGTTCAGCCACTGGTGGGGTTGGTTGGTGTGGCTGTCCCAGAAATGTTCCCTGAAATGATCTGCAAGTTGGCCTCCTGTCTCCCCAATATAGAGGAGACCACATTGGGTGCAACAGATACAGTAGATGACATTGTTAGAGGTACAGGAACATTTCTGTCAGATGTGGAATGATCTTTTGGGGCCTTGGACAGAAGTGGGGGGGGGGGGGGGGGGGGGAAGGTGTGGGCACAGGCTTTGCACTTCCTGTGGTGGCAGGGTAAGGTGCCGAGAGTGGGGTGCAGGATGTGGGATGTGGATCTGATGAGGAAGTGGCAGAGGGAATGGTCACTCCAGAACATTGATAGAAGTGGGGTGGGGAATATGTCCCTGGTGGTGGAGTCTCTTTGTAGGTGGTGGAAGTGGTGGAGGATGATGTGATGTATATGGGTGTTGGTGGGGTCGAAGGTGAGGACCAGGAGGGCTGATTCCTTGCTGCGGTTGGAGGGCTGGTGTGTGAGGGTGGAGGTGCGGGAAGTGGAGGAGATAGGCTGGAGGGCATCGTCAACCATGTGGGAGGGGAAATTGCGATCTTTGAAGAAGGAGGCCATCTGGGATTTTCTAAGGTGGAATTGGTCATCCGGGAACAGATGCAGCAGAGGTGGAGGAATTGGGAATAAGGGATCGCGATTTTACAAGAGGTAAGGTAGGAGGAGGTGTAGACCAGGTAGCTGTGGGAGTCATTGGGTTTGTAGTAGATGTCTATATTGGTTGCCGGAGATGGTGAAAGGTGTTAGTGAAGTTGATGAACTGTTCAAGATTAGATTAGATTACTTACAGTGTGGAAACAGGTCCTTCAGCCCAACAAGTCCACACCGACTGGCCGAAGCGCAACCCACCCATACCCTTACATTTACCCCTTCTTACCTAACACTACAGGCAATTTAGCATGGCCAACTCACCTGACCTGCACATCTTTTGGACTGTGGGAGGAAACCGGAGCACCCGGAGGAAACCCACGCAGACACGGGGAGAATGTGCAAACTCCACACAGTCAGTCGCCTGAGTCGGGAATTGAACCCGGATCTCTGGTGCTGTGAGACAGCAGTGCTAACCACTGTGCCACCGTGCCACCCACAAAGGTCCTCATGGGAGCACAAGGTAGCGCCGATACAGTCATCGATGTAGCGGAGGAAAAGGTGGGGAATGGTACTGGTGTAGTTGCGGAAGTTGGACTGTTCCATGCACCTGACAAAGAGGCAGGCATAACTGGGGCCCATGTGGGTACTCCTCAAAGACCTTCGTTTCCCTGACCCCCTACGCCTTATCTTCACCATGGACATCAAGTCCCTGTACACATCTATCCACCACGATGAAGGCCTCCAAGCCCTCGGTTTCTGCCTCTCATGCCATCCCAACCAGTACCTTTCCACCGATACACTCATCCGCCTGGCGGAACTGGTCCTCACCCTCAACAACTTCTCCTTCCAATCCTCCCACTTCCTCCAAACCAAAGGGGTAGCCGGGGCACCCACAGTTTATGCCCAAAATGTCGATTCTTCTGCTCCTCGGATGCTGCCTGATCTGCTGTGTCATTCCAGCACCACATTCAACTCTGGACACACGTACCAACAGGTTCAGGAACAGCTTCTTCCCTGCTGTTATTAGATGGATGAATGGACCTTTCTCACTTTAAATAATACTAACCTTGCTAATCATGTTCTTGCTGTTGTGTTCAAGCTGCTGTATCTTCTGCCTGATGGAAGAGGTTGAAAGGGAGCATTACTGCGGTGGGAGGGGTCTTTGATGATTCAACCGGAAATATAAATAGAGTCCATGGATGGAAACTTGTCTTCCATGATGATTTGGCCTGCACACACCACCTTCTGTAGTTTTGCATGGTCCTGGGCAGAGAAGTTGCCTTACCAGGCCGTTCTGCACCCACATCATATGCTTTCTATACTGCACTGTTAAAGGTTGGTGAGGGTCCTTATGGACATGTCAGCTTTCCGAACCTGTCTAAGGAAGAAGAAGCATTGTGCCTTCTTGACCAGTGCATCTACATGGGAAGTCCAGGGCAGGTTGTCAGGAAGGATGCCAAGGCCAGAGAAAGGGTACAGAGGAGATTTACCAGAATGAGCCAAGTCAGTTAATATGGATTGATGAGAGGAGCCTTGGAGAGGAGAGGTTCAGGGAGATTTAAATGGGTGTTCAAAAATAGATGGATTTTAATAGAGAAGTTAAGGCGAAATTGTTGCCACAACAAGAGAACACAGATTTAAGGTAATTGATAAAAAAGAGCATGATAGGAGATATCTTTAACAAGCAGGAGATGTTAGAATCATGAAACTGTTGCCTGAATGTTTGGTGGTTATGATTCAATAATTACTATCAAGGTGGAGTCGAATCAATACTTGGAACAGATAAATGTATGGGATATGGGGTAAGAGTTGGGGGAGTGAGATAAATCAAGTAACTTTTCCAAATGGCCAGTACAGGTGCAGAAGGCTGAATGGCATTTCTTTGCACTGTATATGTAGTGATTGGAATCAGGTGGATCTTATTGACAGTGAGATCCTTGATTGGGATTGCTAACCTGGGCCAATCAGGGAGCCCTGGCTGACAGAGATAAATGGGAGATTCAGAGTCTCCTTTGTCTAGGAACTGGCGCTGAGCTGGCTGACCACACCCAGTGTTCTGTGCACAAGTAAATAAAGGGTGGACCCGGTGATGGGATACCTACCTCTGTACCGTCATTTCAATATAATTCTATGATTCTTTCATCTCTACAGGGCATTTTTTGATGTCAGAATATCTTGATACGTTTTGCAGCCAACAAAGGATTTTTGATGTGCTTTAAAATTAACACTATCTACTCCTAAACAGCAGATGGTAACCTCTCACAAACACCACACAATAATTGCCAGGTTTTGATTTAATTATTTTGATAGAGAAGTAAATTCTGATCAATGACAAAGTCCCACTCTTCGTTGAAATAATAGCATGATATATTTTGTTTCCACTTAAGACAGCGTATGAAGCCTGAGTTCAACATCTTACCTCAAAGACACTCCCCTGAAGTGACAACTTGTGTATTGTGCTGAAGTGTGCTGCCTGAGAGACAAAGAGCTGGCTGCCACTGGAGTTAATTGCTGTCTGAAAGGGAAGAGGAGTAAAAAGAAACACTGTCTGAACTTCAACAAGATAAAGATTCATCTCCCAATTCTTTGTCATTTGAAACTTTCTTCAAATTGCAAGGAGCATGGAGAGATTTCAAGGTCAATTGTGTTTTAAAAATACCTTTTTTTTCAATCTGTGAATGGCTTGAAAATGACTCATGACTTTAATCATCTTCAACAGGAATTATTTATATGAACCCTGCAATAATTATTTATTAATAACATGCATTTAGTTTATACATTTCATTCATCTTTTATGATTTTCAGATTTGTGAATTATTTTTATGAATTGAATTCACTATTTTAATATTTTATTGAAATTGTAATTTCATTCAAAATCTGAAACTCTCTCGCCCAAAGTGCTTAAGCAGCCGGAGGTCAATTGGAGATTTCGATACCAAGATCGATAAAGATTTTGTTGATTAGTGGTGGCTGACGGTGTTCAGGAATGGGTCAACTAGGATCTCATTGAGTTGTTGGGGAAAGGGTACTATTACTGGACTGTTAATGATTAGATTAGATTCCCTACAGTATGGAAACAGGCCCTTCGGCCCAACAAGTCCACACCGACCCTCCGAAGAGTAACCCCTGCCCCCCCCCCTATATTTATCCCTGACTAATCCACCTAACACTACGGGCAATTTAGCACAGCCAATCCACCTAATCTGCATATCTTTGGACTGTGGGAGGAAACCGGAGCACCTGGAGAAAACCTTCATAGACACAGGGAGAATGTGCAAACTCCACACAGACAGTCACCCAAGGCAGGAATTGAACCCAGGTCCCTTGCGCTGTGAGACAGCAGTGCTAACCACTGAACCACGATGCCACCCTAAAGACCTAACTAATCTAGAGATCCAACTAATGTTCTGGGGACCCGGGTTCAAATCCTGCTATGGCAGATGATGGAATTTGAATTCAATAAAAAATCTGGAATTGAGAGTCTAATGATGACCATGAATCCATTGTTGATTGTTGGGAAAACCCATCTGGATCACTAATATCCTCTCTTTTAGGGAAATGAAACTACCATCCTTACCCGGTCTGGCCTACATGTGACTCCAGACCTGCAGCAATATGATTGACTCTGAAATGTCCTCTGGGTAGTTAGGAATAGGCAATAAATCCTGGCTCAGGCAGTAATGCCATCGTCCCATGTATAAATAAAAAAAGCTCCGGATGACCAAGCTCCACTCTTCCACAGGCATGTGAGTGAGGGAGTCTGGCTTTGTCCTGGCAAAGCCTGAGTTGACGCAGGGCAAGTTATTCTCTGAGACAAAATTCAGCTTTAGGGATGTTGACCCTCCCTCATCCCAGGGCAGAGGGAATCAGGTCAAGTTGGAATAACCCCAGGAATATGTCTGGCAGGCCAGCATGAGAGAGTGGTGAAGGAGGGTCCTTTGACAAACAGGGGAATGTACACCTTAGAAGAGAAGACTGGGCAAAGTGGAACAAGATCCCAGAAATAAGAACATTTTGGGTTAGCTTTATGAGGGCTGAATAGCCTCCTGCAGTTCCAAAGTCCTTTCATAGCAGATTCTGTGAACCTTTGGACAATGGGGAGGGGTGGTTCATGGGGTTAACCTGAATGTCAGAGATAATTTCTCAAAATTTTCCCAGAGAATTTCGCTCTGATTTTTCCCTCCCTAGGGCCTGGTTTTATTGGTGTGTGAGACATTTTGATCCAACGTTTTACTGGACAATGTGCGTGTGGTTACAGCCTGGAAATCTGTCCACTTTTCTTCCATAGATTCCCATTTCACAGAAAAAAAATAACATTGCACAGCACGGAAAGAATTGTTGTATAATCAGTTCTGAAAGGGTTAATTTTGGGGATTATGGTAAACTCCATCCATTCAAATCATGTCTTATAAGTTTGGGTGAGGAAAAGGTGGAACTGCTAAGGATGTCACAGTTGACAGACCTCTCATTTACCTCTCCATGTCGCCACAGTAACAATATCTAACTTGCTTATACTTGGACTGGCAAGAGGCAAGAAATGTTTGCACCACATAAATGCCAGGCAATGACCATCTTGAGCAAGAGAGAATCTAATCATCATCACTGGAACCCCCACTAACAACATCTTGGGGGTTACCAGTGATTGGAAGCTCAAATTGACTCACCATATAAAAGCAGTGGCTAGAAGAGCAGTTCAGAACCTATAAATACTGCAGTCTTTCTGCATGGACTCTCTGCACAATCTCAAGTCGTCCTTTAGCTCCTTATTATCCTTCTCTCTGTTTCTAATATTACAGTCTTGAAACTGTATTCCCCAAGATTAAGTCATCGGTCTGCTGTTCTGTAAGATCATTTGTAATGAATGAACCTAACTATCTGTATCCAAGAATCAAGCTTGTTTCAGTCTCCAGAAATTGAAATAAAATAAATTGATTAAAAGACACAGGAAACAGAAGTCATTAAAAAGAACACACATTAAACGAGGCAAAATGAATGAATATGGAAAAATAACCTATCGATGAGTATCCAAGCAAATGACTAATGGCTGCAGGAACAGTGGGTTAGAATAAATTCAATTTATAAATAGTTTTTTTGCTTGTTAAAAGTCTCAAAGGTGGGCTTATAAATAGAGCAAAAATGAACAAGGAGGAATCTGCAAATGCTGGTTGAAGCAGGATTGCAATTGTCCATCCTTATTACTTCCAAAAACAAAATCAAAAGTGCTGGAGAAACTCAGCAGATCTGGTAGCATCTGTGGAGAGAAAGCAGAGGTGAATTACTGTGTAGAGTTCTGTAGGTTTCGTCTTCAGGGAACTGACTAGAACAGTGATGGGCTTTATGTTTTGAAAACCTGGGGAGAAGAGAATGCAATAAATGGTAAAATTGTCTGTGAGCAATTGGCAAAAAGAGCAATAATAGTAGTAGAGAAAGGATGTAGATAATGAGTAGGCTTTCAAAGCAGAAAAAAGGTCAATTCTGCTGAGAAAAAGCCCACATAAATAAGATGCTGGCGATGAGTTATCAAAATGGAGAACAGTGTTTCTGAAATTGTTAAACTCAATGCTGAATCCTAAAGGTTGTAAAATGTCTAAGTGGAAATTGAGGCGATGTTCCTCCAGCTTGTGTTCAGCTATGTTATGCAATTGCAGCTGCAACATAAAGCTAAGTTATTGTTGTTGAGTGAGTCTTATGTTCTTCTTCAAATATTACCTTTGGATGGTATTTTTCACCTGTAAAGGTGATGCTGGTTAATGTTTAATCTCAAGACCAACACCGGCTGGAAGAGAATAACATTTTCTCTGTTCAGTTTATTAATATCATGAGCTTGTACCTAGCTGGGTGACACATTAACCATATGAATATCTTAATGTTCTTCACTGTGATAGTCCAACTTTGCTACTATCAGCCCTATACACTGAAGCATTCAACAACATTAGGATGATCCCTGCTTTCCTCTCCAAACCTGTTACTCATCTCAACACCACTGTTATGCACCAGACCAGACTCACTCATGTTAAGAATGTAGCCTACACCCTAACCTTACTTTATTTTAAAGGTAAATGTAACTTGTAATGGTCAAACTACTCAACATTAAGCAAAACACAATTTACTTAAACACTATAGTTAAAATATAACAGAGGAATTTAGAATAACAGCTTTAATGGAAAGTTTAACAGAAGAATAAACACAGTAACTTTGACTAATTGACTGTTCCAATATTGTAACATTCCATAAACACACCTTGGTAAAAAGGCAAATTCAGAAAATTGATTTGTCTCCGAGGTAAGATTTGTCTCCAAGGTTATATCTCATGGAATACAGGGAGAACTAGCCATTTGACAATAGACAATAGACAATAGACAATAGACAATAGACAATAGGTGCAGGAGTAGGCCATTCAGCCCATCGAGCCTGCACCACCATTCAATATAATCATGGCTGATCATCCTTAATCAGTATCCTGTTCCTGCCTCATCTCCATAACCCTTGATTCCACTATCTTTGAGAGCTCTATCCAACTCCTTCTTAAATGAATCCAGAGAGTGGGCCTCCACTGTCCCCTGTGGCAGAGCATTCCACACAGCCACCACTCTCTGGGTGAAGAAGTTTCTCCTGAGCTCTGTCCTAAATGGTCTACCCCATATTTTTAAGCTGTGTCCTCTGGTTCGGCACTCACCCATCAGTGGAAATATGTTTCCTACTGCCAGAGTGTCCAATCCTTTCATAATCTTATATGTCTCAATCAGATCCCCTCTCAATCTTCGAAACTCAAGGGTGTACAAGTCCAGTCGCTTCAGTCTTTCAGTGTAAGGTAATCCTGCCATTCCAGGAATTGACCTCGTGAACCTACGCTGCACTCCCTCAATAGCCAGAATGTCTTTTCTCAAATTTGGAGACTAGAACTGCACACACTACTCCAGGTGTGGTCTCACCAGGGCCCTGTACAGCTGCAGAAGCACCTCTTTGCTTCTATACTCAATTCCTCTTGTTATGAAGGCCAGCATGCTATTAGCCTTCTTCACTAGCTGCTGTACCTGCATGCTTGCCTTCATTGACTGGCGTACAAGAACACCCAGATCCCTCTGTACTGCCCCTTTACATAAATTGATTCCATTGAGGTAGTAGTCTGCCTTCCTGTTCTTGCTACCAAAGTGGATAATCATACATTTATCCACATTAAACTGCATCTGCCATGCATCTGCCCACTCACCTAACTTGTCCAGGTCACCCTGTAATCTCCTAACATCCTCATCACTTTTTACCCTGCCACCCAGCTTTGTATCATCAGCAAATTTGCTAATGTTATTGCTGATACCATCTTCTATATCATTAACATATATTGTAAAAAGCTGTAGTCCCAGCACGGATCCCTGCGGTACCCCACTGGTCACTGCCTGCCATTCCGAAATGGAGCCGTTTATCACTACCCTTTGTTTCCTATTAGCCAACCAATTCTCAATCCAATCCAGTACTTTGCCCCCAATACCATGCACCCTAATTTTACTCACTAACCTCCTGTGTGGGACTTTATCAAAAGCTTTCTGAAAGTCCAGGTACACTACATCTACTGGATTTCCCTCGTCCAACTTCATAGTTACATCCTCAAAAAATTCAAGAAGATTAGTCAAGCATGATTTCCCCTTCATAACTCCATGCTGACTCTGTCCTATCCTGTTACTACTATCCAGATGTTTGGATACAGAAATGGCTCAGAGGGTGGTGGTGGAGGGTTGTTTTTCAGACTGGAGGCCTGTGACCAGTGGAGTGACACAAGGATCGGTGCTGGGTCCTCTATTTTTTGTCATTTACATAAATGATTTGGATACGAGCATAAGTGGTACAGTTAGTAAATTTGCAGATGACACCAAAATTGGAGGTATAGTGGACAGCGAAGAAGGTTACCTCAGATTACAACAGGATCTTGACCAAATGGGCCAATGGGCTGAGAAGAGGCAGATGGAGTTTAATTCAGATAAATGTGAGGTGCTGCATTTTGGGAAAGCAAATCTTAGCAGAACTTATACACTTAATGGTAAGTTCCTAGGGAGTGTTATTGAACAAAGAGACTTTGGAGTGCAGGTTCATAGCTCCTTGAAAGTGGAGTTGTAAGTAGATAGGATAGTGAAGAAGGCATTTGGTATGTTTTCCTTTATTGGTCAGAGTATTGAGTACAAGAGTTGGGAGGTCATGTTGCGGCTGTACAGGACATTGGTCAGGCAACTGTTGGAATATTGCGTGCAATTTTGGTTTCCTTCCTATCGGAAAGATGTTGTGAAACTTGAAAGGGTTCAGAAAAGATTTACAAGGATGTTGCCAGAGTTGGAGGATTTGACCTATAAGGAGAGTTGAACGGGCTGGGGCTGTTTTCCCTGGAGTGTCGGAGGCTGAGGGGTGACCTTATAGAGGTTTACAAAATTATAAGGGGCATGGATAGGATAAATAGACAAAGCTTTTTCCCTAGGGTTGGGGAGTCTAGAACTAGAGGGCATAGGTGTAGGGTGAGAGGGGAAAGATATAAAAGAGACTTCAGGGGCAACTTTTTCACACAGAGGGTGGTATGTGTATGGAATGAGCTGCCAGAGGATGTGGTGGAGGCTGGTACAATTGCAACATTTAAGAGGCATTTGGATGGGTAAATGAATAGGAAGGGTTTGGAGGGATATGGGCTGGGTGCTGGCAGGTGGGACTAGATTGGGTTGGGATATCTGGTCAGCATGGACCGGTTGTACCGAAGGGTCTGTTTCCATGCTGTACATCTCTATGACTCTAGGACCCAGCAGCAAAGAGAAACCTGAGCTTCTGGTTGTAATCAAGAAAGGGAAAAGATAGGTTCAAAACTCCAGCAGGTCCTGCCCCATTGAGATTCTAGCAGCAACTGCTGAAAGCTAAACTTAAAAACTGAACAAGACCTAGAAATCGTGCTCAGAGAGAGCTGGTTACACCCAGCCAGACCACTTCTATTGCTCCAACTTAAAAAAACTGAGTAACAATTTCAGGAACACTGTTCTCCATTTGATAACCCATGTCCAGCATCTTATTTATGTGGGTTTGTTCTCCAAGCTGTTTACTTTATGGACCTTCACTAGCCAGCTTGGTACCTTCATCTTAAAACCTCCCTTTAAAAAAAAAGGACAAAGCCACTGCATTGTTATACTAGCCCCAAGGGGAAGTTAACCCATTGACCTTTTGCTCCCTTTGCTTTTTTAAAAAGTTCAAATCTGTCCATTCCCTTTTAGCTCTCCCCACAATATTCATATGCCAAGCAAATCAAATTGGATTGCATGCCATTCTTGAAACTGGGTCAGACTGGGATGGTTGGACTAGCCTGGGTTGGGCTGGGCTTGACTTGACTGGACTGCACTGCAATGGACTGGACCCGACTGTGAGAGTCCTGTATTGAACTGGTCATTGATGCTGTCTGTCCAGCTCAATGTCTTGTCTGATGTGTCACAGATCACCTGGCATTATCTCAGCAAGTGTATATCACTCTTTAATTTGCTGCCCAACATTTCTTCAGAAACAGGATTCATCCTCTGAAGAAAAGTCATGCTAAATTGAAAATATTACAGTCATAGAGATCAACTGCACAGAAAAGGGCCCACATCCCATTGAATCTGTACCATTCAGAAACCACCACTTAACTATTCTGATTCCACTCTGTTTCTCTTTCTCTAGATGCTGTGACCTGCTGAATTTCTCCAGCTCCTTTTTGTTTCTAGCTCTGCTCTCCTGCATCCACAGTATTTTGCCTTTATCCAAGAAATGGGATGACTCTGTCATTCCGATCATTGCTCTTTGTGGAATCTTCCTGTGCTTAGATGATTCACACACTTGCTCACATGAGAACAGCTACTCCTCTTTAAAGTTGTTTATCCCTGATTTCGTGTGAAGGACTAGGGCGCTGTCCAAAAGCAAGGTAACTGAGCCATGAGAAGCTGATTGCGCTGAAGAGATGAGTCTAAATATTAAAAGAATTGCCTTGTAAATAACTGTGGGTTGCAGTTATTTAATGTCATGTAATGTTATGACATACTGTGCTGTCTTTGCAATAAAACATCTGACTCAAGCTGAAAAATGAAGTGTCCCTTGGAACAAAAAAAGTGTTAATTTGCCAGGTGAAAGTGATGCAGCCGAGAGGAGAGATGGCAAATGGGTTTAGAATTGTTTTGACCATTCAGCAGAAATCTATTCTCATATGATGTTGGCCAAACTCAAAGAAGAAGAGAAAATCTTTAATTAGCTGGCCTTGCTTTCTCTGCTTTGTTATTTTCCCAGGTCAAGTATCACCTCCAACCAAACTGCAAAATGAACACATCCTGTGCTCCAAGCTAGACATGGGGAAAAGAGCATTCTGTAAAGATGCTCTCCTCCCTCTGTGTGGACGAGTTCCTGCTTACGAATGCTGGGAATCATAAGCAACAGAAGAAGAAAATGGACCCCTCCCCAGCCTTAAGAACCAACCCCTTCTCAACAGATCACAGCCACGACACCCTATTGGTTTTGCCTTCTCTCCATTAATCAAAAATGAGATGCCCTCTGTGATCAAACCTACCATTAGCTATTTTTAAATGAGGTGACTCCTTCCGCACAACTCACCCACTGACTGAGTAATACTGCAATTGGGAAGATTGCAATCTCTGAGGAGACGCACCATCCCAACTGACTGGGTGTACTGCAATGGGAGCGATTACAATTTCTGACCTAATTTCTGAGACAGTAGCCCACAAATTGGAAAATGCATCATTCACACTTTTCCCCGAAGCAAACATTCTCACTTCGATGGACACACTAGTCCTGAAAGCGGGTTTCGCAACCTCTGGGAAAGTCTCTGGCTAACAAATGATTGAAAAGGATAAAGCAGTTTTGAATTTCATCTTAATAGAAATGGAATCTAAGAAACTGGGGGTTTAAACAGCAAGCTGTCGGAGCTGACTGGCGAACAAGGAAGATCATGCCAATGACAAATGCTGTCCATTACTGCCTCACAATAAGACAGTGAGACAAGAATGATCACTGTTAGAAGACTGGCCGAGCTGCTTCTCACCAACCAGAACAAAACATAATTTTGCTTTCCCCCGTTCCTCCTTCTCAGCTCAGACACCAATGCCTGTGGGGAGTTGCTCTGCAAGCTAATTTACAGAGTTGAGGTTAAACTGATTGGAGATGAAAAATAGCTTTCAGAATACACAGACACACACACACACACACACACAGACACACACACAAACATACACACACAGGCACACACACACACAGACACAAACACACACACACAGACACACACACACTTACACACAGACATACACACACACAGACACAGACACGCACCCCCAGATACACACACACACACAGATACATACACACAGACACACACACAGACACAGACACACACACACAGACACACACACATACACACAGACACACACACATACAGACACACACAGACACACAGACAGACACGGACACACACACACAGACACACACAGATACACACACAGACACACACACACAGATACACACACACACAGACACACACACACACATACACACCAAACATGTCAAAGAGCCGCTCATCTCAACAGAGTCAAAATTTTCACTCCTGAAGGCAAATTTATTTGTGGAAGCAAATCACATTTATATAAAACCATAATCTCTCGTTCTTTGTTTCTTTTTCCCTCCTCCCCCGAAACGATGGCTTTATTATTGAAACCCATCTTCCAGCAATTCTCTAATAACACCCTGATTCTCATTTCAAATAAAACCATACTCTCAAAACCACTCTCCGTGATTTGATGCTTTCAGGACATGTGAATGTGTAAAAGACAAAGGTGCAAATGATTATTTCACTGCCTGTGATTCAAATTGGCAGAGGTCCTTATACAAACTAAATTCTGGATCAGAGGTGCTGGAAGAGCACAGCAATTCAGGCAGCATCCGAGGACAGGCAAAATCGACGTTTCGGGCAAAAGCCCTTCATCAGGAATAAAGGCAGAGAGCCTGAAGCGTGGAGATATAAGCTAGAGGAGGGTGGGGGTGGGGAGAGAGTGGCATAGAGTACAATAGGTCAGTGGGGAAGGAGATGAAGGTGATAGGTCAGGGAGGAGAGGGTGGAGTGGATAGGTGGAAAAGGAGCTAGGCAGGTCGGACAAGTCCGGACAGGTCAGGGGATCGAGTTGCTGGAGGTTAGAAGCTAGGATGAGGTGGGGGAAGGGGAAATGAGGAAACTGTTGAAATCCACATTGATGCCCTGGGGTTGAAGTGTTCTGAGGCGGAAGATGAGGCGTTCTTCCTCCAGGTGTCTGGTGGTGAGGGAGCGGCAGTGGAGGAGGCCCAGCACCTCCATATCCTCGGCAGAGTGGGAGGGGGAGTTGAAATGTTGAGCCACTGGGCGATTTGGTTGATTGGTGCGGGTGTCTCGGAGATGTTCCCTAAAGCGCTCTGCTAGGAGGCGCCCAGTCTCCCCAATGTAGAGGAGACCGCATCGGGAGCAACGGATACAATAGATGATATTAGTGGATGTGCAGGTAAAACTTTGATGGATGTGGAAAGCTCCTTTGGGGCCTTGGATAGAGGTGAGGGAGGAGGTGTGGGCGCAGGTTTTACAGTTCCTGCGGTGGCAGGGGAAAGTGCCAGGATGGGAGGGTGGGTCTGACCAGGTAGTCACGGAGGGAACGGTCTTTGCGGAAGGTGGAGAGGGGTGGGGAGGGAAATATATCCCTGGTGGTGGGGTCTGTTTGGAGGTGGCGGAAATGTCGGCGGATGATTTGGTTTATGCGAAGGTTGGTAGGGTGGAAGGTGAGCACCAGGGGCGTTCTGTCCTTGTTGCGGTTGGAGGGGTTGGGTCTGAGGGCGGAGGTGCGGGAGGTGGATGAGATGCGTTGGAGGGCATCTTTAACCACGTGGGAAGGGAAATTGCGGTCTCTAAAGAAGGAGGCCATCTGGTGTGTTCTATGGTGGAACCGCTCCTCCTGGGAGCAGATACGGCGGAGGCGGAGGAATTGGGAATAAGGGATGGCATTTTTGCAAGAGGTAGGGTGGGAAGAGGTGTAATCCAGGTAGCTGTGGGAGTCGGTGGGTTTGTAGAAGATGTCAGTGTCAAGTCGGTCGTCACTGATGGAGATGGAGAGGTCCAGGAAGGGGAGGGAGGTGTCAGAGATAGTCCAGGTAAATTTAAGGTCAGGGTGGAATGTGTTGGTGAAGTTGATGAATTGCTCAACCTCCTCGCGGGAGCACGAGGTGGCGCCAATGCAGTCATCAATGTAGCGGAGGAAGAGGTGGGGAGTGGTGCCGGTGTAATTACGGAAGATCAACTGCTCTACGTAGCCAACAAAGAGACAGGCATAGCTGGGGCCCATACGTGTGCCCATGGCTACCCCTTTGGTCTGGAGGAAGTGGGAGGATTCAAAGGAGAAATTGTTAAGGGTGAGGACCAGTTCGGCCAAACGAATGAGAGTGTCGGTGGACGGGTACTGTTGGGAACGTCTGGAGAGGAAAAAACGGAGGGCTTGGAGGCCCTGGTCATTGCGGATGGAGGTGTAGAGGGATTGGATATCCATGGTGAAGATGAGGCATTGGGGGCCGGGGAAACGGAAGTCTTGGAGGAGGTGGAGGGCGTGGGTGGTGTCTTGAACGTATGTGGGGAGTTCCTGGACTAGGGGGGATAGGACAGTGTCGAGGTAGGTAGAGATGAGTTCAGTGGGGCAGGAGCATGCTGAGACAATGGGTCGGCCAGGGTGGTCAGGCTTATGGATCTTGGGAAGGAGGTAGAACCGGGCAGTGCGGGGTTCCCGGACTATGAGGTTGGAAGCTGTGGGTGGGAGATTTCCTGAGGTGATGAGGTTCTGTATGGTCTGGAAGATGATGGTTTGGTGATGGGGGGTGGGGTCATGGTCAAGGGGGCGGTAGGAAGAGGTGTCCTCGAGTTGGCGTTTGGCTTCAGCGGTGTAGAGGTCAGTGCGCCAGACTACCACTGTGCCCCCTTTGTCCGCTGGCTTGATGGTGAGGTCAGGATTGGAGCAGAGGGATTGGAGGGCTGCGCGTTGTGAGGGTGAGAGGTTGGAGTGGGGGAGGGGGGTCGACAGGTTGAGGCGGTTAATGTCCCGGCGGCAGTTGGAAATGAAGAGGTCGAGGGCAGGTAATAGGCCAGCGCGGGGTGTCCAGGTGGATGCAGTGTGTTGGAGGTGGGCGAAGGGGTCCTCGGAAGGTGGGCGGGAGTCCTGATTGTGAAAGTAAGCTCAGAGGCGGAGGCGACGGAAGAATTGTTCGATGTCACGGCGTGTATTAAATTCATTGATGCGTGGACGGAGGGGGACGAAGGTGAATCCTTTGCTGAGGACTGATCATTCGTCCTCAGTGAGGGGGAGGTCAGGGGGGATGGTGAAAACTTGGCAGGGCTGGGAGCTGGGAGCTGGTGTGGGTGTAGAGCTGGGAGTGGGGTCGGAGCCAGTACCTGGAGTGGGTGTGATGGTGGGGGGAATGGGGGTAGAGTCATGAGCAGGGGTAGTGTTCCCCTCGGGGTTCTGGGGGCTGGGGATAGTGACAGTGGGGTCTGTGGGGGGCGGTACAAACTAAGCATAGCTGACTTAAATAAAACCTAAAGTGATCCAGTAATAATTTATTTTGTGATGTTTGAAAGCAGTGGTTTAACGTTCCCATATTCAGCCCACCTCCTCTGAAGGTGCTGATTCAATGGGTCATATTGCCCAGGTCTTCGATCTTGGGTCAGGCTTAAGGTACAATGTCAACGGTGAGAGGAAGGAATGGAGTTGGGGCAGAGAGCAGAGTTGGAGAAGTGCAGTCCTTGGAGAGTTTATTGCCTGAAACAAAATCTAAGACCTTTCTATCAAAGTTAGATGGGGGTCTGCTCACCCTCTGCATGCCTCAAGCGTATGTACATATAGTCTGGTATGAGTAAGAAATGCCTTTGGTTTGTGTGTTCTGCAACCGTAACAAGGACAGAACGCCACTGGTGCTCACCTTCCACCTTACCAAACTTCGCATAAACCAAATCATCCACCGACATTTCCGCCACCTCCAAACAGACCCCACCACCAGGGATATATTTCCCTCCCCACCCCTATCCACCTTCCGCAAAGACCGTTCCCTCCGTGACTACCTGGTCAGATCCACACCCCCCTACAACCCCCCTACAACCTACCCTCCCATCCTGGCACTGTCCCCTGCCACCGCAGGAACTGCAAAACCTGCGCCCACACCTCCTCCTTCACCTCCATCCAAAGCCCTAAAGGAGTCTTCCACATCCATCAAAGTTTTACCTGCACATCCATCAATATCATTTATTGTATCCGTTGCTCCCGATGCGGTCTCCTCTACATTGGGGAGACTGGACGCCTCCCAGCAGAGCACTTTAGGGAACATCTTCGGGACACCCGCACCAATCAACCACACCGCCCTGTAGCCCAACATTTCAACTCCCCCTCCCACTCTGCCGAGGACATGCACATCCTGGGCCTCCTTCACCGCCGCTCCCTCACCACCAGACGCCTGGAGGAAGAAAGCCTCATCTTCCGCCTCGGAACACTTCAACCCCAGGGCATCAATGTGGACTTCACCAGTTTCCTCATTTCCCCTTCCCCCACCTCACCCCAGTTCCAACCTTCCAGCTCAGCACTGTCCCCATGACTTGTCCTACCTGCCTATCTTTTCCACCTAGCCACTCCACCCTCATCCCTGACCTATCACCTTCATCCCCACCCCCACTCACCTATTGTACTCTATGCTACTTTCTCCCCACCCCACCCTCCTCTCACTTATCTCTCCACGCTTCAGGCTCGCTGCCTTTATTCCTGATGAAGGGCTTTTGCCCGAAACATCGATTTCGAAGCTCCTCGGATGCTGCCTGAACTGCTGTGCTCTTCCAGCACCACTGATCCAGAATCTGGTTTCCAGCATCTGCAGTCATTGTTTTTACCCTGTGTAAAGACTGTACAGAACAATGTGCTCTGGTGATTATATGTGTATATAAAGCTTTTTTTATGAATCAAGGATATTTTAGAAATTTAAAAATAGCCTGTTGAGGATTGACAACTCTGGGGGGTATTGTCTTCACAACACTCTTACTGTTGTTAGTCTGACTCATCAGTTTCCTTGTTTATTGGTTAATCATGGATGAAATAATCTCTGATGCTCTTTGCTCTGAAAGCAGCTGTATCTGTTATGTGCTGGTTATTGATCAGAACACGCACAAGTTATAGGCCCACGCTGAAGCAAGGGCTCTGCTGCTTGTTGTGGCTCAATTTAAAGGGATTCATCTCCTGGATTTGTTCATCTCTCAGATGCCATAGAACTCCCAGGCAGTCCAGAGGTTACCAGAAACAGTCCAGAGGCAACACTGCCCCCTATAGCAGATAAAGTGCTGAATGTAAGCCATGGAATGACTCACTCTTTAGTCTTCTGAGTGGGGCTGATTAGTTGGATGACTAGTTTGTGATGCAGTGTGATACCAACAGCATGGGTTCAATGCTCACATCAGCCAGGAGTATAATGGAGGTCCTGCTTTTTCAAGCCTTCCTGAGGTGTGGTGACCCACAGGTTAAACCATCACTAGTCATCTCACGTTCTATCTCTAATGAGAGAGAGCACAATGGTGACTTTAGATTTTACGATTCCAAATGGAAGATCCTGCCTGAAAATGTGACCCACATTTCTCTTGCATTGTTGACTTGGCTTGTTCTTTGCACCAACACGTCCTGCATCAGATTTCTAGTGATTTTGCGTTTTCTTGCTCGTTCTAAGCGATGTTTCATCTTCTTGCTTCACAAGCTGAAACTAGGAAGATAATAGCCTGCCGTGGCAAGGCTGACATGCCAGACTCATTAATGTGCACCGTGCTGGTGTGAACATCTGAAATGAGATGCATATCTCTGCTTTATCAGCTCCAACCTGCTGTCAATTTGGGTTGTCATGTAACAACAGTTTTAGTTGAATCATCCTGATTTAGACTCTGAAGCTGGTTCACAAGAGTGGAGTGAGTAGACATTGTTTCTGTGCAGCTACTTGCATTGTCATTGCCACTTGTTCCTCCTGTTCCACAATGCACCAGGACAACCATGTTTCTCTTCCAATTCTGTCTTCATGCACATCCTCAATGTTAAGGCAACCATGATCTTCAGCTTCCTGAGCTCTAGGGGTCCATTCCCAAACCTTTCCACATCTTCCCTCCTTAAGCCACTTCACCTACTCTAATATCTTCTTTCAGTGTCAAATTTTGCCTGATAACACTCTTGTTAAAAACCATAGGGGCATTTTGCTAAATTAAAGATGCTATATAAATATAATTGTTTTTGTTAGTGGGGAGTTGGCCAAAATCACAGGAGCTGGCACAGTTGCTGCTGACAGTGATTCTGTAACAGAGTAGGATTATTGTAACAGAGAGTCTGAAGGTGGTCTCGGAGCTGCTGTTAGTTTCACAGACTCTTTTCCTGGCAGGGAGGCAGCCTGTTGAGGTTAAAATATTCAACTCCATGCCCACTGTGTCCTCTGTGCTCAGTCCAAACGCTTTACTACATTGGTGTCCTTTTGAAGGGAGCCTGGCTGATGTGCCAAGTACTTACTGCCAGGACAGAGCCTTGCCTTTTGGCCGTATGTTATGAGAAATGGCAGGTCGCCCAGGAAATAGTCAACACTCAGAGAATCTCTCCCTAGATCATCTTTATTTGGCAGCTGGTCTCAGCTGCTAATAGCCATGTATCTCAATCAGAGACTATGCGTTCAAATTCTACCGCTCAGCTTGAGTGACAGGTGTTATATAAATTCAAGTGCTTGATATCTTTATCTCCCTGCTGTCCATGGGAGTAGGATTGTGTAGAGTATGTGGGACAAAAACAGGAGATTTGAACTAATCCGTATTCCTCCTCCATCCAGGCCTTTCCTCACCTAAATTTGCCATCCTAATTCTCCATTCCTTTCTTCCCAGAACATGCTGCATTTCCTCTTAAATCTATCTGCAGTAAACTGCTTCCTGTGAATCCAAATTCCACAGCAGCAAATTCCACAGCAACAATTTCCAGAGCAACAAATTCCACAGCAGCAAATTCCACAGCAACAATTTCCACAGCAGCAAATTCCACAGCAACAAATCCTCTGCCTTAATACCTACAGAAGCAACAGGAGCCACTGCACTTCCAAACTAATTAATTGGCTTGGAATAGTTTTGGGAAGTTGCTCCAAAAACACAAGTTTTTTTCTTTATTCTGTTGCATTTATAAGTATTTTATTTTTGTTGGCTTAGGAGTCACAGAATTGTTACAGCATGGTAGGAGGCCATTCAGCCCATCGTGCCTGCACCAGCTCTTCAAAAGAGTATCATTACCCAGTGCATTTTGCCCATATGCCTGCACACTGTTTCCATCCAGATAATCATCCAATGCCCCTCTTGAATGCTTCAACTGAAGGTGTCCCCACCACATTCCCAGGCAACACATTCCAGACCTGAAATGCTCACTGTGTTAAAAAAAAACTTCCTCTGGCATTACATTTGCTCCTTTATCAATTCACTTGAAATCAGTTCCCTCCGGTTTTTAATCCTTGTTTGAGGAAAAAATGTTTCTTCTGCTCTACACAATCAAGGCTATACCTGATTTTGAAATCTTCTATCGAATCTTCTCTCAACTTTTGTCTCCACGAGGAGAACAGTCCCAACTTATCCAACCATCCTCCTAAATGAGATTTCTCATTCCTGGAACCGTTCTTGCAAAAACCTCTGTCTGATCTCTTCTTCGCCTCCTCTCCTTTGATCCCAGCAATGACCAACAGTGAAGCAGCTCAGTTTCCAATGAGATATTAATCGAGACTAATTTCTTCACACTGAGACATAGAGTCATGCAGCACTGAAACAGGCCCTTCGGCCCACCATGTCTGTGCTGATCAAAAAAAGGCCAAACTACACTAATCCAATTTTCCTGCATTTGGTCCATAGCCTACTATGCCCTGGCATTTCAAATACTCATCCAGACTCCACTTGAATGTTGTGAGTGTAACTTGTTCCACCACCTCTCAGGCAGTGCCCCAGTTGAAAATATTATTTCTCAGATCTCCTCTAAACCACTTGCTCCTTACCTTATCCAAGCCCTCTGGTTTTAGATACATCTGCCAGGCGGTAGAAACCCTCACAATCTACTTTGTGAATGCTTCTGATATTTCATATATTTCAATCAGATTTCCCCTCAGCCTCCTCTGCTGTAAGGAAAACAAACCCAGCCTATCTGATCTCTCCTCATAACTGAGACTTCCCATCCCAGGCAACATCCTGTTGAATCACCTCTGTGCCAACTCCAGCACAATCATGGCCTTCTGATAGTGTGGTGACCAGAACTGCACACAAAACTCCATCTGTGGCCTAACCAATGTTTTATAAACCTGTAAGAAGACTTTCTTGCTCCTATAATCAAAGCACCAGTTAATGAAAATAAGCAATCTTCATGCCTTCTTCCCCAGCCTGTCTACCTGTGCTGACACCTTCAGGGATGTATGATCTTGTACACCAATATCCCTTTGTTCTGCAGAGCACCTCAATACTCATTATGCATATCCTTCCTTTGCTAGACTTCCCAAAATGCATCATCTCTCATGTATTTGGATTAAATTCCATCTGCCATCATCTGCCTAATTTACCAGCTGATCGATATCAGTCTGTAGCCTGAGACCATCCACCCCACTATAGTTAAGTGCACTAATTTTTCATGTCACTAAGCTTACTAACTGCAAACATATTCAAGAGAAATCAAAGGTCTCTTTTTGCTGAATAGGCTGGGGCTATTTTCCCTGGACCATCGGAGGCTGAGGGGTGACCTTATAGAGGTTTGTAAATTCATGAGAGGCATGAATAGGGTAAATAGACAAGGTCTTTTCTCCAAGGTAGGGGAGTCCAGAATAGAGGGCACAGGTTTAGGGTGAGAGTAGAAAGATTTAAAAGAGGCTAAGGTGCAATATTTTCACACAGAGGGTGGTGCGTGTATGGAATGAGCTGCCAGAGGAAGTGGTGGAGTTTGGTACAATTACAACATTTAAAAGGCATCTAGATAGGTATATGAATAGGAAGGGTTTAGAGGGATATGGGCCAAATGCTGGCAAATGAGAGTAGATTAATTTATGATATCTGGTCTATATGGTCGAGTTGGACTGAAGGATCTGTTTCAATGCTGTACATCTTGATGACTCTTTGACAGTATTCTGGGGAACACCAGGTGATTCTGAAGACTTGAAAACATTAAATCCATTTCTCAGCAGGTTCCATAGTTTGAAAGTTATGGATTCTCTGTGGAAATTAGATTGCTCAGATCAACTTGGCATTAACTGAGATACTGCTTTCAACCCCAGAACAATGGTGAGAGGTGGGTGGGGGCGGGGGGAGCATGAGAAGATTTCTCAGTGCAGACTCCACTGCCAAAAAGACGCAAGCTTCTTGAATCATTCATTCACTGGGGAATTTTGTGCAAATTAACAATGTTTTGATTACACTGTGTAGGAAATGATAACAAATTCAGTCCCGATGTCATTAGCGTGATGACATTTATTATCCACTTGAATGAATTGGTTCCCATGATGCACTGGGCCATTTAAGATGCAGTGAGTATCAGCTTTTCCCTTTTTTAAATTAGTTTGCGGGATGTGGGTGTCACTTGGTAATCCAGCATTTAGAACATAGAACATAGAAAAGTACAGCACAGAACAGGCCCTTTGGCCCACGATATTGTGCCAGGATTTAATCCTAATGTAAAATATAGTAACTTAACCCACGCACCCCTCAACTCACTGCTCTCCAAGTGCATGTCCAGCACTCGCTTAAATGTCCCCAATGACTCTGCTTCCACCATCACCGCTGGCAACACATTCCATGCATTCACAACTCTCTGCATAAAGAACCTACCTCTGATGTTTCCTTTATACCTTCCTCCTAATATCTTCAAACTATGACTCCTTGTACCAGTCAATCCTGCCCTGGGGAAAAGTCTCTGGCTATTGACTGTATCTATTCCTTTCATTATTTTGTACACCTCAATCAGGTCTCCTCTCTTCCTCCTTCTCTCCAGAGAGAAAAGTCTGAGCTTAGTCAACCTTTCTTCATAAGGCAAGCCCTCCAGTCCAGGCAGCATCCTGGTAAACTTTCTTTGTACCCTCTCCAAAGCCTCTGTATCTTTCCTATAGTAGGGCAACCAGAACTGGACACAATATTCTAAGCGTGATCTCACCAGGGACTTGTAGAGCTGCAGCAAAACCTCACGGCTCTTAAACTCGATCCCCCTGATAATGAAAGCCAAAACACCATCTGCTTTCTTGACAACCCTATCCACTTGGGTGGCAACTTTGAGGGATCTATGTACTTGCACACCCAGATCCCTCTGTTCCTCCACACTGTCAAGAATCCTGTCTTTAATCCTAATTTCAGCATTCGAGTTTGACCTTCCAAAATCATCACTTCTCATTTATCCAGGTTGAACTCCATCTGCCATTTCTCAGCCCAGCTCTGCATCCTGTCTATGTCACGCTGCAGCCTGCAGTAGCCCTCTATATTATCGACGACACCTCCAACCTTTGTGTCATCTGCAAATTTACTAACCCACCCCTCAACCTCCTCATCCAAGTCATTTATAAAAACTACAAAGGGCAGAGGCCCAAGAACAGAGCCCTGTGGGACCCCACTAACACTGACCTCCAGCAGAATACTTTCCATCTCCAACCACTCCCTGCCTTCTGTCAGCCAGCCAATTCTGTATTCAGATAGCCAAATCTCCCTGTATCCCATACTTCTTGACTTTATG
This sequence comes from Chiloscyllium plagiosum, assembly GCF_037043375.1. Classification (NCBI taxonomy): domain Eukaryota; kingdom Metazoa; phylum Chordata; class Chondrichthyes; order Orectolobiformes; family Hemiscylliidae; genus Chiloscyllium; species Chiloscyllium plagiosum. Next base: position 923,003 of record NW_028270185.1, on the reverse strand, counting down.
AATGAGCCTTCCATGGGGAACCCTATCAAATGCCTTGCTGAAATCCATACACACCACATCCACTACTTGACCTTCGTCGACCAGTCTTGACACCTCCTCAAAGAACTCAATAAGATTTGTGAGGAATGACCTGCCCCTCACAAAGCCATGCTGGCTGCCTTTAATCACACTATGCTCTACCAAATAGTCATAAATCCTATCCCTTAGAATTATTTCCAAAACTTTGCTGACCACTAAGGTAAGACTGTAATTGCCAGGGATTTCCCTATTCCTCTTCTTGAAAAGAGGAACAACATTCGCCTCCTTCCAATCCTCCGGTGTGACTCCCGTGGAGAGTGAGGAGGTAAATATCCTCGCCAGCGGCTTAGAAACCTCCTTTCTCGCTTCCCGGAGCAGCCTAGGATAAATCTGGCCTGGCCCTGTGGACTCATCAATCTTAATGTTTTCCAAAATTTCTAGCCCATCAACTTCATCAATCTTGATCTGGTCAAGACTTTATCCCAGCTCCTCTAAGTTTTCATTTACAAGTTTTCATTTATTGTCCATCCCTAACTGCCCAGAGGGAAGGTAAATGTCAAACACGTTGCTGGGGGTCTAGAGTCATATGTGGACCACACTAGGTAAGATTTCCCTCCCTAAAGGACATTAGTGAACCAGATGGATTGTTATGACAATTGGCAATGGTTACATGGCCACATTAGAACAGCTTTTATTGAATTTAAATTTCACCATCTGTTGTGGTTAAATTCAAAGCATTTCACCAGCACATTAGCCAGCATCTGTGCATTATTAGTCTTGTGACAATACCACAATGCAGCCAACTACCCACTCAGCAGTCTTGTTATGACGTATTGTGTTTAGCTTAGTATGGAACCATAGGAACTGGAGACATGATAGGAAAACTAGGTAAGGAGGAAGTGAAGTGAAGAAATTGAGAAGTCGTATTTGTAAAAGATTTCATTGAGATAGCAGGACATCAGCAGGCAGCTAACACTGAAGGCCCCTTGTTGTTTTGCATACAAGTGGTTCAGTGGTATATGTTAACCAAGTGAGAACAGCAAGAGAACTCTTTGTTGTTCTTCCAATATTGTGATCAAACATTGGACATTCAGCTGAGCAGTCCGACATGACTTAGTTTTAATTCATCTCCAGGACGTCACGTCTGACCATACAGCTCTCCCCAGTATGGGAAAAGTTCAAGTCCCTAGTCTAATGTGGGACTTCACATTGACAGTAAACAATGTGACCAACAGAGCAAAGCTAATGTTACCTATACCTTCATAACCTCATAATCACTTCCACCTTTTTGAAATAACAATCACTCTCCTTGGCTTCCCTTTGCTATTTAATTTTTGGGGTGTTGAGCTTGTGTCGTGTAATTTCTTTTTTAATACACACTGTCTCCAGCAACTGAGGAACTGAGGGAATTCCTCTCCCAAGGCTCAGGGGCAGCTTTTCTATATCTGAGGCAGGAGGTTATGGAATTAACGCTGACCTCAGAGACCAGCATGCATCATCTGGACTGACACTGCAGTGTGTTACTGAGGCATTGCTCCCTGAAATTCTGAGCAATATTCATCACTCAATCGACATTTTTGACTGAGAGATATTTCGATGTGAAAATTGGTTGTACTACCACCTGATGTTATAATTACGATTATGCTTCAAAATTTATCTTGCTGCTAGTGAAGGGTTTTAGGAATTCCTGAGGTTGGGAAAGGTGCTATGGAAATGAAAGTCTTTCTTTCCTTCAGTGAACAATAGATGCAAGTTACCAGAAGACAAGAATTATGGGTTTCAGCACAGGGGGATTCCACAAACAGTTTAATAATACGTCCATCTTAGAGAGAGGTCAACAAAGTGCCCACTGCTTTCAGTCTAATGGGTAAAGATGTGATCATGATCTCATGCCAATTAACAAAGGCACTGTCAGCATTTTTATCTAATTTACATACTAAAGCCAATTAGAGCTGACGAGTTTACTTGGGATGTGTTGTATCTAATAAAATGCTTGTAACAGCTACATCATGTTCAAATAACCAGCTGATGAGCAGACAGAACTGCTGAGTCTAAATAAGTGAAAATTAACCACAACAAGACACAGTTTATAATTCTGTTGCTACATCTTCAATGAGAATGAGTTAGGCAGGGCTCATTGGGGATTCAATTGAGATACTGTCATTTTCACTTTGGATTCTGAGCACACTGCTGGATGCATTGTTCTTGAGAATAGACAATGGAAGCTACAGAACTGTGCCCATGCCGACAGAAATGAGACTGGCATCTGGTTACATCCCCATGCTAGTGACCTCCATGCCACTCAAGAACAATGTCAGAAGTCACATGACACCAAGTTATAGTCCAACACGTTTATTTGAAATCGCAAGCTTTCAGAATCCTGTCCCATTGTCAGGTGAAGTCTGGTCACCTGATCAAGGAGCAGCACTCCAGAAGCTCATGATTTCAAACAAACCTGTTGGACTCCAACATGGTGTCAGGTGACTTCTGACCTTGTCCACCCCCAGTCCAACATCAGCACCTCCACATCATGGCTACTCAAGAGCAGGGCATACAGTGCACCCATATTCCATAGTTGATATGTCGGTTGGAATGAAGACTGGGTGGTGGGAGAATAACATAGAAATTAGGAGCTGGACTAGGCCACTCAGCCCTTCAAAACTGTTTTGCTATTCAACAGGATCATGGTAAATCCTTTATCTCAATGCCATATTCCTGCTCACTTGAGATATTTAAAATCTAACAGCATATCCTTCCTCTTGTACATATGTAGTACATTGTCATACTTTAATGTGTTGGAAAGCATAGGACAACCAAAGTTGCTAATAATCTATTTCCAGCCTCACTTCATGTGTTCCCATTGTCACACACCACCATCAATGTTAGAAAATAGAACATAGAACATAGAAGAATACAGCGCAGTACAGGCACTTCAGCCCTCGATGTTGCGCTGATCCAAGCCCACCTAACCTACACTAGCCCACTATCCTCCATATGCCTATCCAATGCCTGCTTAAATGCCCATAATGAGGGAGAGTCCACCACTGCTACTGGCAGGGCATTCCACGAACTCACTGAGTAAAGAACCTACCCCTAACATCTGTCCTATGCCTACCCCCCTTTAATTTAAAGCTATGCCCCCTTGTAATAACTGACTCCATACGTGGAAAAAGATTCTCACTGTCGACCCTATCTAAACCCCTAATCATCTTGTACACCTCTATCAAGTCACCCCTAAACCTTCTTTTCTCCAATGAAAACAACCCCAAGTGCCTCAGCCTTTCCTCATACGATCTTTCTACCATACCAGGCAACATCCTGGTAAACCTCCTCTGCACCCGTTCCAGTGCCTCCACATCCTTCCTATAGTATGGCGACCAAAACTGCACACAATACTCCAGATGCGGCCGCACCAGAGTCTTATACAACTGCAACATGACCTCAGTACTCCGGAACTCAATTCCTCTACCAATAAAAGCCAGTACGCCATATGCCTTCTTCACCGCACTATTTACCTGGGTGGCAACTTTCAAAGATCTGTGTACATGGACACCAAGATCCCTCTGCTCATCCACACTACCAAGTATCCGACCATTAGCCCAGTACCCCATCTTTTTGTTACTCTTACCAAAGTGAATCACCTCACACTTACCTACATTGAACTCCATTTGCCACCTTTCTGCCCAGTTCTGCAGCTTATCTATATCCCGCTGTAACCTGACACATCCTTCCTCACTGTCTACAACTCCTCCGACTTTCGTATCATCCGCAAACTTGCTCACCCAACCTTCTAACCCCTCCTCCAGGTCATTTATAAAAATGACAAACAGCAATGGTCCCAAAACAGATCCTTGCGGAACTCCGCTAGTGACGGCACTCCAAGATGAACCTTTGCCATCAACTACTACCCTCTGTCTTCTTCTAGCCAGCCAACTCCTAATCCAAACCTCCAACTCACCCTCAATGCCATACCTCCGTATTTTTTGCAGTGGTCTACCATGGGGAACCTTATCAAACGCCTTACTAAAATCCATATACACCACATCTACCGCTTTACCCTCGTCTCCTCCTTAGTCACCTTCTCAAAGAATTCAATAAGGTTTGTGAGGCACGATCTGCCCTTCACAAAACCATGCTGACTATCCTTGATCACATTATTCCTATCCAGATGTTCATAAATCCTATCCCTTACAATTCTCTCTAAGATGTTTGTGTTACATTGGTGAGTGAGTTGTTGAATAACAGAATTTCAGTGAAAAGAAAATTGTAACAAGTTTCTCTACAGGAGAGGTTACAACATTGCCAGACCTACATTGTGGAAAATAGACTCCAGTTTCAATTCATTTCATATTCCACTGGTTTACAGAGCCCACAGCAGTTAGCCAGAGTTATTATATATCACCATCGAGCATTTAAAATGAAATATAAATGCTAAAATAAAACAAAAGTAGTAGATGCTGGAAATCTGAAACCAACACAAAGTGCTAGAGAAACTCAACAGGTCTGTCAGCATCAATAGAGGGACAAAGAGAAGGGTCACTGGATTTGAAATGTTAACTCTGTTTCTCTCTCTTTCTACAGATGCTGCCAGGCCTTTTGTGTTTCTCCAATACTTTATGTTTATGCTTTTGATTTTGCGAAAACTGTACAAGACACTAGTCAGTCCACTGCTGGAATACTGTCAACAGTCTTGGTCCCCTTATCGAAGGAAAGATATACAGGCATTGGAAGCAACCCAGAAAGGTTCACTAAGCTAATATCAGGTATGGAGGGACTGCCTTATAAGGAGAGGTTGAGAGGCTGGACTTGTACTCATTGGAATAAAGAAGAATGAGTGGTGACCTTATTGAAACATAAAAGATTCTTCAGGGACTTGGGAGGGTAAATATGAAAAGGTTGTTTCCCCATGTGGGAGAGTCTAGCACGAAGATGCATCATCTCAAATAAGAGATGATGGTGTCCCCCACATGGTAGGCTTTTGGAGAAAATGCAGAGGCATGGGATTGAGGGTGGTTTTGCAGTTTGGATTAGAATCTGGCTTTCTGTAGATTACTTACAGTGTGGAAACAAGCCCTTCAGCCCAACAAGTCCACACCGCCCCGCCGAAGCGCAACCCACCCATACCCCTACATGTACCCCTTATCTAACACTACGGACAATTTAGCATGGCCAATTCACCTGACCTGCACATCTTTGGACTGTGGGAGGAAACCAGAGTACCCAGAGGAAACCCACGCAGACACAGGGAGAATGTGCAAACTCCACACAGTCAGTCGCCTGAGGCGAGAATTGAACCCGCGTCTCTGGCGCTGTGAGGCAGCAGTGCTAACCACTGTGCCACCGTGCCTCCCATTATGCCACTGTGCCACCCACTGTGCCACTGTGCCACCCACTAATATTCTGATATACCCCACACCGCTCACTGTAACACTGATATACCCCATACCCCTCACTGTAATATTCTGATATACCCCACATCGCTCAGTCGCCTGAGGCGGGAATTGAACCCGGGTCTCTGGCGCTGTGAGGCAGCAGTGCTAACCACTGTGCCACTGTGCCGCCCACAAAATAAGAAGGCATCGAATGGTGGCAGATGGAAAATATTAAGCCTGGAGTCTGGTTATTAGTGGTGTGCCACGTGGATCTTTTTTGGGGCCACTGCAGTTTGTCACTTTTATAAATGACTTGGACGCAGGCATAAGTGGGTGGGTTAGTAAGTTTGTTGATGACACTAAAGTCGGTGGAGTGGTGGACAGTGAGGAAGAATGTTACAGGTTGCAGGGAGACTTGGATAAACTACAGAATTGGGCTGAGAGGTGGCAAATGGAGTTCAATGCAGATAAATGTGAGGTGATGCACTTTGGGAAGAATAACAGGAAGGCAGAGTACTGGGTCAATGGAAAGATTCTTGTTAGTATGGATGTGCAGAGGGATCTTGGAGTCCATGTACATAGATCCCTGAAAGTTGCCACCCAGGTGGATAGTGCTGTTAGGAAGGCATACGGTGTGTAAGGTTTTATTGGGAGAGGGATTGAGTTCTGGAGCCATGATGTCATGCTGCAACTGTACAAAATGCTAGTGCGGCTGCTCTCAGAATATTGTGTACAGGTCTGGTTGCCATATTTCGGGAAGGATGTGGAAGCATTGGAAAACACGCAGAGGAGATTTACCTGGTCTGGAGGGAAGGTCTTACCAGGAAAGGCTGATGGACTTGGGTCTGCTCTCATTGGCGAGTGGAAGACTAAGAGGGAATTTAATAGGGATATGCAAAGTGATCAGAGAATTAGGGTGGACAGTGAGAGTCTTTTTCCTAGGATGATGACGTCGGCTTGTACGAGGGGGCATAACTACAAATTGAGGGGTGATAGATTTAAGACAGATGTCAGAGGCAAGTACTTTACACAGAGAGTGGTAAGGGTGTGGAATGCCCTACCTGCTAATGTAGTCAACTCAGCCACATTAGGGAGATTTAAACAATCCTTGGATGAGCACATGGATGGTGATGGGATAGTGTGGGGGATGGGCTTAGATTAGTTCACAGGTTGATGCAATATCGAAGTCCGAAGAGTCTGTTTGCACTGTATTGTTTGATGTTCTATATTCTATAAGGTCTCACACATTGAAGACAAAGACAAGGAGGAATTTCTTCTCTCAGAGGCAGTGAATCTGGGGAATTCCTTACCGCAGAGGGCTGTCAAGACTGGGTCATTAAGTATATTCAAATCTGAGATAGGCAGACTTTTAATCAGGTTCCAAGGATTATCGGGAAAAGGCAGTGAAGTGGAGTTGAGGATAATCAGATCAGCCAGGATCTCACTGAATGGTGGAGCAGGATCGATGGACTGAATGGCCTACATCTGCTTCTATATCTTATGGTCTTATAAAGTCAGGCTGGACTCCCAATGTAACCTGAAGTAATACTGATTTGGCGTTTCATTGCTGGAGGAAAACTAGACATTGAGCTGTAAATTAATAAATGTTTTCTGGCTATTTATACAATTTCCAAGGTAGATCCTTGCAGAACATCATCAGAATCTTTCTGTCTCAGGTTCTAGTGACATGTGGTCTAACATTACTGAGGCCAAACCCCAAAAATTACTATGTTATGCTACATCATTGTCCAGGAGAAAGTGAGATCAGAGCTGAAAATGTGTTGCTGGAAAAGCGCAGCAGGTCAGGCTGCATCCAAGGAGCAGGAGAATCGACATTTCGGGCATGAGCCCTTCTTCAGGAATGAGGAGAATGTGCCAAGCAGGCTAAGATAAAAGGTAGGGAGGAGGGACTTGGGGCAGGGGCGCTGGAAATGCAATAGGTGGAAGGAGGTTAAGGTGAGGGTGATAGGCCGGAGTGGGGTGGGGGCAGAGAATTTGTGGCGGATATGGAAGGATCCCTTGGGGCCTCGGAGAGAAGTAAGGGGGGGGGGGTGTGGGCACAAGTTTTGCATTTTTTGCAGTTGCAGGGGAAGGTGCCGGGAGTGGAGGTTGGGTTGGTGGGGGGTGTGGACCTGACAAGGGAGTCACGGAGGGAATGGTCTTTTCGGAACGCTGATAGGGGAGGGGAGGGAAATATATCCTTGGTGGTGGGGTCCGTTTGAAGGTGGCGGAAATGACGGCAGATGATCCGCTGTAAATGGAGGTTGGTGGGGTGGTAGGTGAGGACCAATGGGGTTCTGTCCTGGTGGCGGTTGGAGGGGCGGGGCTCAAGGGCGGAGGAGTGGGAAGTGGAGGAGATGCGGTGGAAAGCATCGTCAACCATGTCTGAGGGGAAATTGTGGTCTTTGAAGAAGGAGGCCATCTGGGTTGTTCGGTATTGGAATTGGTCCTCTTGGGAGCAGATGCGGCGGAGATGAAGGAATTGGGAATATGGGATGGCATTTTTACAGGGGGCAGGGTGGGAGGAGGTGTAGTCTAGGTAGCTGTGGGAGTCGGTCGGTTTATAGTAAATGTCCGTGTTGATTCGGTCGCCCGAGAGAGAAATGGAGAGGTCTAGGAAGGGGAGGGAGGAGTCTGAAATGGTCCAGGTAAATTTGAGGTCAGAGTGGAAGGTGTTGGTGAAGTGGATGAACTGTTTAACCTCCTCCTGGGAGCACAAGGCAGCGCCGATACAGTCATCGATGTAGCGGACGAAAAGGTGCGGGGTGGTGCCAGTGTAGCTGCGGAATATGGACTGTTCCACATATCCTATGAAAGGCAGGCATAGCTGGGACCCATGTGGGTGCCCATGGCTAGTCCTTTGGTTTGGAGGAAGTGGGAGGATTGGAAAGAGAAGTTGTTCAGGGTGAGGACCAGTTCAGTCAGTCGAAGGAGGGTGTCAGTGGAAGGGTACTGGTTGGTACGGCGGGAAAGGAAGAAGTGGAGGGCTTTGAGTCCTTTGTGATGGGGGATGTAGGTGTACAGGGATTGGATGTCCATGATGAAGATAAGGCGTTGGGGACCGGGGAAGCGAAAATCATGGAGGAGGTGGAGGGCGTGGGTGGTGTCCCGAACGCAGGTGGGGAGTTCTTGGACTAAGGGGGATAGGACCGTGTCGAGGTATGCAGAGATGAGTTCGGTGGGGCAGGAGCAGGCGGAGACAAAGGGTCGGCCGTGGCAGTCAGGTTTGTGGATTTTGGGCAGGAGGTAGAAACGGGCGGTGCGGGGTTGTGGGACTATGAGGTTGGAGGCGGTGGATGGGAGATCCACAAATTCACCTGCACCTCCACACACATCATTTACTGCATCTGCTGCACCAGATGTGGCCTCCTCTATATTGGGGAGACAGGCCACCTACTTGTGGAATGTTTCAGAGAACACCCCTGGGACACCCGGACCAGCCAACCCAACCACCCCGTGGCTCAACACTTCAACTCCCCCTCCCACTCCACTAAGGACATGCAGGTCCTTGGACTCCTCCATCGCCAGACCATAGCAACACGACGGCTGGAGGAAGAGCGCCTCATCTTCCGCCTACGAACCCTCCAACCACAAGGGATGAACTCAGATTTCTCCAGTTTCCTCATTTCCCCTCCCCCCACCTTGTCTCAGTCCCAACCCTCGAACTCAGCACCACCTTCCTAACCTGCAATCTTCTTCCTGACCTCTCCGCCCCCACCCCACTCCGGCCTATCACCCTCACCTTAACCTCCTTCCACCTATCGCACTTCTAACGCCCCTCCCCCAAGTCCCTCCTCCCTACCTTTTATCTTAGCCTGCTGGACACACTTTCCTCATTCCTGAAGAAGGGCTCATGCCCGAAATGTCGATTCTCCTGCTCCTTGGATGCAGCCTGACCTATATCATTGTCCAGGGCTGGTGAGGAAGAGAGCAAATTTGTGACATTCACCTCTGAGGATACATCATCGTTGATAAAAATGCAAGGATCAGGAAGCTCAGAGAGAAGTCTGGATGTAAAATAAACATTTGACAATCTTTGATTTGTGCTGCAGATTATAACAATCTCACTGTACATTGTGAAGCACTTAAATACAAATGGGATTTTGAAACATCAAAGGATTTCTTTGGTGTTCAGTTCTTTGTTTTTAATGTCATTTCATCCAATACTGGAAGCAATGTTTGTTGTTGAAATCTTAAGAAACCCATTCACTTGTGGTTACATTTCAGTGAGAAATAACTGACATTTTCATATCAACATCATTGACAGTTAATGGCTCTGGTTTCGGTTGAATTCAAAGAATGATACAGTGAGAATCTGCTGTTCGGAGAGGGAATGCTGTCTCCTAGTGCTTACATGTTACCCACTGACAATCCCATTGATGCACTGAGTCAACTTGGGATTCCATTTCCTTGGTGCCAGTTGGAAATGTCTATTTTACATGCGTCAATCATACATGTCTGTTATACATGTACAATATATGTATGTAGAGTCAAAAAAGGTGACTCAATGAAAAAGCACAGGAGGTCTGGCAGCATCTGAAGAAAAGGAGAATCGACATTTTGGACAGAAGCCCTTCATCAGGGATGACATTCCTGACTCGCTGCCTGACCTGTTGTGCTTTTCCAGCACCACACTTTTCGACTCTGTCTCTCCAACTCCTGCAGTCCTCACTTTCTCCAACACATGTATGTGTCTATCATATAAGACTGTTATACATATATGTGAGTAAACATTATGTAGCTCACTCCTTGTTAGTATCCTCACAAACAAATACACAGGATCAGAACAGAAAGGCGCTGGGGTAAGGTCTCACTGCAGACAACAGCTAACGCTTAAAGAGGTAAAAGAATGAACCAAAATGGATCATTCAGCCCCTCAGACCTGCCCCACATTCAGAACATTCAGGGCTGATTGTCAGCTTCAACCCTACTTTTCTGCCTGTTTTGCATATCCAGATTCCTTAAATTGTCAAAAATCCATCTATCCAAGCCTGAAATATATTCAACAATAGAGCATTCACAATCCTCTAGGGTAGGCAACCTTCAGGTAACACTGATCATAACATGACTGAATTTTGTATTCAATTTGATAAAGACAGGAGTGAAACTAAGGTAATCGTAAGGGTATGCAGACAAATCTGGCTAAAGCGAACTTAGTAAAAAGGCTAAGGGATGGAGCAGTAAAAATGTATCGCAGACATTTACAGAAACATTTCATCAAATTGAGGAGATGAATGTGAGGTTAATTAAGAAAGTTATAGATGGAGTCAAACTGAAAGAAAAAAGTGTCCAGTTCTGAAAATTTTAGAGTAAGGTCAGAGGGTTGGTAAGAATAAAAAGAAAAAGAATGATTATAAAGTAACAAAGAACGTGAAATTAGAGTTTGAAAAAAAGCTGGCTAGAAACATATAAAAAGATAGTATGTGTTTCAACATGTCTTTGAAAAGGAAAATTGTGAGTCATTTAGAGAGTGTGTCTCTGGGTTTAATACATGGGAAATAAGAAACAGGGGAAAGTGGGGAGCAGATTTTTGTATCTGCCTTTACTGGAAGACAACTGACATCCCGGAAAAAGTTGTAACTGAAGAGGTTAAAGGGAGGAAGGAACTTAAAATAATTACAGTCACAAGGGAAAGGGTCCTGAGAAAAGTATTAGTATTAAAGGCTGATCATAAGATCATAAGACTATAAGATGTAGGAGCAAAATTAGACCATTCAGCCCACAGAGTCTGCTCTACCATTCAATCATGGCTGATATATTTCTCAACCCCATTCTCCTGCAATCCTTGATCCTCTTACTAATAAAGAACCTATTTATTTCAGTCTTAAACACATTCAGTTGTTTGGCCTCCACAGCCCTCTGCAGCAACGGGTTCCATAGTCACCACTCTCTGGTTGAAGAAATTCCTCCTTATGTCAGTTCTAAAGGGATGTCCCTTCATTCTGAGGCTGTGCCCTCAGACCCTAGACTCTGCTAATAGTGGAAACATCTTCTCCGTGTCCACTCTATCCAGGCTTGTAAGTTTCAATGATATCCCCTCTCATCATTAGAAACTCCACCAGATACAGACTCAGAGTTTCCAATAGCTCCTTACATAACAAGCCCGTCATAGAACATGGAACATGGAGCATAGAACAGTCCAGTACAGTACAGGCCCTTCAGCCCTCGATGTTGTGCCACTAAGATCCTACTCTAAGATCTGACTAACCTACATACCCTTCATCTTCCAGATACTATCTTCCAGGTGCCTATCCAAGAGACACTTGGAAGGGGAAGTGATTGTTTTTTAAGTGAGTGAGATCTACTGAGGTTTGTCTACTGAGTCAGTATGGGTGGAAGTTAGGAACAGCAAGGGAGCAGCCACCGCATTGGGGTTTCTTTACAGACCCCCTAATAGCAGTAGAGAGATTGAAGAACTCATAGGCGGACTGATTCTGAAAAAAATGCAGATGTAGCAGCGTTGTTGTTATGTGTGACTTCAACTTTCCCAATATTGATGGTACCTCCTTAGTGCAGATGGTTTGGATGGAACCGTTTTCTCAGGTGTGTTCAGAAGGGTTTCCTTACTCAGTATGTAGACAGACCGATGAGGGGAGAGGCCATTTTGAATTTGGTGCTTGGCAATGAGCCAAGACAGGTGTCCGATCTCGCAGTGGGAGAACATGTTGGTGACAGTGACCACAATTGCCTCACATTTCTCATAGCCATGGAGAAGGAAAGGAACAGTTACCATGGGAAGATATTTAATTGGGGAAAAGGAAATTATGATTCTACCAGACAGGAGTTGGGAAGTACAGATTGGGAGCAATTGTTCCACAGAAAGGGCACAACAAACATGTGGAGACTGTTTAAGGAGCAGTTGTTGTGAGTGATGCATAAATGTCTTCCTCTGAGACAGGTAAGAAGGGGTAAGATTAAGGAGCCTTGGATGATGAGAACAGAGGAGCTTCTCATCATAAGGAAGAAGGCAGCTTACGTAAGGTGGAGGAAGCAAGGATCCAGCACATCTTTCGAGGATTACAGGCTTACTAGAAATGAGCTCCAAAATGGACTGTGGAGAGCCAGGAGGGGGCATGAAAAATGCTTGGTGGGAAGGATTAGGGAGAACCCAAAGGCATTTTACTCAAATGTGAGGAATAAGAGAATGTTCAGGGAGAAGGTAGGGCCGGTCAGGGATAGCGGAGGGAACTTGTGTATGGAGTCTGAGCAGATAGGGGAAGCCATAAATGAGTTTTTTGCTTGGGTTTTCACTGAAGAAAGGGACCTTGTTGTGAATGCGAACTTTGAGGAGCTGGGAAACAGGCTTGACCAGATCAAGATTAATGAAGTTGATGTGCTGGAAATTTTGGAAAAGATTAAGATTGATAAGTCCCCAGGGCCAGACCAGATTTAACCTCGGTTGCTCCAGGAAGTGAGAAAAGAGGTTGCTAAGCCGCTAGTGAAGATCTTCGCTTCCTCACTCTCCACGAGAGTCATACTGGAGGATTGGAAGGAGGAGAATGTTGTTCCTCTTTTCAATAGGGAAATCCCTGGCAATTACAGACCAGGCAATCATACATCTATGGTCAGCAAGGTTTTGGAAAAAATTCTGAAGGATAGGATTTATGATTATTGGAAAAGCATAGCATGATTAAAGGCAGTAAGCTTGGCTTTGTGAGGGGCAGGTCATGCCTCACAAATCTTATTGAGTTATTTGAGGTGATGATGAGACAGGTCGATGAAGATCAAGCAATGGATGTGGTGCATATAGACTTCAAAGCATTTGATAAAATTCCCTGTGTCGGTTCATTCATAAATTCAGGAAGTATGAGATACAGGGAGATTTGGCTTTATGGATTCAGAATTAGCTGGCTGACAGAAGGCAGAGAGTGGTTGCAGATGGAAAGTATTCTCCCTGGAGGTCAGTGGTGAGTGGTGTGCTGCAGGGCTCTGTTCTTGGGCCTCTGCTCTTTGTAGTTTGTATAAATGACTTGGATGAGGAGGTTGAGGGGTGGGTTAGTAAATTTGCTGATAACACAAAGGTTGGAGGTACCATTGATAGTATAGAGGGCTACTGCAGGCTGCAGCACGACATAGACAGGATGCAGAGCTGGGCTGAGAAATACCAGATAGAGTTCTACCTGGATAAATGCGAAGTGATGCATTTTGGAAGGTCAAACTTGAATGCTGAATATAGGATTAAAGACTTTCTTGGCAGTGTGGAGGAACAGAGGGATCTTGGTGTTCAAGTACATAGATTCCTCCAAGTTGCCACCCAAGTGGATAGGGTTGTTAAGAAAGCATATGGTGTTTTGGCTTTCATTAACAGTGGGATCGAGTTTAAGAGCCGCAAAGTTTTGCAGCAGCTCTACAGGTCCCTGGTGAGACCACACTTGGAATATTGTCTCGTTCTCGTCGCCCTATTATCGAGGCTTTGGAGAGGGTACAAAGGAGGTTTACCAGGATGCTGCATGGACTGGAGGGCTTGTCTTATGAGGAGAGGTTGACTAAGCTCAGACTTTTCTTTCTGGAGAGAAGGAGGAAGAGAGGTAGGGAGGTGACCTGATCGAGATATACAAGGTAATGAGAGGCATGGATAGAGTCAATAGCCAGAAGCGTTTTCCCAGGGCAGGATTGACTGGCACGAGGGGTCATAGTTTGGAGATATTAGGAGGAAGGTATAAAGGAGTCGTCAGAGGTAGGTCCTTTTCGCAGAGAGTTGTGAATGCATGGAATGCGTTGCCAGTGATGGTGGTGGAAGCAGAGTCATTGGGGACATTTTAACGACTGCTGGACTTGTACATGGACAGCAGTGAATTGAAGGATGCATAGGTTAAGTTATTTTATTTTAGATTAGGATTAATCCTCTGCACAACATTGCGGGCTGAAGGGCCTGTTCTGTGCTGTATTTTTCTATGATCTATGTTCTATGTTTTAAATGTCCCTAATGTCTCTGACTCTACTACCACTGCTGGCAGTGCATTCCATGTACCCACCACTCTCTGTGTAAAGAACCTATCTCTGACATTTCCCCTAAACTTTTCTCCAATTAACTTAAAATTATGCCCCCTGGGAAAAAGTCTCTGGCTATCCACTCTATCTCTGCCTTTCAACATCTTGTACACCTCTATCAAGTCACCTTTCATCTTTCTTCTCTCCAGTGAGAAAAGCCCTAGCTCCCTCAACCTTTCCCCATAAGACATGCTCTCCAGTCCAGGCAGCATCCTGGTAAATCTCTTTAAAGCTTCCACATCTTCCACATGGTCCATAAGATCCCGCTGTTTCTCACACTGCCAAGAATCCTGCCTTTAACCCTGCATTCTGCATTCAAGTTTGACCTTCCAAAATGAATGACTTCACATTTTTCCAGGTTGAACTCCATCTGCCACTTCTCAGCCCATCTCTACATCCTGCCAATGTCCCATTGCAACCTACACAGCCCGCCAAACTATTCACAAATTCACCAAGCTTCATGTCATTAGCAAACTTACTAACCCAACATTCCACATCCTCATCCACGTCATATATAAAAATCACAAAGAGCAGAGGTCCCAGAACCAATCCCGGTGGAACATCACTGATCACCGAGGTCCAGGTGGAATACTCTCCATCTACCACCACCCTCTGTCTTCTATGGACCAGCCAATTCAGACAACCGGATTTTCCTGTATCCAAGGACTCCTTACCTTCTGAAAGAGCCTACTACAGGGAACCTTATCAAGCCCCTTGCTAAGATCCATGTACAGAGCTGAAAATGTGTTGCTGGAGAAGCGCAGCAGGTCAGGCAGCATCCAGGGAACAGGAGAATCGACGTTTCGGGCATAAGCCCTTCTTCAGGAATGGTCCATGTACACCACATCCACTGCTCTACTTCATCAATGTGTTTTGTCACATCCTCAAAGAATTCAATAAGGTTTGTGAGGCATGACCTGCCCCTTACAAAGCCATGCTGACTATCTCTAAACAAACTATCATTTTCCAAGTAATCATAAATCCTGCCTCTCACAATTCTCTTCAATAATTTTCACACCATGCTGTAAGACTGACTGATCTATATTTCCCAGGGTTGTCTGTATTCTCTTTCTTGAACAAGAGAATAACATTTGCCACCATCCAATCATCTGGCATTACTCCAGTGGCCAGTGAGATTACAAAGATTATCACCAAAGGCACAGCAATCTCCTGGGGTATATTTGTTTGGCCCAGGGGATTTATCCAATCTTATGTTTTTCAAAATTTGCAGCACATCCTCCTTCCTAACATCAACCTGTTCTAGCATATTAGTCTATTTCACGCTGTCCTCAGAAACGTCAAGGTCCCTCTCAGTAGTGAATACTGAAGCAAAGTATTTATTAAGGATGTCTCCTACCTCCTCTGACTCTAGGCACAAGTTCTCTCCACTATCCCTGATTGGCCCGACCCTCACTCTGGCCATCCTCTTGTTCATCACATAAATATAAGATGCCTTAGGATTTTCCTTAATCCTATACGCTAAAGCTTTCTCATACCCTCTTCTAGTTTTCCTAAGTCCATTCTTCAGTTCCTTCCTGGCTACCTTGTGACCCTCTAAAGCCTTGTCTTATCCTTGCTTCCTCAACCTCAAGTAAACTTCCTTCTTCCTCTTGACTAGATGTTCCACAGCCCTTGTCACCCAAGGTCCTTTCGATCTGCCATCCCTTCCTTGCCTCAGTGGGACAAACCTGTCCAGAATTATCAGCAAGTGCTTCCCAAACAACCTCTCTGTCGTGCATTTCCATGAGAACATCTGTTCCCAATTCAAGTGCCCCAGTTCCTGCCTAATAGCATTGTAATTCCCCCTCTCTCAATTGCATACTTTCCAGTACTGTCTGTACTATCCCTCTCCATGAGTATAGTAGAGCTCAGGGAATTGTGATCACTATCAGCAAAATGCTTTCCATCCGAGAGATTTGACACCGGGCAGGGTTCATTGCCAAACACCAAATCCAATATGGCCTCCCTTCCTGTCTGCCATTTTACATATTGCTTCAAAAACCCTTCCCGGACACACCTGACAAAAACTGTTCCATCCAAACTATTTGAACTATGTCGGCTCCAATCACAATTAGGGAAGTTGAAGTCACCCATGACAATAACATCCCCAGGATCCTTCTTATAAACCTTTTCTGGACCACCTCCAACTCCAACACATCCTTCCTTAGATATGTGGCCCAAAACTGCTCACATTATTTCAAATGCAGTCTGACCAGAGCTTTATACAGCTTCAGCAGCACACCTCTGCTTTTTTTTTCTAGCCCTCTTGAAATGAATGCTAGTGTTGCATTTGCCTCCTTAACTGCAAACTGAACCTGCATGTTATCCTTAAGAGAACCCTGAACTAGGACTCCCAAGTCCCTTTGCACTTCAGATTTCCAAAGTCTTTCCCCATTTAGAAAATAGTCTATGCTTCTATTCTTCCTGCCAAAGTAGGAAGAGTTTACCTGA
This sequence comes from Chiloscyllium plagiosum, assembly GCF_037043375.1. Lineage (NCBI taxonomy): Eukaryota > Metazoa > Chordata > Chondrichthyes > Orectolobiformes > Hemiscylliidae > Chiloscyllium > Chiloscyllium plagiosum. Next base: position 906,171 of record NW_028270185.1, on the reverse strand, counting down.
TGAACCTAAAAGAAGTGACTACAGATTTAGCAGTTGTGTTGTTTTCGTTTTTTCCAGAAAGGGTAGCACAGTGGCTCAGTGGCTAGCAATGCTGCCTCACAGTGCCAAGGACCTGGGTTCAGTTCTACCCTTGGGTGACTTTCTGTGTGGAGTTTGCATGCTCTCTGTGTCTCTGCAGATTTCCTCTCTGTGCTCTGGTTTCACGGTCCAAAAATGTGCAGGTTAGGTGGATTGGCAATGCAGAATTGCTCATAGTGCCTACGGATGTGTAGGTTCGGTGGATTAGCCATGGGGAATGCAGGGTTACAGAGATAGGGTAGAGAGTGGGACTGGATGGGGATGCTCTTCAAAGGGTTGGTGTGGACTCAATGGGCCCAATGGCCTGCTTCCACACTGTGGGGATTCTACAATGATTCTAAGAAAGTGGCCTTGATTCTGGAAAGGTGCCATCAGATGTTTACAGTAGTGTGTGTAACTCCTCTATTCAAGAACAAAGGGAGACAGAAAGCAGGAAATGACAGGCAGCCTGCCTTGCATCTGTCACAGAAAGAAATCTGGTATGTGTAATATTAAGGAGATTACAGAAGGAGTTTCTAACTCTGCTGAATGCATGAGCATTTTCCTTTTTTGAAAGGGAAGTTATACTTGACCAATTATTTGACTTATTTGAGAAAGTAGCAAATGAGATGGATAAAGGGGACCTCTGCATGTGCTGCACTTTGATTTTTAAAAGGCATTTGCTAAGTTGTTGCATCAAAGGTAACTTCACAAAATGAAAACTCATGGTACAGGCTTAGCATTTTGTCATGGAGAGAGATTGGCCAGCTAGCAGGAAGCACAGAGCAGAGATAAATGAATCAATTTCAACTCTGCATGCTGCCTCAACTATTTCCAACCTGCGCAAATAAATTTGGAAGAATGGAACAATTACACGGTTGCTAAATTTGTTGATGGCACAAAGATAGGTAAGAAACCAACTTGTTAGAAGGACACAAAGAATCTACAAAAGGATTTAGATCAATCAAGTGATTTGGGAGAAAGTGGTAAATGGAGTGTAATGTGGGATGATGTGAATTTGCCCACTTTGGCAGAAAGAATGGAAAAATCATTATGTTATTTAAATGAAAAGAGATTGCGGAACTAGGATACAGAGGGATTTGGGTGTCATGAATCACAATAAATAGTTAGTATGCAGGCAGAGCAAGTGATGAGGAAGGCAAGTGGGATATTTCTGTTTAAGGGGAATAGAATGTGTTAGCTTCATGGGAGCACAACCTCTTGCAGGTTCACTTCCAAATTACACATCAACTGGATTTGGAACTGTATCACATTCCCTCACTGTGGCTGGCTCAAAATCCTGAAAATCACTTCCTAGCAGCAATGTGGGTGTTACTATACCCCAAGGATTGCAATGGTTCAAAAAGGCAGCTCACCACCACCTTCTCAAGGAGCCATTGGCAATGGGCAATAAATACTGGCCCAGCCAGCGATCCCATAAATGGGTATCATTTTGTTTTGAGTAGGGATACTTCGTTTCAGTTGTAGTAATATTTGTGAGGCTATGGCTGTGGTCTCCTTACTTGAAAAAGAACATGATCGCATTAGAATCAGTTCAGAAATAGTTTCTGGGAAAAGGTGGAGACTTTTACAAGGGAAAGATTGACAGATTTGGCCTGTGACCTGTGGAGTTTAGAAAAAATGAAGTGCTTATCTTATTAAAACTTATTCAAGTGGCCATTTCAGAGGAGATGCTGAGAGGAGTTACCCCTAATGGGAGAGACGAGAATGTCGGGGCTCAGTTTGAAAATAAGCACTTTCCCAATTAAAGCAGAGGTAAGGAGAAATGTTTTCTCTCATAAGATCATCAGTCATAGAGTCACAGAGGTCCACAAGATGGAAACAGGCCTCTTTGACCCAACCTGACAGTCTGTGGAGTTCTCTTCCCCAGACAGTTGAAGAGGCAGGATGTTCAGTTTTTTAAGGTTCATTTAGATTCTAAAGGAGTCATGGGGCTTAAGGGGTAGGCAGAAAAGAAAAGTTGAGATCACTATCCGATGATGCTGTAAAATGGCAGAGCAGGCTGAAATGACTGAGTGACCTATTCCTGTTCATACCTTTCAAAATGTACAAAGCTTCAAGGCTTGGAAACTTTTCTGTGTGAAGTCATTTCTCCACATTTCAGTCGTAGAGCCCTTCCTCCGACTTTGCCTCCCATGTTCGAAGCTGTCTGGCGCAGGGAGAAACAACATTTGGATACTGAAGCAATTCAGGTCCAAGTGCAGCAAGACCTGCAAAACCCAAATACTTGTTAGCGTTTATTGGTAGAGGGATTGAGTTTCAAAGCCACGAGGTCATGTTACAGCTGTACAAAACTCTGGTGCGGCTGCACTTGGAGTATTGCGTACAGTTCTGGTCACTGGATTATAGGAAGGATGTGGAAGCTTTAGAAAGAATGCAGAGGAGATTTACTAGGATGTTGCCTAGTATGAGGGAACATCTTATGAGGAAAGGCTGAAGGACTTGGGGCTCTTTTCACTAGAAAGAAGAAGGTTAAGAGGTGATTTAATAGAGGCAAGTATATGAATAGGAAGGGTTTGGGGGGATATAGGCCGGGTGCTGGCAGGTGGGACTAGATTGGGTTGGGATATCTGGTCGGCATGGACGGGTTAGACCAAAGGGTCTGTTTCCATGCTGTACATTTCTATGACTCTATGACTCTATGATCAGAGGATTAGACAGGGTGAACAATGAGAGTCTTTTTCCTCAGATGGTGATGGCTAGTATGAGGGGACATAGCTTTAAATTGAGAGTAATAGATATAGGACAGATGTGAGAGGGAGGAACTGAAGTAAATCAAATTAGTAGCGAAATAGTGATGGAGAAATTGGAATGTAGGAACAGGAGTTGGCCAATCAGCCCCTTAGTCCTGCTCTGCTATTCAATCAGATGATGGTTGATTTGTGGCTTAACCTTATATCCCTGCCTTGGGCCCATATCCCTTGATTTCTTTAATAAAAATTTGTATGTTTGACACGTAAATTTAACTATTGAATTAGCGTTGATTATTGTTTGAGGAAGAGAATTCCAAGCCTCCATTGTGTAGAAGTGCTTTCTAACATCTCTGCTGAATGACCTGCCCTAATTCTGAAATAAAAATCACACAACACCAGGTTATAGTTCAACAGGTTTATTTGGAAGTAGTAGCCTTCGGAGCGCTGCTCCTTCATTAGGTAGCTGTGGAGCAGGACCATAAGAGGTCATCGTGACCCATGAGGCCATCCCCATGGGTACTGAACTTGACTATCAGCCTCTGCTCAGCCACTTTGTGTTGTTCCGTATCCCTGAAAGCTAGTACTTGTTGGGCTATAACCTGGTGTTGTGTGATTTTTAACTTTGTCCACCCCGGTCCAAAACTGGCACCTCCACATCATGGCTAATGTTTAGAGTTTATGCTGGTTCTAGTATCGTCAACCAATGGATATAGTTTATCTTTATCTGTTCTGTCCTTGCCTGTTAATATACTGAAGACCTTGATTAGATTAAACTCTTAACCTTCTAAATTCTACAGAATAAATGTCGAGTTTGTCTAATCTCTCCTCAAACGTAACCCCTGAAGTCCAGGTATCTTAAGACCATAAGACATAGGAGTGGAAGTAGGGCCATTCGGCCCATCGAGTCCACTCCACCATTTAATCATAGCTGATGGGCATTTCAACTCCACTTACCCGCATTCTCCCCGTAGCCCTTAATTCCTTGTGACATCAAGAATTTATCAAACTCTGCCTTGAAGACATTTAATGTCCCGGCCTCCACTGCACTCCGCAGCAATGAATTCCAAGGCCCACCACTCTCTGGCTGAAGAAATGTCTCCGCATTTCTGTTCTGAATTGACCCCCTCTAATTCTAAGGATGTGCCCATGGGTCCTAGTCTCCTCACCTAATGGAAACAATTTCTTAGCGTCCACCCTTTCCAAGCCATGTATTATCTTATAAGTTTCTATTAGATCTCTCCTTAACCTTCTAAACTCCAATGAGTACAATCCCAGGATCCTCAGCCATTCCTCGTATATATCATGCTTATAAACCCGCATTGAGCTCCTTGCATATACCTCTAGCATGTGGACTGCAGTGGTTCAAGAAGGCAGCTCACCCCCACCTTCTAAAGGTGAAAATGTGTTGCTGGAAAAGCGCAGCAGGTCAGGCAGCATCCAGGGAACAGGAGAATCGACGTTTCGGGCATAAGCCCTTCTTCAGCCCTTCCTGAAGAAGGGCTTATGCCTGATACGTCGATTCTCCTGTTCCCTGGATGCTGCCTGACCTGCTGCGCTTTTCCAGCAACACATTTTCAGCTCTGATCTCCAGCATCTGCAGACCTCACTTTCTCCCCACCTTCTAAAGGGTCAACTAAGGATGGACAATAAATGCTGGCCAGCCAGCAATGTCTACATTCCATGGGTGATTCAAATAAAACCCTCTGTGTTGACCCTGTTAAGCTCCTTCAAAACCCCATTTGTTTAATGAGATCTCCTCTCATTCTTCCCAGCTTATGAAATATAGTATAATTTACTCAGTACCTCATCAAAGTTCCTCCTCTGGAACCACCCTTGTAAAATGTCTCTTTACCTGGCAGAACAAAAGGTACATTCTCTGTACTGTTCATAACAGCGTCCTTATTATGTGAGTCAGGATAGTGAGGCTTCTGTTTCTCAGGAACACAGAAATTGGTGAACAAGAGAAGATCAAGCTCTATCTGATGACAAACATAAAGGAAAGGAGCAGATGTGGGCAGTTCAGCCCATCAAGCCTGCTCCACCATTCAATCAGACCACCCTTTCACTATAACCAAAACATAAACTGCTGGAGAAACTCATCAGATATGGCAGCATCTTTGGAGAGAAATCAGAGTTAAGGAGTCCAGGGACCCTTCTTCAGAATGGCCTTTTATTATAATTGATTCATCCTGTTACTCCAGTTACACAAAGGTGTCCATCATTCTTGTTTCATGTATTTCATCTGCTCGCTTTCTCATTCGATATGGATTGAACTCACTGTCTCTGTTTTCCTCATGTGTTGCTCCCTTCATTAGTGGGAAATTGCTCTTCTATTTGTGACATGGTCCAAACTTGATCTCTCCCACAGAGAGTGCTGTTAGTTGAGGAATATTCGGCGCTGTGTGAATTAAGAAATCTCATCATGTAGCATGGGAAACAGGCATGAAACAAGCTTGTAGGAGCTGCTCTCGCTGCAGATTCTGGGAGCTCCTTGATGGTGACAAACTGTCAGAGTGATAGACCATCAAAGAAGAAGCTGTGAGGAGATCACCGTTCTCATCCAAAACAATATCATTTTACAAGAGTGACCCTGCTTTGTCTGCTGAGAGAACAGGACAAAAAACTTAAAAACAATTCTGCAACATTATTGATTTCTACCTGTGCTCTAAACACTTAATAAAGTGACTGTGGTTAGAAACACACACTTTCGTAATGGCTGTGTGTTTTGTAGGAGATGTTACAATCTTTTTAAGATTTAGTTTATTCATGTGCTCAGTTGGAAGGTCTCCCGCTTTCAGTAAAACGGCATATCATGGTCACTCAGACATTGCAAAATGTCCCCAGCATTTGTGGGAATATTGAAAACACCAGGTTAAAGGATAACAACATCTCCTGAGTTGAAACCTTCCTCATGAAATAATTTACAAGAAACAGTTCCAGGAATAAGAAACTTCAGTGATGAGATTTGATGGAAATATTTGGGACCGTTGTCCCTGGAGAGAAGAGGGATGAGAGGAGATTAGATAGAGGTTTTTAAAATCCTGAGCAGGCTGAATTGAATGTATGAGGAGAAACTGTTTCCGCTCGTAACAGAAAAACATCAATGCAAGGGCACAGTTTTAAAGTGATGTGTGAAATAGGCAAAAGTGAGGTAAAACATTTTTACACAGCAGCTGTTTCGGGTCGGGAATACTCCGCCTGGAAATGGGGTAGATTTTCATTCTTTTCTCTTTCTCCCTTTTTAAAAGGTGGAGTTATATTTTCCACTGTCCTATCTATAGGGACTGCTCCACAGTCTATATAATTTTCGAAGATGATTGTCAATGTATTCATTGTTTCCCAGGCCACTTCCTATGTTACTGTGGATGCACATTATCAGGCCTGAGGATTTGTTGGCCTTTAACAGGTGCGTCTGCTTTTCTCAGGCCAAAGTTAAAAATCACACAACACCAGGTTATAGTCAAACAGGTTTATTTGAAGCACTAGCTTTTAGAGCGCTACCCTACATCAGGTTGTTGATGATTTCTCAGGCCAGATGCAGAGGGATATAAAATCAAGTGACATAGAGTGGGATGTAAAAGGGCTGGGGGAGTTACATTACTGATTAAGGAGATTGTCATAGCTGCTCTGAGAGGACATCTTGGAGGGCTTATCCAGCAATGCCTTATGGGTACAACTTAGAATAAGAAAGATGAAGTTACTATCATGGGGGTCATACAGTAGGCCTCCCAATAGTCAGCAAGAGATAGAGGAACAGATATAAGAGCAGATCATGGGAATATGTAAAAACAATAGCTTTGTTGTAGTGGGTGGTTTTAACTTCCCCAATATTGACTGGAACTCCCTTGGTGGAGAAAGTGAGGACTGCAGATGCTGGAGATCAGAGCTGAAAATGTATTGCTGGAAAAGCGCTCATGCCCGAAACGTCGATTCTCCTGCTTCTTGGATGCTGCCTGACCTGCTGCGCTTTTCCAGCAACACATTTTCAGCTTGGAACTCCCTTGGTGCCAGGGGTTTAGATGGGGCAGAATTTTCTGGATGCATCCAGGAAGGTCATTTGAAACAATGTGTAGATAATCCAACTAGGGAAGGGGCCATACTAGACTTTGTATAGGGAATAAGCTTGGCCAGGTGATAGAAATTTCAATGACAGAATGTTTTGGGAACAGTGATCATAATTCAGCAAGCTTTAAGATAGTTATGAACAAGGATGAGACTAGTCCTCAGATGAAAGTGCTAAATTAAGGGAAGGCTAATTACAACAGTATTAGCCAGGAACTAGAGAAATTAGATTGGGATTGGCTGTTTTGAGGGTAAATCCACATCTGACGTGCGAGTTTTTTCTTGACCAGTCGGTCAGAGTTCAGGACCAACATGTTCCTGTGAGGATGAAAGGTAAGGATGGCAAAATTTGGCAATCCTAGACTGATAAGAGATATTGAAAGTTTAGTGTAAAAGTAAAAGGAAGTAGAGTTATAGGGAGTTATAGGGAGAGGTTGAATATGCTGCGGCTATTTACCCTGAAGTGTCGGAGGCTGAGGGGTGACCTTATAGAAGTTTATAAAATCATGAGGGGCATGGATAGGATAAATAGACAAGGTCTTTTCGCTGGAATGGCGGAGTCCAGAACTAAAGGGCATAGGTTCATGGCGAGAGGGGAAAGATTTAAAATGAACCTACGGGGCAAAGTTTTCATGTACAGGGTGGTGCATGTATAGAATGATCTACCAGAGGAAGTGTTGGAGGCTGGTACAATTACAGCATTTAAAAGGCATCTGGATGAGTGTGTGAATAGGAAGGGTCTGTAGGATATGGGCCAACTGCTGGCAAATTGGGACGAAATTGATTTATGATATTTAGTCAGTAAGGACGAGTTGGACAGAATGGTCTATTTCCATGATGTACAGCTCTATGACTCTATGATTTACGTAAGGTTTAGGAAATTAAATCAGACAAAGCCCTTGAGGAATATTAAGGAAGCAAGAAAGAACTTAAACAAAGAATTAGGAGGGCTAAAACAGGCCATGAAATGGCCTTGGCAAGTAGGACATTTATCTGTTTATTAGGAACAAGAGGGTCGCTCGTGGGAGAGTAGAGTAGAGTAGATTTTATTTGCCATTTCTACCATTTACAACTGATACAGTTAGAAAACGAGACAGCATTCCTTCAGAATGAAGGTGCTACATGAACAGCACAAACTACACAATCACACACAGGGTGTCATGAATTGCATAAGAAGTACAAAACACACAAATTGCAGTGAAAAAAAAGAATGACAATTAATAGACATTGTTCGAGTAGTAATTTGAAGTCGAGCAAAGAATTACAGATGGGAAAGAGTCTGATCATACTGTGTTAAGGATCCTGAATGCTTGGGAGAAGAACCTGTTGCATAGTCTGGCTGTGAGAGACCAAATGCTGCGGTAGTTTCTGCCAGATGGCAGGAGGGAGAAGAGTTTGAGTGAAGGGTGTGTGGGGTCTCCCACAATGCTGTTAGCCTTTTGGATGCAGCGTGTGGTGTAAATGTCTGTAATGGAGGGATGAGAGACCCCGATGATCCTCTCAGCTATCCATAATAGGGTCTTACGATCCAAGACTGTAAAATTCCCGAACCAGGCAGTGATGCAGCAGCTCAGGGTACTCTCAATGAACCCTCTGTAGAATGTGGTGAGGATGGGGGGTGGGAGGTGGACTTTCCTCAGCCTGCACAGAAGTAGAGATGCTGCTGGGCTGTCTTAGCTATGGAGCTGGTGTTGAGGGACCGGGTGAGATTCTCCGCCAGGTGGACGCCAGGAAATTTGGTGCTGTTCACAACATGTCCACTCAAGACCACAGATGGGAATTTATGCTTGGAACCAGAGAATGTGGGTGAGGTCCTTAATGAGCACTTCACATCAGTATTCACCAAGGAGAAGGACATGGATGATGGTAAGATTAGGGAGGGGTGTGTGGCTATTCCAGGGCATGTCAATATTAAGAAGACGGAGGTGTTGGATGTCTTGAAAAACATTAAGGTAAATAAGTCTCCAGGTGCTGATGGAATCTACCTCAAGATACTAAGGGAAGCAAAGGAGGAGACAATGATCTTTGTATCTTCATTAGTTGCAAGCGAAGTTGGCAAGTCACGTTGCAGCTGTATAAAACTTTAGTTAGACCACATTTGGAGTGCAGTTCTGGTTGCTACACTATGGAAAGGATATAGAGGTTTTGGAGAGGGTGCAGAAGAGGTTTTCCAGGTTCTGAGGAAGGATCACTAGACCCAAAACTCTGATTTCTCTCCACAGATGCTACCAGACCTGCTGAGCTTTTCCAGCAATTTCTGCTTCTGTTTACCAGGATCTTGCCTGGATTGGAGTGTATTCGCCATAACGAGAAGTTGAACAAACTTGGATTGTTTCATTAGTGTTAGTGGTTGAGCAGCGACTCAATTGAAGTGTTTAAAATTACAAGGAACACAAATGGAGTGGATCATCAGAGTCTTTACCCAAGTTGGAAATGTCAAATGCTGGGGAGCGTGGGTTGAAAATGAGAGGGGGGATATTTAAAGGAAATGTGCAAGAGGGTGGTAGGTATCTGGAACATGCTGCCAAAAAAGGATCATTAATAACATTTAACAGGCAATTAGACAGACTCATGAACAGGCAGGGAATAGAGAGACATGGACCATGTGCAGGCAAATGGGATGAATTTAAAATGGCATTACAATTGACACAGATATGGTGGGCCAAGAGGCCTGTTCCAGTGCTGTAATGTCCAATGTTCTAAACCTCATTAATTTTCTTACTATTACGGATATCATTTAATTCCAGCCTTTCACCAGACCCTTAGTTCCTTAACTTTTCTGAGAGGTTATTGCTGTCAGAACCAAAAGATTAAAGAAAGTTGTCTTCTGAGCAAGAGAGTTTTGACCAGGGAAAAATTAGAATGGTCAAATCTGGATGACAACTATCTGGGTGTAGTTTCATCAGCAGGTAAACTGGGATAGAATGATGGTGTAGATGTGAAACAACTGGCGAGATCAGAGAGGTCAGTGAAAGTCTGTGCTGTCAATAGTCAGTTGCAGTTTTGTATTTTATGTTCCTAAAACAAGTACAGAGCTTGTGAACACTGGTTATTTTGATGTGCTCTGAGATCAAAGAAACCTTTGAAAGTGATAAGCAGCTTCTGGAGATTATGAGGAAGAGATAGAGAAGGGCAGAGAGGGAGAAACAGTGTCAGTGCTAGCAATCAGAACAGAGATGGGAGAGATAGAATGTGCAAGGCAGTGAAAGAGAGAGACATGGAAAGAAACAGATAAAAAGACAGAGAAAGAGACAAAAGCACAGACAAATACAGATCAGGGTGAAGCAGACAGAGAGAGAGAGACAGTGATCAAGACAGAGAGATAAAATGACAGAGGCAAGTAGAGATATAGAGAGGGAGAGACAATAAAAGAGAAAAAAAGAGATGGGATGGAATACAGAGATGGAGAAGATAGAAAGGCAGACAGAGACAGATCAAGGGAGAAGAAAGAGACAGAGTGATGGAGACAGAGAGATAAAATAATAGAGACAGAGAGAGATTTAGAGAGGGGGAGACAATAAAGGAGAGAGAGAGAAAGAGAGGTGGGTTGGAACAAATAGAGATGGAGAGAGACAGAAAGGCAGAGACAGATCAAGGGTAAAGGAGATGGAGAGAGAGATGTGCATATGTACACACACACAGAGTGAGAAACAGAAAGAGAAAGAGATCTCGCTGGCTATTTGAGGTGTGGAGCTGTATCCTGTGATTAATTGGTGAATGTGGAGCTGATGAGAGTGAACAATTGCCCAGAACCTTATGGAACATTCCAATAATTTAGGTTATAGGGCCAACACTGGTTTAAGATAAATGTTTTGTGCAGACAAGGAGGCTGAAGTCAAAGGGGAACTGGTGTCTGACAACGAGAGCTGTTTTGGTAAATGCGGATCTGAGCAGGGATTGGTGCTCAAGTAGATTCACTTTCCGATCTTAGCCAGGCTAATAGGGAGAGCACAAAACATAGACTCAGTCCCCAGGCCGGGGTACTGAGGTGTGGAGCAGGTACGAAACCACAAACACATAGATCTAAATACCATCTATCAACCTCTCAGAAAACGAACAGGAAATGACATCACCACAAACCCCAGGAACCCCATCCAGGAGAAAGATATAAATAGAAAGCAGGAGACAATAGCTTCGCTTCACTTGGAGGTCGCCACTGATGATGTTACCTAGCCAGGTAATGAAACGTCTGGATATCAAACCTACAGCTCAGCGAGCAAACCTACACCCTAAACCATAAATCCTGCTCTGAACTCTCCTTTGAGCTTGGGCTGGCCAACCAGCTTTACAGCTGTCAATCACATCCTGAAGAAGATCCAATTCATGGGTAAGCCATTATCACTCAGAGTCCTGGTTCTTACAGACTGCACAAGCTAATGATGAGGCTTTAGTAGCTAAGGACTCAGCACCAGGACATGTTCAGAAACTGGTGGAAAAACTCAGCAGGTCTGGCAGCTGCTTTCAGGGCAGAAGCAGACTCGATATTTCAGCCTGCTAACCTTGCATTACCGCGCTGTCTAAACACTGGATCGGACCTCACAGGAGTCTCAGTAATGTGGGTTATGGAGGGATTTATGGCACAATTAGGAAAAACCAGTGATGGTCATCTCAACGTCAGGGCAACACCCTCCATCTTTGAGATAATTTTAATCAGTTTGTTCAGGGATGTTATTTCACACCTCTGCAGCAGTTGGCTCTTGAACCCAGGCATCCTAGCTCAAAGATACGGGCATTGCTTTTACAGTGAGATGATTTTCACTAGTTGTCAATTAAGGGGAATTATTAGTTGTTAAGAGCCTTGTTAATACAACAACCTCTCCTCACTACTATTCAGCTTTCCACTTTACCAAACCTGTCTAACAACTTCACCTTGAGAATTCTCGAGCTCACAGCCTGAGCAGGTACTTGCTGACTTCATCTTCCACTAACTGTGAGGAACCTGTTCATTGCTCAGAATCAAAAAGCATCTTAGGGCATAACCGATGGACGCCAGCAACACACACATCCCTTGTTCCCTCTCTCGCTCAGTCTCATACCGCCAATGCCCTCTCTCTCTCAGTCTCACATCCCCCGTGCCCTCTCTCTCTCTCAGGCTCACATCCCCCGTGCCCTCTCTCTCTCAGTCTCACATCCCCCGTGCCCTCTCTCTCAGTCTCACATCCCCTGTGCCCTCTCTCTCTCAGTCTCATGTCCCCAGTGCTCTTGCTCTCTCACTGAAACACCCCCTGTGCTCGCTCTCACAGACAAAGCCCCAATACACACTCTTTCTTCCTCTCTCTCTCACACACACTCTCACTGACACAACTCAGTGTGCTGTCTCTCTCTGTTTCTCTCTCTGTCTCTGTCTCTCTCTCTCTCACACACACACACACCCTCTCTCTCTCTCTCTCTCACTGACACACCCTTTCAGTGCTCCCTCTCTCTGGTACACTTCCTGATGCTTCCTGTCTCTCAGTCACTGACCTGGGTGGTAACCTCAGATCGGACAGCCAGGGTCTGGTGATGTGGCTTCCTCTGTGTGTCCTCCAGGAAGAGGACACCCCTCTTCTGTAGCCCCCTCTTGACTAGGACCTCCCGGAGAGTGGTAGCACCACCGTTCCCTCCTCTACGTGTCCACACTTGGTCTGTGTCTGTAGGGCAACTTCAGAATGCCACTGCACAGTTGTCTTCACAATGGTGTGAGCTCCAGAGGTACTGGTGTTTCAGCAGATACTTGCTGAGTGGTGAGTTGCCTCAGGAACAGTGTGTGGTAAGATGGAGGTAGAATCGGATATGAGAGATCCTGTAGGGGAGGATAGGTAGTTAATGAGGTGAGGCTTATAAGATATGGCAAGAAATCTACCTGGGCCCCACGGTGACAATCCCTCCATAAAAAAAATCACGCTTAGCCAAAAGATATCAGCTTTCTCCCATTAACGGTTACTCTCTCTGCACCACCTGCTGAGCCTTTGTTCCATTTTCTCTTTTCTTATTTCAGATTTCTGTGATATTTGTCTTTTATATTTCAGGAGATGAAGCAGCAACTTATTTGAATGAATGCGGTGATTATCAGTTACCTACCTTCAGGAGAGAAAAGAAGAATTAGAGCAAATTAAAATCCACAAACGCAATTAAAACCTGCTCTCAGGCAACTAGTATGATCAATTATCTGCTTACCAACAACTGGAGGCAGGTATGAGTAACTGATTAGGTTAGATTGGATTCCCTACAGTGTGGAAATAGGCCCTTCAGCCCAACCAGTCAACAACGACCCTCTGAAGAGTAACCCACCCAGACCCATTTCCCTCTGACTAATGTACCTAACACTATGGGCAATTCACCTGACCTGCACATCTTTGGACTGTGGGAGGAAACCAGAGCAAGCCCACGCAGGCACAGGGAGAACGTGCAAACTCCACACAAACAGTCGCCCAAGACAGGAATCGAACCTGAGACCCTGTGAGGCAGCAGTGCTAACCACTGAGCCACCGTGATGTCAACCAGAATGTGGCAGACTCATACTGAGAGACACACTGATGAACATCTCTGACTCTCACAAACTGATGGAGCTGAAATCTCACACAGACATTTCAGGACGGAGGCTTTATACAGAAGCAGAACTCCCTGGTTTGTCAAAAATGGATCCAAAGGCCTAAATCTGGAAATCCTGCCTCCAAACCCAGCACCCACCCTGACCACTATCTTCACAGGGAGGGTCACATCTTGGATTGTGTTTCATGGAGGCAACTGGTCTGGTCTGATCGGATTTTCACAAAGCTGCCGAGGGAGACATGATGTTAGACCAGCTGGGGGTTGGGAATTGAGGAATTCTGGAGTGGCGGGAGGATTGTGAACTGGGAAGAATTTGGGGTTGTGGTTCAGGTTCTCCAGTGGATTTAGGGGATGAGGAGTTTTAGGTTGAAGGGTGGAATGGTTTCTAGTTGAGTAGTGAAAATGCATACAGACAGTAAAGTCTTCCTACATCTTGATTGATTTGTTTCACCCGGAGTCAGAGGGGCCGGATTCCTACAAAGGCAGAGAGATAGAAACAGTGAGTGGGACTCAAGTCCCAGATTCCCAATCCAATTCCTAAGGTCCCCAGTTTACACTATTGTCTTTAAGGCCATGGGTTTGTGATCGCTAATCCACAACGTGTGATCCTGACACAGCTGTCTCCAGTTAAGGCCAGATACCCACCTCGTGAATATTTTACAGGCATGTGATGACCAAGACTACACAATGAGATGAGTCTGAGTTCCAACAGCATAATTAGAGTGTTGATACAACTGAACCCATGGTCACCGCACACCCCTCTCCCATGGTCGCCACAAACCTCTCTCCCCAGGTCACCGCACACCCCTGTCCCATGGTCGCCACACACCTCTCTCCCCAGGTCACCACACACCCCTCTCCCATGGCCATCACACCCCCTCTCCCATGGTCACCACACACCCCTCTCCCATGGTCACCGCACACCCCTCTCCCATGGCCATCACACCCCCTCTCCCATGGTCACCACACACCCCTCTCCCATGGTCGCCGCACACCCCTCTCCCAGGGCCATCACACCCCCGTTCCTATGGTCACCACACACCCCTCTCCCATGGTCACCACACACCCCTCTCCCAAGGTCACCACACACCCCTCTCCCATGGTCACCACACCCCTCTCCCAAGGTCACCGCACACCCCTCTCCCATGGTCACCACACACCCCTCTCCCATGGTCACCACACACCCCTCTCCCATGGTCACCGTACTCCCCTCTCCCATGGTCACCACACACCCCTCTCCCATGGTCACCGCACACCCCTCTCCCATGGCCATCACACCCCCTCTCCCATGGTCACCACACCCCTCTCCCAAGGTCACCACACACCCCTCTCCCATGGTCACCACACACCCCTCTCCCATGGTCACCGTACTCCCCTCTCCCATGGCCATCACACCCCCTCTCCCATGGTCACCACACCCCTCTCCCAAGGTCACCACACCCCCTCTCCCATGGTCACCACACACCCCTCTCCCATGGTCACCGCACACCCCTCTCCCATGGTCACCACACACCCCTCTCCCAAGGTCACCGCACACCGCTCTCCCATGGTCACCACACACCCCTCTCCCATGATCACCACGCACCCCTCTCCCATGGTCACCACACACCCCTCTCCCATGGTCACCACACACCCCTTTCCCATGGTCACCGCGCACCCCTCTCCCATGGTCACCGTACTCCCCTCTCCCATGGTCATCACACACCCCTCTTCCAAGGTCACCACACACCCCTCTCCCATGGTCACCACACACCCCTCTCCCATGGCCATCAAACCCCCTCTCCCATGGTCACCACACCCTTCTCCCATGGTCACCACACACCCCTCTCCCATGGTCACCACGCACCCCTCTCCCATGGTCACCACGCACCCCTCTCCCATGGTCACCACGCACCCCTCTCCCATGGTCGCCACACACCCCTCTCCCATGGTCACCACACACCCCTCTCCCAAGGTCACCACACCCCTCTCCCAAGGTCACCATACACCCCTCTCCCATGGTCACCACACCCCTCTCCCAAGGTCACCACACACCCCTCTCCCATGGTCACCACACCCCTCTCCCATGGCCATCACACCCCCTCTCCCAAGGTCACCGCACACCGCTCTCCCATGGTCACCACACACCCCTCTCCCATGGTCACCACACACCCCTCTCCCAAGGTCACCGCACACCGCTCTCCCATGGTCACCACACCCCTCTCCCATGGTCACCACACACCCCTCTCCCATGGTCACCACTCCCCTCTCCCATGGTCACCACACACCCCTCTCCCATGGTCACCACACACCCCTCTTCCATGATCACCACGCACCCCTCTCCCATGGTCACCACACACCCCTCTCCAATGGTCACCATACACCCCTCTCCCATGGTCACCACACACCCCTCTCCCATGGCCATCACACCCCCTCTCCCATGGTCACCACACACCGCTCTCCCATGGTCACCATACACCCCTCTCCCATGGTCACCACACACCCCTCTCCCAAGGTCACCACACACCCCTCTCCCATGGCCATCACACCCCCTCTCCCATGGTCACCACACCCCTCTCCCAAGGTCACCATACACCCCTCTCCCAAGGTCACCACACACCCCTCTCCCATGGTCACTGTACTCCCCTCTCCCATGGTCACCACACCCCTCTCCCATGGTCACCGCACACCCCTCTCCCATGGCCATCACACCCCCTCTCCCATGGTCACCACACACCCCTCTCCCATGGCCATCACACCCCCTCTCCCAGGGCCATCACACCCCCTTTCCTATGGTCACCACACACCCCTCTCCCAAGGTCACCACACCCCTCTCCCATGGTCACTGTACTCCCCTCTCCCATGGTCATCACACACCCCTCTCCCATGGTCACTGTACTCCCCTCTCCCATGGTCACCATACACCCCTCTCCCATGGTCACCGCACCCCTCTCCCATGGTCACCACACCCCTCTCCCATGGTCACTGTACTCCCCTCTCCCATGGTCACCACACACCCCTCTCCCATGGTCACCACACACCCCTCTCCCATGGTCACTGTACTCCCCTCTCCCATGGTCACTGTACTCCCCTCTCCCACTTCCATGCTAATGAAAATGGCACCATTGTTATCACTTTCCCTTGAGGCAGGCATCTGGGCCTGAGGCTGAGAACACAGCACACTGTGCCCAGCCTGAGCTTCACATCATCGACAGGCACCTGCTGAACAAATTGCATATTTTACTACAAGCCAGGCTGGAATTTGACATTGCCGGATGTTGGAGATTCTCAACATGTGGATTCGAGCTGAATTTAAACACTTGAGTCAGTGATTGACATTTTTACTGATTGGGACAATCCCAGTAATTAATCTGCTCAAACAGACAAGATCAAAACTATTAAAAACAAATTAGCTGATGCTCAACAATATTAAAACACAGCAATAAATTTATTCAAAAAATAGCTGTTAACATTTTATAATAATTGCGAATTCTCTGAACTCTGTAAATACAGAGAAAAAGCTTTAGCTGAACATTTGTCAGTGTTATTTAACATGTTGTTAATGGGTGGTAAGGGTCAATGATGAAATACTTTGGTCTATCTTCACATTGCATGAAACTCTGAATCATCGCCCTATGTAGTTCACACTGCTGCTGTCTAAATAAAGAGTTATTTTAAACAGTAAGACGCCTCTGACAATTGCCAAAGATCACAGGAGCAAACAACCCATGTTTCCACACCCGATCGTTTACCCCAAAGTGCACAAGATTTCACAATCCAGTTTCTCATCCACAATCTTGTCTCGACTGAACTTTTTGCTTCTTTCTCCGTCCCAGGTCTTAGTCTGCCCTTAGAATTCCCTTCATTCTAACTAGCTGCTCTGAAACAGTCTCCTAACCCTTTCGCTTTGCAAAACATTGTTTCTGAAAACCTTCCTCTATTTCTAAACCTAAAGTGAGTCAGTCACTTTTCCTAATGTCTCCAAAATCATATGGAGAAGGGGAAGGCAATTTGGTCCATCTTCCTTTCACCACCTTTTGTCCGACATAACCTCCATAAACTGTGCCTGGGCATCTGTCAAACTCCACAGCAACATTGCATCCAGCACACACTGCCTGCATTCTATTTTATTAATCTCACAGCACATACAACCTTTTGAAAGCAATCTTTCAGTGCAGCACTCCATTAGTGCAACACTCCGTCAATGCAGAACTGCTTCAGTGCTGCCCTCGGTAAAAGCAATGACTGCAGATGCTGGAAACCAGATTCTGGATTAGTGGTGCTGGAAAAGCGCAGCAGTTCAGGCAGCATCCGAGGAGCAGTAAAATTGACATTTTGGGCACAAACCCTTCATCAGGAATACAGGCAGAGTGCCTGAAGCGTGGAGAGATAAATGAGAGGAGGATGGGGGTGGGGCGAAAGTAGCAGAGAGTTCAATAGGTGAGTGGGGGAGGGGATGAAGGTGATAGGTCAGGGAGGAGGGTGGAGTGGATAGGTGGAAAAGGAGCTAGGCAGGTCGGACAGGTCATGGGGACAGTGCTGAGCTGGAACTAGGGTGAGGTGGGGGAAGGGGAAATGAGGAAACTGTTGAAGTCCACATTGATGCCCTGGGGTTGAAGTGTTCCGAGGCGGAAGATGAGGCATTCATCCTCCAGGCGTCGGGTGGTGAGGGAGCGGCGGTGGAGGAGGCCCAGGATGTGCATGTCCTCGGCAGAGTGGGAGGGGGAGTTGAAATGTTGGGCCACAGGGCGGTTTGGTTGATTGGTGCGGGTGTCCTGGAGATATTCCCTAAAATGCTCTGCTAGGAGGCGCCCAGTCTCCCCAATGTAGAGGAGACCGCATCGGGAGCAACGGATACAATAAATGATGTTGGTGGATGTGCAGGTAAAACTTTGATGGATGTGGAAGGCTCCTTTAGGACCTTGAATGGAGGTGAGGGAGGAGGTGTGGGCACAGGTTTTGCAATTCCTGCGGTGGCAGGGGAAGGTGCCAGGATGGGAGGGTGGGTTGTTGGGGGGCGTGGACCTGACCAGGTAGTCACGGAGGGAACGGTCTTTGCGGAAGGCAGAAAGGGGTGGGGAGGGAAATATATCCCTGGTGGTGGGGTCCGTTTGGAGGTGACAGAAATGTCGGCGGATGATTTGGTTTATGCGAAGGTAGGTAGGGTGGAAGGTGAGCACTAGGGGAGCTCTGTCCTTGTTACGATTGAAGGGGTGGGGTCTGAGGGCGGAGGGGCGGGATGTGGACGAGATGTGTTGGAGGGCACCTTTAACCACGTGGGAAGGGAGAATGCGGTCTCTAAAGAAGGAGGCCATCTGGTGTGTTCTGTGGTGGAACTGGTCTTCCTGGGAGCAGATACAGCGGAGACAGAGGATTTGGGAATACGTGATAGCATTTTTGCAGGAGGTAGGGTGGGAAGAGG
Source organism: Chiloscyllium plagiosum (assembly GCF_037043375.1). NCBI lineage: Eukaryota > Metazoa > Chordata > Chondrichthyes > Orectolobiformes > Hemiscylliidae > Chiloscyllium > Chiloscyllium plagiosum. Next base: position 887,406 of record NW_028270185.1, on the reverse strand, counting down.
TGTAATCCAGGTAGCTGTGGGAGTCGGTGGATTTGTAAAAAATGTCAGTATCAAGTCGGTCGTCATTAATGGAGATGGAGAGGTCCAGGAAGGGGAGGGAGGAATGAGAGATGGTCCAGGGAAATTTAAGGTCAAGGTGGAATGTGTTGGCAAAGTTGATGAATTGCTTAACCTCCTCGCAGGAGCATGAGGTGACTCCAATGCAGTCATCAATGTAGCAGAGGAAGAGGGGAGTGGTGCCGGTGTAATTACGGAAGATCGACTGTTCTACGTAGCCAACAAAGAGACAGGCATAGCTGGGGCCCATACGGGTGCCCATGGCTACCCCTTTGGTCTGGTGGAAGTGGGAGGATTCAAAGGAGAATTTGTTAAGAGCGAGGACCAGGTCGGCCAAATGAATGAGAGTGTCGGTGGAAGGGTACTGTTGGGGACGTCGGGATAGGAAGGAATGGAAGGCTTGGAGGCCCTAGTCATGGCGGATAGAGGTGTAGAGGGATTGGATATCCATGGTGAAGATGAGACGTTGGGGGCCGGGGAAACGGAAGTCTTGGAAGAGGTAGAGGGCATGGGTGGTGTCTCGAATGTATGTGGGGAGTTCCTGAACTAGGGACAGTGTCGAGGTAGGTAGAGATGAGTTCAGTGGGGCAGGAGCATGCTGAGACAATGGGTTGGCCAGGGTGGTCAGGCTTGTGGATCTTGGGAAGGAGGTAGAATCGAGCGGTACAGGGTTCCCGGACTATGAGATTGAAAGCTGTGAGTGGGAGATTTCCTGAGGTGATGAGGTTCTGTATGGTCTGGGAGATGATGGTTTGGTGATGATGGGGGGTGGGGTCATGGTCGAGGGGACAGTAGGAAGAGGTGTCCTCAAGTTGGCGTCTGGCTTCAGCGATGTAGAGGTCACTGCGCCAGACTACCACTGCGCCCCCTTTATCTGCTGGTTTGATGGTGAGATTGGGATTGGAGCAGAGGGATTGGAGGGCTGCGCGTTGTGAGGGTGAGAGGTTGGAGTGGGGGAGGGGAGTAGACAGGTTGAGGCGGCTAATCTCCCGGCAGCAGTTGGAAATGAAGAGGTCGAGGGCAGGTAATAGGCCAGTGCGGGGTGTCCAGGTGGATGCAGTGTGTTGGAGGTGGGCGAAGGGGTCCTCGGAAGGTGGGCGGGAGTCCTGATTGTGAAAGTAAGCTCGGAGGCGGAGGCGACGGAAGAATTGTTCGATGTCACGGCGTGTATTAAATTCATTGATGCGTGGACGGAGGGGGATGAAGGTGAGTCCTTTGCTGAGGACTGATCATTCGTCCTCAGTGAGGGGGAGGTCTGGAGGGATGGTGAAAACTCGGCAGGGCTGGGAGCTAGGGCCTGGTGTGGGTGTGGAGCTGGGAGTAGGGGCAGAGCCTGTAATTGGAGTGGGTGTGGTGGTGGGGGGAATGGGGGTGGAATCATGAGCAGGAATGGTGTTCCCCTCAGGGTTCTGGGGGGCGTTCTGTTGGCTACCTAGAACAGTCCAGCTTCCATAATTACACCGGCACCACTCCCCACCTCTTCCTTCGCGACATTAATGACTGCATTGGCTCCACCTCGTGCTCCCGCGAGGAGGTTGAGCAATTCATAAACTTCACCAACACATTCCACCCAGACCTTAAATTTACCTGGACCATCTCTGACACCTCCCTCCCCTTCCTGGACCTCTCCACCTCCATTAATGACGACCGACTTGACACCGATATTTTTTACAAACCCACCGACTCCCACAGCTACCTGGATCACACCTCTTCCCATCCTACCTCCTGCAAAAATGCCATCCCAGATTCCCAAATCCTCTGTCTCTGCCGTATCTGCTCCCAGGAGGACCAGTTCCACCACAGAACACACCAGATGGCCTCCTTCTTTGGAGACCGCAATTTCCCTTCCCACATGGTTAAAGATGCCCTCCAACACATCTCGTCCACATCCCGCCCCTCCGCCCTCAGACCCCACCCCTTCAATCGTAACAAGGACAGAGCTCCCCTAGTGCTCACCTTCCACCCGACCAACCTTCGCATAAACCAAATCATCCGCCGACATTTCCGTCACCTCCAAAAAGACCCCACTACCAGGGATATATTTCCCTCCCCACCCCTTTCTGCCTTCCGCAAAGACCGTTCCCTCTGTGACTACCTGGTCAGGTCCACGCCCCCCAACAAACCATCCTCCCATCCTGGCATCTTCCCCTGCCACCGCAGGAATTGCAAAACCTGCGCCCACACCTCCTCCCTCACCTTTATCCAAAGCCCGAAAGGAGCCTTCCACATCCATCAAAGTTTTATCTGCACATCCGCCAATATCATTTATTGTATCTGTTGCTCCCGATGCGGTCTCCTCTACATTGGGGAGACTGGACGCCTCCTAGCAGAGCATTTTAGGGAACATCTCCAGGACACCCGCAGCAATCAACCACACCGCCCTGTGGCCCAACATTTCAACTCCCCCTCCCACTCTTCCGAGGACATGGGGGTCCTGGGCCTCCTCCACCGCCGCTCCCTCACCACCCGATGCCTGGAGGAAGAACACCTCATCTTCCGCCTCGGAACACTTCAACCCCAGGGCATCAATGTGGACTTCAACAGTTTCCTCATTTCCCCTTCCCCCACCTCATCCCAGTTCCAGCTCAGCACTGTCCCCATGACCTGTCCTACCTTCCTATCCTCTTTCCATCTATCCACTCCACCCTCCTCTCTGACCTATCACCTTCATCCCATCCCATTCACCCATTGTACTCTCTGCTACCCTCCCCCACCCTCCTCCCTGACCTATCACTTCCATCCCCATCTCCACTCACTTATTGTATTCTATGCTACTTTCTCCCCACCCCCACCCCCACCCTGCTCTCATTTATCTCTCCACCCTTCATGCACTCTGTCTGTATTCCTGATGAAGGGCTTTTGCCCGAACCGTCGATTTTCCTGCTCCTCGGATGCTGCCTGAACTGCTGTGCTTTCCCTGCACCACTAATCCAGAATCAGTGCTGCACTTCCTTAGCGCAGAGTTTGCAGAATGCAGCATTTCCTTAGTGCAACAGTTTCAGCAGCACTCTCTCAGCCATCTTCCCTCTCTGCAGCAATTGATTGATGTGTTGTTCCTTCAGTGCAGTCTTTTCCAGTGTCGCATTTCCTCAGTTCAGCAACATACGTTCCCTCAGTGACACATCAATGCAGCACTCATTCAATACAATATTCACTCAATGCAGTGCTCCTCCAGTGCATCACTCCCCCAGTGCATCACCCCCCCAGTACAATGCTCCTCCAGTGCAGCATTCCCCCAGTGCATCACTCCTCCTGTCCAATGCGCTCCAGAATAGCACTTCTCTGGTGCAGTGTTCCCCCAGTGCATCACTGTTCCTTCTGTGTAACTTGTGTCACTCTCCCACTTTCTCAGTACTGTCATGGCATGTTAGCCATGATCATGAGCTTGAACTGTGGGCTGTTTCTGACCCCAGAGCTGTACAAATGTCCCCAGGTCAGTGTTAACCTTTCCCAAGGCAACACCAGGGTCTGTTCTTCCTCACAACGGTGGACTCTTCCCCACTGTGTTTCTGCAGATTTTAATAATAACAGAGGGTCCCATGAAATGTACAAACAGCACAATGAGTAACTCATGCATAACGAGTTCAAAGGGCTTTGATAAGAGATGGGCTTGAAATTGACAATTTTCTTCCACCAAAGAAATATTCCATTCTCAGGTTTTTGTTAAAGTGGAGAGGGTTAATGTCATTAATGCTTCGCCAAAGTGAATAGCTGCCCCAGGCAGATGAGCAGATGACAGTTGCTGTTTGACCCATCGATTAGATTACCTACAGTGTGGAAATAGGCCCTTCAGCCCAGCAAGTCCACACTGACCCTCCAAAGTGTAACCTACCCAGAACCGTTTCCATCTGACTAATGTGCCTAACACTATGGGCAATTTAGCACAGCCAGTTCACCTGACATGCACATCTTTAGACTGTGGGAGGAAACCAGAGCACCTCCCTGGCGACACAGGGAGATTGTACAAACTCCACACAGTCACCCGAGGTTGGGATTGAACCTGGGTCCCTGGTGCTGTGAGGCAGCAGTGCTAACCACTGAGCCACCGTGCCACCCCTAAGCAGCCATTTTAAACAGAGATAAGAATATATATTTTCTCCCAGAAGGGTATGGGTCTTTCCAACTCCCTTCCTCAAAGGGTGGAAGTAGCAAAGTCTAAATATTTTTAACTCAGAGGTGAGTAGATTATTGGTGGGGAAAGGAGTAAAAGGCTATCAGGGATAGGCTGGAATGGGGATGAATGAGAACAGCCATTATCGTAATGAAAGACAGGTTTAGGCCCAAAGGACCAAGCTGCCTATTCCTGCTCCTAATTCACATGACCATACATCATTTTCTGTTTTCGGTGCAGGACTTCACAGTATTTGAGCTTTAGTTTAAATTTTCCTAATATTCAGCTAACATTCTGCCCTGAATATCCATCCACTTTACGGTCAGTGCTGTAGGAAAATCTTTCAGTATAAATATTCGTATGCTTCAAACATAAATATTTCATGCTGCACTTTGAGACTATTGTGACGATATCCTTAAGAAATTCAAAGAGCTATTATGTTGTTCCGGATGACAGCCGTTGAACAGAGAGACTTGTGAAGAGGAAGGAAAAAATAAAATTGTTTGCACATTTTAATTTGTATTAAAAAGGTGTTTAGATTAATCAGAGAGGCAGAAGTAGGAATGAATCTGAAGGAACTGTTACCGCGGTGGGTGAAATCGATTTATTCAGAGTGATGATTACATTGCTTTCAAACTGAAGAATCACATCGTTATTTGAGACCAATTGCTGCGAAATCTTTGGAGATGACAGCTTGGTAAAACAGGGGTTGACAGACAGGTACAGAGTGGATGTCACCAGGCTCTGTGTCGAAGAACAATCTACAGATGCTTTTGATCTTGTGATGAGCCAGATCAAGTGTTGAATAAGGGAGGGCCTGAGAGCACTCAGTAATTTAAACCAGGTAATGTATTTTGTCAATCCTATCAGACAGCCACTTAGTGGGTTTGATCCACCATCAACATCTTACAGGCATTTTAAATAATCCAGTTAACATCTCTGTTAGAATAGCTGGCAGGGAGGTATTGTACAACCACAGTAAATATTCACTTAGCAGAGATGGTTCACTGAAATGATCCCAAATTGGAGGGATTTTCTTCTGAGGGCTTGTTGGGCGTGTAGACATCAGAGTTTAGAGGAATGAGGGGTGACCTTATTGAAACATACAAGATTCACTCGGCATTTGAGAGGGTCAATGCAGAAAGATTGTTTCCCCTTGCCGGAGAGTCTTGCCCCAAGTAAGGAGTCACCCATTTACGACCGAGATGACAGAGAATGCCTTCTCTCAGACAGGAGTGAATCTAGGGAAATCTTTACTGCAGAGAGCTGTCGAGGCTGGAGCATTCAGTATATTCAAGGCTGGGAGGGGTAGGTTTTTAATCAGGAAAGGAAACATGGTTTACATGGAAAAGGCAGGAAAGTGGAGTTGAGGATGAGCAGATCTCATTGTGTGGTGGAGTAGACTCGATGGGCTGAATAGCCTACATCTTCTTAGTCTTATGGTGTAATGATTAATTCCATTGGGTTTTTTGCCTCCCAAAACCCCTCCATGTTTCTTACATCCTCTAAAGGTTCTGACTTAGTTTGGCATGTAGTTCTGTAATGTGAGCAACCCATTGGGCCCATCATTTATATACCCACTATTCATACATTGGATTCAACAGCAAACAATACCTGGTTATTTGACCATGTGGTGCATCAAAACAGCAGTAAATAGCAATTATCCCTGGCTATTAGTAAATGATGATCTACCCTGTTTACAGACAGTGCTGGTTAATCACTACAGCTGGCTTTGGTTAGTATTAAGTCATGTTTACAAAGGATTTGACTATGACTGAGTGCCCTTTGTTCTGTGTTTAAAGCTTGCTGGTTCAAGTTCCACTCCAGGGCGTGGGTGTGAAATTAAGGCTAAAACATCAGTATGATACCAACAGACTGCTGCACTGTTGGATGAGATTTTAAAACATTACCACAGGAGGCTGTGGAGGCCAGGTCACTGAGTACGTTTAGGACTGAGACAGACAGGTTCTTGAGTATCAAGGGGATCAAGGGTTACAGGGAGAATGCAGGAGAACGGGGTTGACAAACTTATGAGCCATGATTGAATGGCAAAGAGACTCAATGGGCTGAATGGCCTAATTTCTGCTCCTAAGTTTTATAGTCCTATGGTATAAACGGAGGCTCCACTGCCCTAGAGGGTGGACCTGAAAGTGCCTGAGATGCTATTTTGAAGAATTCCAGGGTTGGGAGCATTATCCTCAATGTCCCGACCCATGTTTATCCCCTAGTCAATGTCACAGAAACAGATTCTTTGGTAGTAACCACATTGCTATTTGTGAGAGCTTACTGTGCACAAATTGGCTACTGTGCTTCCTATGTTACAGCAGTTGAGTACTTTTCAAAATATTTTGTTGACTGTACAGTGCTTTATGATCCAATAAAATTGTAAAAGGCACTATATAAATGCATATTTTTCTTGTTGAATAATCAGAGTACATGGTAAGAATTGGAATTAAAATTGTCTGCACCTCCAAGTGGATTCTTGGATCAGTCTTGCTGTGAAAGAAATTAATGTGGTATCAGATAAAATTTTCAGTAAGGTCTGTATGGATTATTATGGAAATGACAGAATAGTGTTTTAATTTCTCTGATAACAAGGCACGACATAGAGCCCCTACTTCCCCAGGGTACAGACCATCAGTCCTTGTCCCACATTAGCCCACTTCCAGTCTAACCTGATGGGCCAGATTTCCCCACAGTGTACCTGATGTCTGCCTGGGGCAGGAGAGGCTCCATGTGGGAAGGTGGTTTGAGAAATGAGCCCTTTCACATTCGAGGATCAGATGTGAATAAACACACAGAGCTGGAAGGCTGGTTGCTGGGGTGAGTTTGTGATGGGAACAGGAACAATGGTCACAGCAATCTTGCTCACTATAGACTTTATCTTTTTAAATTCCAGCACTGATCAAAAAGGAAGGAATTAAATAGATTGTCATGGTTCAAGCTGCTTCGTGTTAGGAATCTGTCATTACATTTCTTATTAGTATTGATAAAGTTTCAAAAAGCAGAGCGATCAATGATGGTGGGATGATCATTTGCAGTGGTAATATTGAACAAGCAACTGATTCAAGTTCATTTACAAAGGGAAGGTTTCCGTCTCATCCTGAACTTCCCTTGGTTCAAACAATAATCAGCCCCCAGTATCCCCAACAGTGACACATTGACTGCGTTCCTGGCAGCTTCCTGAGGATTTTCTCTTCCACTCATTCCAGGCAAAGATTGGACAGGAAAATGGATTGAAATCTGTGGGGGCATGGATACTAATCAGGGGTGTGGACCCTAACTTAGGGGGCGTAGACCCTAACCCAGGTGTGACCCTAACCCAGGGCGTGAATTCTAACCCAGGGCATGGATCCTAACCTGGGGCATGAACTCTAACCCGGGGTGTGAACTCTAACCTAGTGTGTGAACCCTAACCTGGGGCTTGAACCCTAACCTGGGCTGTTTAAACCTTGTTGGAAGCAGAGGACACACTGATTAGTCGAAGAGAGGAGCGAAGTTTTATTCACTGCGTACATCAGCTTGCCTGCTCTCTGTGAAGACGTTTACAACCAGATGGTTTATCATTTCATTAACAAAATGATTGTTCGGTCATTTTTACACAACAGACTAATCAATTCCATCATTCAAAGTTTCCCAGAATGTTTTTTATCACATATTAATCACCTAACTGATTGAAATGTCTAGTGTCTGAAAATCTTACCTAATTAGGCCAACTATAAAATGTTACTGGCCTCTGTGAGTGTCATCAGCTGTTTTACATCACCTGCTCCATCAGTTATTGCTGCTCTGGTAAAATCCTATGATGGTTGAGATTGAACACGATCAACTTCAAGGACAAGCAAAGGAATTCTAAGCTGATGAAAATCAGTCATTTTTTAATTCATTCATGGGATGTGGGATGTCAGTGGCTGGGCCAACATTTATTGTCCATCTCTAGCTGCCCTTGAGAAGGTGGTGGTCAGCTGTCTTATTAAACCACTTACAGCCACAATGTCATTAGGGAGGGAATTCCAGATTTTAATACAGCAACAGTGGGAGGCGATATAGAGCGGAATCAGATCGGGGCCTGGACAATGTGGGTAATGTAGGGTGGCACAGTGACTCATTGGTTAGCACTGCAGCCTCTCAGTGCCAGGGACCTGAGTTCAATTCCGCCCTCAGGTGACTGTGTAGCATTTGCACATTCTCTCCATGTCTGTGTGGGTTTCCTCCAGGTGCTCTGGTTTCCTCCCACAGTCCAAAGATATGCAGGCTAGGTGGATGGGCCATGCTAAATTGCTCGTACAGTCCAGGGATGTGCAGGTTAGGTGGATTAGCCATGGGAAATGCAGGGTTACAGGGATTGGGTGGGATGCTCTTCAGAGGGTCAGTGTGGACATAATGGGTGGAATGGCCTGCTTCCACACTGTAGGGATTCTAGTCTAACATCTCAGGCACACTCCGTGGGCACTTGCCACATGCATTTAAGAGGCATTAGTTGAAGCAAAGGGAGTGATTCTAGTTATCGTCCCGAATCCACCCACATTTCATAAAGGGATTGAAAAGAAGATGATTTTATCCACCAGGGTTTTAATGTGACAGACTGTTTAGTATTGGAAATGAATTTGGAAGTGAACCAACTGATAACATTGCATGTTGCGAAACTAAATAGTTTGTTCCCCACGGAGGATGGCTCCAAAATGGCACCAGGCTACTTGGCATATTGGCTCATCAGTCCCATCAGAGCTGTTTAAATTAGAATGGTGTGAAATTAAACACCTCCTTGAAGAAAAGCAGCAGACAAGTCCTCAGAATTGCCAGAAACCTGCACTCCAAGCCTTGGGCTGAGCTCCAAACACATCACTGACTGAGACAAGCCAATGTTCAGCAGCACATGAGAATCCAGGGGAATATTTTACTCCTGTTGCCCACTTAAAGCAGTTTATGATCCAAGCATCACCCATCCTAAAGTTGTTAGTCACACCATGAGTTGCTGCACTATTTCTCCATCGTAGAACAGCGCAGTGAATATCCAAGATCAGAATTTCACATGAATGCATTCGGTTTCTGAAATTGCAAAGTCTCGTTTTATCCTCAGGAGCTGGACAAGCAATTGGCAGGAAGAAAGGAATTGGCCCAATGTCCACTGCTCATGTAACCCTGGCTGAAAGAGAGTGAGACCAGTCTTTAACATCTCCCTGAAACCATTTCCAGCTGGCTGTGAAGTGACACAGAATTTTCTCTCTCCTTGCCCCTGTTAAACCAATCATTTTAAAATGAAAATCAAGAATTTCCAACAGAGAAATTTAATCAAAAAGACAAAGGATTAACTACATGATGGATATTGACCCAATCAGCTTGTTTCACAATTAAAACAGCTTAAGGCACCCTTGCTTGCTCGTTTCTTGGGAGATGTCTGGCTTAGAGAGAGAAAGTTCAATCTCATTCTTTCAGATAATCTACAGTTGCAGCAGCCTTGTGATAATTGTGGCTTCAATCTGCATTGTGCCTTGATAATTCCATTCTCAATCACAGAATCATAAAATATCCACAGTGCAGAAGAAGGACATTCAGCGTACTGAGTCCACACTGACCCTCCAAAGTGCAGCCACCCTATCCCCATAACCCTGCATTTCCCATGGCTAACCCATCTAGCCTACACATCTCTGGACACTATGGGCAATTTAGCATGGTCAATCCACCCTAACCTGCCCATTTTGAACTGTGGGAGGAAACTGGAGCACACAAAGGAAACCCACGCAGACGTGGGGGGAATGCACAAACTCCACACAATCCTCAAGTTCATCCACCATATGCTCTAATTCAATGATTTGAACCTGATGGGTTCTGTATGTTTAGGGTGAAATGCTATTTCAACATCACTCCCCTCACCTTCCCTTTCCATGTCTTCTCTCCCCAACCTTCTCCAGATCCTCTTTACCCCATCTCTTCCTCTTCTCCTCTCGCTCCCTCTCTTCACCTGTAACCCTTCTCTTGCTCTTCTCCTGTCCCTAGGACACGTTGCAATGGCCATGTCAGTGAAGAGGTTCCCCAGGCTCATCTTGTCTCAAAACAGTCAGAGCTCGACTAATAATTAACAGGCAACAAATTAGCTGCCATCATCCATTCAGTCTCCGTTATGGGGCAGTCTAGGACCAGGGTCCATAGTCTCAGGATAAAGGTGCGCCAATTTAAGATGAAGATGAAAGGAATTTCTTCTCTTAGACGGTTGTGAGGCTTTGGAACTCCTTGCCCCAAAGAGAGCTGTGGGGGCAGAGTCCTTGTGTATATTAAGGCTGAGATAGATTCATGATCAGTCAGGAAATCAAGGGTTAAAATGAAAGGGCAGGAGAGTGGGCGTGAGGAATATGGGATCAGCCATGATCCTATTGAATAGTGGGGCAGGCTCATAGGGGCAAATGACCTATTCCTGTTCCTATTTGTCTGGGCTTATTGGAATTTTGACCCTGGGAAACGAGGAAGTGACCAACCCTAGAATGGCTGAATCTGACTAAAAGTATGTGAAATTCATTAAACCATTCCGTGTCTCAGGATATGCAGGGATAATCCAAATAATGTACTATCTGTAAAACATAGGTCATGCTGACAATATTGCATGCTACTCTAAAGCTGTGTGCACTTCAGTTAGCTCATTATCCTGCCTCCGAGACATCGGATACTTTGATTATTTTCAATGTTGCCTTTGAAGCCCAAGTAAACTTCCAAATAAATGGGCCATTTGAAACTGAACAGATAAAAATTCTGAATTTCAAAAGATAATCTTTCTCTACACCCCTGTCAATGTGTATCTCAACGTGTCTGTCTTCATTTCTTTGAAGAAAATCTATTTTTGAAATGTGCAGCTCTTCTCTTGCTGCACTGAGTGTTTGAAGAAGGAGATATGGAAATTATTGATCTCTGGTCTATACAGAAGATCACATGACAGCCTTGTGAACTTGCTAGAGATTGATCAATAAGACAAGACCAGATGAAACAGAAGTCTTTGGAAGTCTCTTTCCAGTCAGCATCTGATCTCGGGTTTCCTCCTGCATCCTATTAATAAATAAAAAAAAATGTGATTGAGGAGGCAAGAAGACTTCATCTTTCATGCATCTGACATTATTCTTTTCAAGGACAAGCTGTTACCCACAGCGAGAACCAGGTCATTGTCCTCCACCAGCTCCTCAATAAATATCTCAGAATCTGCAGCCCATTCCTGGGTACGCTCACTCACTCACTCATGCATGCACTCAATCTCACATTCACTCACTCACTCACTCTCACCTTCATTCACTCTCGAACTCTCGCACTCACTCTCACACTCACTCAGTCACTCGCACTCTCTCACTCAGTCACTCACTTACTCACACTTGCACTCACTCACTAACTCTCGCCCTCACTTACATTCCCCCTCACTCATTCTCAAACTCTCGCACTCACGCTCACACTCATTCAGTCATTCACACTCTTTCACTCATCACACACTCACTCACTCTCTCTCACTCAGGCTTGTACTCAGTCATTGTGACACACACACACCCACCCACCCACCATGGGACCAGTTTCCCAAGATATTTTTCAGGAGTAAACAGCAGGAATCTTATCTTCTCTGTCTGGTAGTGCAGCTGGCTACAGGGAAAGCTACTCTCCCTTGTCCTTGTCGACTCCCCATTGCTCAATGTGGACAAAGTGGGCTATTTAACCACATAGGGAGGCACAGCTGAGCTCAGTTCTCTCATCATTCATGGTCTGGAAGACTGGAATAAAATATCTACACACAATAACTGGCAACAGACCTTGGCTGATACCCACAGTCTCTCTCTGTCCCTCTATCTTTCTCTCTTTCTGTCTTTATTTCTTTCTTTTCCTCTCTAACCCAGCGACCATTGGCCAGGAATTGGGAACAGGATCCCCAGTTGATTCTCCACATTTAAAGGCTCCACGTTACCAGTTACAGATATGCCCAGAGCAAACAGCACCTGCCAGCCAATAAGAAGAGAGCCTTTTTCTGCTGAATCTAGTCTTGGTTAGAGACAAAAAAACACCTGCAAATGCTGGAATTCAAAATAGACAGGCAGGAGACTGGAAGAACACAGCAAACAGGCAGCATCAGGAGGTGGAGAGGTTGACTTTATGGGTGTAACTTTTCTTTAGTCCTGAGGAAGGGTTACACCCGAAGCGTCGACTTCTCCACCTCCTGGTGGTGCCTGGCTCACTGTGTTCTTCCAGCCTCCTGTGAATCTAGTCTTAGTGCCAATTAATTAAACTGTAAAATATGCATAATGGTGTTCTAACAGAATAAATTACTTTACTACTTTAGGAAGGTGCCAACTCGCTAACTTAAAATCTGTTCTCACGTTCAGATTAAATTATGTCAGGAGTAACTTTGTAGGAACATGTAAATTGTTGGATGCCATTGATGCTGAGATTCACTCTGAGTGGGAGATGGTTTCTGAGGCTTTGTTAGAATTAGTCAAGGCCGTTTTCTCATCCTGAGGACTCCCCGTTGCCATGGTTTCTGGACCTAGATTCAGTCCCAAAGTAAGAAGCCTGAGGACTGATGACAATTGTTCCCTAGGAGCTCTGGCCTCACAGTCAGTCTGAGCCCCAGAACAGATCCTGTCTCATTACAGACGTTTCCTGTATCTTCACAGTTTGAGTTGTTTACAATTGAATTTCACTTTTACTTCTGATTAGAGCTCCACGCACAAATAACTTAGATTTAATATTTTTGACAAGTGAACACAACAAGAGAGTGGGAGACAGAATAGAATTCTTTACTCTTCAGTGCATCTGGGATTCAAGTGTTTGAAATCTCTGGTGTCAATCTATGATTTTGAGCACCACTCATTTAAGTGAAGTGCTTAAATGAGATATGAACTCTGAAATGAATGTGTTCTCGTTTACATACACGTGCTCAGCGGTAAATTAGCTTCACTGCATTGTTTTTGGCAGCAGCTCCTGTGAACAGCATTTTTCAGGGCGATTAGGAATCATTGCTTCAGTTTGCTTTTGTTACTCACTGAGTTTCAATAAAGCTGTCAGATTGCAATCTCCATTTTTAACACAAATGTGCTTTCACTGTAACCCAGTTAAGTGATACAAAGTGTGGATTCAATACTCGGAAAGAATTTCAGCACAACATCACTACTGACATCCAAGTTCTGTCAAACCCAGAGAGTATTAGAACATAGAATACAGAACAATATTGTGCTGATTTTGTATCTTACTCTAAGATCAGACTAACCGACATACCATTCATTGTGCTATCATCTACATAACAGTCACTTAAATGTCCCTAATGTATCTGGCTCTACTACCACCACTGGCAGTGCATTCCACGCACCCACCACTCTGCGTAAAGAACCTACCTCTGGCATCTCCCCAAACTCTTCCTCCAATCACCTTAAAATTATGCCCCCTCCTAATAGACATTTCCACCTTTGGAAAAAGTCTCTGGCTATCCACTCTATCAATACCTCTCAACGTCTTGTACATCTCTATCAAATCACTTCTCATCCTTCTTCATTCCTTACTTTTTTGGTCTCCTTACTTTCTGAGCCTACCATGCGGAATCTTCTCAAGCCCCTTGCTGAAATCTATATACACCACATCCACTGCTCTACCTTTATCACCGTGCTTTGCCACATCCTCAAAGAATTCAATAACACTTGTGAGGTATGACCTACTCCTCACAATGTCATGCTGACTATCTCTCATTAAACTATGGTTTTCCAAGTAATCATAAATCCTGTCTCTCAGAATTCTCTCCAATACTTGGCCCACTACTGACATAAGACTGACTAGTCCATAATTCCCAGGGTTATCCCTATTCTCTTTCTTGAACAAGGGAATAACATTTCCCATCCTCCAATCATCTGGCACTACTCCAGTGGACAGTGAGATCATTACCAAAGGCAGAGCAATCTTGTTCTTTGCTTCCCACATTAACCTTGGGTATATCCCTTCTGGCCCAGGGGACCTCGGGTATATCCCTTCTGGCCCAGGGGACCTCGGGTATATCCCTTCTGGCCCAGGGGACCTCGGGTATATCCCTTCTGGCCCAGGGGACCTCGGGTATATCGCTTCTGGCCCAGGGGACTTATCTATCTTTATGTTTTTCAAAATTTTCAGCACATCTTCCTTTCTAATATCAACCTGTTTGAGCATATCAGTCTGTTTCATGCTGTACTCAGAACTGTCAAGGTCCCTCTCAGTAGTGAGGACTGAAGCAAAGTGTTCACTAAGGACCTTCCCTATTTCCTCTGACTCTAGGCGCAAGTTCCCTCCACTATTCCTGATCAGCCCACCCCTCACTCTGACCATTTTCTTGTAATGAGGGGCTGATGGGCAAGACTTATAGAATCATAGAAATGCACTGCACAGAAACGGACCCTTTAATCTAACTTGACCATACCAACCAGACATCCTAAATTAATCCAGTCCCATTTGCTAGCACTTGGCCCATATCTCTCTAAACCCTTACTGTTCATGTAACCATCCTGATGCCTTTTAAATGTTGTAATTGTACCAGCCTCCACCACTTCCTCTGACAGCTCATTCCATACAGGTCCCTTTTATATCTTTCCCCTCTCACCCTAAACCCTCTAGTTCTGGGCTCCCGCACTCCAGGGAAAAGACTTTGTCTATTTACTCTATCCATGCCCCTCATGACTTTTATAAACCTCTATAAGGCCACCCCTCAGCCTCTGACGCTTCAGGGAAAACAGCCCCAGCCTGCTCGGCCTCTCCATATAGCTCAATCCCTTCCACCTCAGCAATGCCTTTTCTGCACCTGTTCAAGTTTAACAACAGCTTTCCTATAGCAGGGAGTGAAGAACTGAATGCAGTAATGTGAAGTTTTTTAGAAATGTGTCCTCTCAGCTGGGACCCTATTCAATCAGCCTCATTTTGTCCACCATTGGGTATGTGCTGTTTGATTTATCCATTGCCATAGGGTCAGTTTGCCGGGCACTCTTTAGGTAGAAGATTTTGGTTCCAGCCTCATTCCAGGCAGTAAGTTTGGAGACAAGCAGCTGGTTTAAATGTTTACGATAGAGTCCATGGATCAGTTTCTAGATTAGCGTGGTGCTGGAAAAGCACAGCAGTTCAGGCAGCATCCGAGGAGCAGGAAAATCGACGTTTCGGGCAAAAGCCCTTCATCAGGAATCTTTTGCCGGAAACGTCGATTTTCCTGCTCCTCGGATGCTGCCTGACCTGCTGTGATTTTCCAGCACCACTCTTATCCAAAATCTGGTTTCCAGCATCTGCAGTCCTTGTTTTTACCTCCATGGATCAGTTCCCTACCACGTAAGGACTAGCAGCCCTGACTGTTCAATCCTGGTTTAATCCCTGTTAATTCAGCAGAAATATACTTAACACGTTTGTATTAATTTTAAGTAGACTTGCTACTTTAGGGACGTGCCAAATCATTTTTGAAATATTTGTTTTTGAGATTTGAGTGTCTCTGGAAAATCTGGTATTAATGATCCATCCTTACCTGCTCTAACAAGCTGTTGGCAAGAGCCCCTCTTGAACCGTTGTCGTCTCTCTGATGCTAACATGGCTGCATGCTGATGGGTAACACCTTCCAGGACAATGGTCTGGAGAGTGTGAGAGAGACTACAACCAGGCAGGAGATGGCTTTGTCTCTCAGAACCCCAAACTGCAGGGTACGTAACATCATTAGGACAGTTTGGAATGAAATATGATGAAAGAGGTACGCTCGTTGACTGTACTTCCATCATGAAGAAGATTTTTCTGGAATCTTGTCTGTTTGAAGGTTCCAACATCTATGCCTGTAGGACTTGCCTAGTGCCTGATACTTTGGCATGATCTTAAAGCATATTGCTGCAAAAATGAAATTCTTCAAAGCCTTCAAAGGGGAAAAAACACTTGCCACAGCTGAAAATCCTCACTGTCTACTTTGCCACTGCCGCAGAATAAGTGACTGTACAATTCCACAACCTTCATATCCCCATCCTTGGTGTGCTCACCTTCCTAACCAGGTATGGCCACAAGATTGGGAAGTGCACCAACATCAGGATCCCTTTGGGATTTAGACCATCAGATGGCAGGCCAGCGAAACTGGAAGTGGATGGTAAGGGAATGGTTCTCCTGCTTCTCTTCAGCTTCTCTCTTGGGAGAAGCTGTAGTTACGCAGTCTCCATCGGACAGCCCTGCGACAAGTCTGCCACATGACAGCCAGCTGCAACTGTTATCTGTAAGACTGCAAATGGGACAGTTATCAATCAAAGAAGTAAAAGCAAACAGAGAGCAGCAAAATATCTCCTCCATTAAAACTAACCAAGACTCTGCCTCATTTCATTTTTAGTCAATATTTAATAGGGATGTGGCTGTGTTTATTGCCCATCTGTAGTTGACCTTGAGAGTTGGTGGTGAGCTGCTTTCTTGAGCCATTGCTGCCCATGCATTATAGGTTGACCCACAATGCTGTTAGGGATAGAATTTCTGGATTTTAACCCAGCAACACTGCAGCAACAGTGTTATATTTCCAAGTCAGGATGGCTTGGAAGGGAACCTGCGGGGGAGTTGTTCCTACTTTTCTGCTCCCTGTTTCCTTTGAGATGGAAGTGGTCGTGGATTTGAGAAACACTGCCTCAGGAGCCTTGATGAATTTCTACAGTGGATCTTGTTGATGGTGCAATGACATGGAAGCAGTAAAAAATAAGGAGGGAGGGTGTTCAGAACATTGACTGTGATGATCATCAAGAAATCCTGCAACTCTCTACTGACCAAACCCTCCTTTGAGGAGAATAAGTTAAAGAAAGACCCTAGAGCATTGTGCCTTGCAGAGAATGTACATTGTGAAAATTACAATTATTGAACTTGTGTTGAGGTACCTCAGAGTGGAACATAATGCATGGGGACAAGTTTATTTCCATTACTCTTACTTTAATTTGCAATTTGAAATGTTTTGCCCTTGGGCTGTATGCCTGACATGGAATGTATATTGTAAATAATAAGATTGGAGCAATCGTATAGAGGCACCTTACAACGGAACATGCAACGTGGAGCCAAGTTGAATTTCATTGCAAATTTAGTAATATTCAGGTCAAATGTTTTGTGATTTATTTTTACTAGTTCTATGAAGATATATTCTTAGGGATTAAAAGTTTCTTCAGGGGATGAAACTAAAAACAAAAGTATCCAAAACAGCTTGAAGGAAAAGGGATATATTTCTCCAACAGGATAATGATGTGACTTGTAGGTGATAGTCTCAGTGTTCATCATTGTTTCTATCGTTCTCAGTGTTGGAGATTCAGAATTGTGTGTTTGGAATAAAAGAGTCAAGTTTATAGTTATTAAACTATGGAATTCTGCAATTGTGACAGTCCCCTAGCCCAGAATAGTAAAACTTCAAATAAGAACATTACAAACTGAGCCAAGGTGACAAGGATTTTCTGCATGTTAATGAATTGATCATTTTGTGTATTTACATATAAAACATTAACAATGTAGGAGTTTGTGTTTAAAGTATTCAGAATGCTGAT
Organism: Chiloscyllium plagiosum; assembly: GCF_037043375.1. Classification (NCBI taxonomy): domain Eukaryota; kingdom Metazoa; phylum Chordata; class Chondrichthyes; order Orectolobiformes; family Hemiscylliidae; genus Chiloscyllium; species Chiloscyllium plagiosum. The sequence goes on along the minus strand of NW_028270185.1, from coordinate 869,742 downwards.
GATGTGATTAATGTTGTTTTGAAATATGGAAAGCTGTGCCAATTTTCAATATGCTGTCGGTTTCAGTTGCTTCACAATTAATATTTATGTTAAGATAAACAAATGAGGATTGGACTTGGGAATTTTGTTGCTCTGACTAACCCAGCATCCCAATGCCTATAGAAACTGCACGTCCCTGAGTATAGATCCAGGGGCATAAACGAATATCATTTAAATTCAGTTGGGGAAGAAAAGTCCAGAGGAAAGGGCTATTGTCAGACCAATGATGATAAAACTACAGGTTGTCATTAAAACTTAACTGCTTTAATAATGCCCTTTCATAGAATCCCTGCACTGTAAAAACAGGCCCTTTGGCCCATTGAATCCACTCCATCCCTGTTACCCTGCATTTCCTGTGGCTAACCCACCCCGCCTGCACATCCCTGGATATTATGATCAATTTAGCTTGGACAACCCACCCTAACCTGCATATCTTTGGATCGTGGGAGGAAACCAGAGCATCCAGAGGAAACCCACACAGTCACAGGGAGAATATGCCAATTCCACACAGACAGTCACCCGAGGGTAATCGAACCCATGTCCCTGGCATTGTGAGGCAGCAGTGCTTCCACTGTGCCACCCTCAAGGAAAGGTTATCTGATAACCTGACCCAGTGTAACCTAAATGTGATTGCAGACCCACAGTGATGTGACAGATTGTTTGGCCAATACAGATTTCAAGAATCTATCAGCTCACCTTTACCCTCTGGAGGGCAGTTATACAATAATGAACTAAGCCAATGACACCTATCTCCAGGAATGTGGAAATAATGCTGCTCATTTTGTAAGACTGGGATAATCAGAAGTTGTGGGATTTCTTATAGCAGGTTCCGTGAGGGCAATGAAGATGACTCCTCTGAGGTTCCTAGACTAATGCACTTTCCTGACCCCCCAGCCCCCAATTCTGTCAGTAACCTAGCTACGTGCTTCCAGATCATTGTTGTCCTCAAAACAGTCCCCACCCGATGGGATCAAACCTGTCAAACTGAGAGACCTCAGGGTTGTGCACTGGATGGCAAGGCCTCACCTCTATAAAAATGTTGCAGCTTTTATCTTCGATGTAGGTGCACCAATCACGTGACAAGGATTTCTGGAACAATAACGTGTGATATTTATTTTACGATATGATTGCATACAGAAACGTTCACTGGGATGCTAAATACACAAATCTGACCTACCATCCACTGCTGTTGTAAGAGATTACACGGTTTACCTTTTTGGATTGTGAACTGAAATTGAATTTGGGCTGTGATATTGCGAAAATATCAGCAGAGTTTTGTGACAAATCAATGTTGTATATTTTTTGACATGTGAAAAGCAAGTTGCTTTCTGAAGCAGTGAGAGGGAGAATTGGAGACTGAGTGGCACCCAGTGTCTTTTCAGTTGATGAAATTCTGCCCGACAACAGCCTACTGATTAGTCAAGCTGTAACTAAAAAGCTAGAAATGTAAGGGCAGCAGAGGAGAGAGGAGCATGCAGAACCTTCAGGCAGCATGTGTCCATCTCTCCACTCTCTCTCTCTATGTGGGAATAGCACAAACAGTTTTAAAAAATTCAAAGAAAAGATCTAGGTCCAACTGGTCAACCATCAAATCAAACCATTACCATCGCCTCCCGACAAATGAAAAGGATTTTGTTGGTGCTAAAAATCACTAAAGACTGTGTCAGACAATTTAACCATTCCTTGAAATCTGGACTTTCAATCTAGAGAATTTTATTGACCCTGTCTATATTACTTTTTTGGGGAGAAAGTGAGGGCTGCAGATGCTGGAGATCAGAGCTGAAAATGTGTTGCTGGAAGAGACAGGGCTGGAAGAGACAGGCCACCTACTTGCGGAACGTTTCAGAGAACACCTCTGGGACACCCGGACCAACCAACCCAACCACCCCGTAGCCCAACACTTTAACTCCCCCTCCCACTCCACCAAGGACATGCAGGTCCTTGGACTCCTCCATCGCCAGACCATGGCAACACGATGGTTGGAGGAAGAGCGCCTCATCTTCTGCCTGGGAACCCTCCAACCACAAGGGATGAACTCAGATTTCTCCAGTTTCCTCATTTCCCCTCCCCCACCTTGTCTCAGTCAAATCCCTCGAACTCAGCACCGCCTTCCTAACCTGCAATCATCTTCCTGACCTCTCCGCCCCCACCCCACTCCGGCCTATCACCCTCACCTTGACCTCCCTCCACCTATCGCATTTCCAAAGCCCCTCCCCCAAGTCCCTCCTCCCTACCTTTTATCTTAGCCTGCTTGGCACACTGTCCTCATTCCTGAAGAAGGGCTTATGCCTGAAACGTCGATTTTCCTGTTCCTTGGATGCTGCCTGACCTGCTGCGCTTTTCCAGCAACACATTTTCAGCAATATTACTTTTTTGACTAACAGTGAAAATGTTAAATCATTTGGGTTTTTCCTACCTTAGATTATGATTGAGTGTGTGTATTTGGGACTTTTGAAGTGATATAATTTAAGTTACATATTAGTAGATTAGAAATATTTTCTTTTCCCTGCTTTTGTTTAAGTTAAGTGTAAAATAAGTAAAGTTGTTTGCTGTCACTGTTGAAACCTGGTGTGTGTTGCTTTTTTTCTGATTTAGGCAATCAATCAGGCAAATTGTTTATTCTGGTAGTCTCATTTCAATTTTATATATTTGGCAACCCGCTTGTGGGACATGATTATGAGTGTACACTTCCACCACACTCATGATACTTTGACTTTAATGACATTGGACCTTGATGAGGTGATTGACACAATTTAAGATACACTCCCTTTAAATGTATGCAAACATCACATCACAACAGAAAACATGACTGGTACCCCAGTCAGGAAACCCACCTCTGTCACGGTTCAAACCCACGTTATCGAAATGGCTGGTGAACTTCAGGCCTGAACAAATTGTCAGCTGTGGCTGTGATTAACTTTGCAAACAAGGAGAACTGGAGCTGAATCAGTGCTTTTGCTTAAGATGGAAGCAGCTACAGAAGTATCTGCAATTCGGTTAAATTTACTCCATTGCTGCAACCAAACAGTTCCTCAATTCTTTCACAGCCATGTGCTTTCCACCCATATCTTGCCTTTCCTCCTGCAGCCTATTACCAAGGTAACCTCAAAAACATGTGTAAATGCCCGAAGACTAGAAACCAAACTCGAAAATAAAGTCCTAAACCTGTGAAATGATTTATATATGAACATTAAAGGTTATTTGCGACTGAAAGTAGATTTCAAGGTTGATTAAAACTGCAGCCATTATCATCCCATGTTACATCCTGTAAGAAATGAGACTGTAAAAGTTAAACCAAGGCCTTCAGTCTGCAGAATGGGTCCCTGGTTCATCTCTGAAAGTGTCAGGGGTCTCTGGTAAGTGAGGAAGGTTCACTTAATTATTGTGAACCAGAATAATGCTACATTTGTGAAGCCTGCAGACCTTATTAATGTGGTAGGTAGTGAAATAAATGCTACAAAGTCCTCTGCAGTCTTTCTATTATCACATAAGGAATGATTCTGACATTTTCTCGATGCCCCACTTTAAAGGATTTGTAAAAAAGCACCATCAATAAAATAGGTTTTGTGACTGTAACAAGCATAGAGAGCATCAGAATTCATGTAATTTATAGTGTCATAGAGATGTACAGCATGGAAACAGACCCTTCGGTCCAACCCATCCATGCCAACCAGATATCCCAGCCCACTCGAGTCCCACCTGCCAGCACCCAGCCCATATCCCTCCAAACCCTTCCTATTCATATACCCATCCAAATGCCTCTTAAATGTTGCAATTGTACCAGCCTCCACCACTTCCTCTGGCAGCTCATTCCATACCCGTATGACCCTCTGTGTGAAAAAGTTGCCCCTTAGGTCTCTTTTATATCTTTCCCCTCTCACCCTAAAACTATGCCGTCTAGTTCTGGACTCCCCAACCCCAGGGAAAAGACTTTACCTATTTATCCTATCCATGCCCCTCATGATTTTGTAAACCTCTATAAGGTCACCCCTCAGCCTCCATGTTCCAGCCTGTTCAGCCTCTCCTATAGTTCAGACCCTCCAACCCTGGCAACATCCTTGTAAATCTTTTCTGAACCCTTTCAAGTTTCACAACATCTTTCCGATAGGAAGGAGACCAGAATTGCACGCAATATTCCAACAGTGACCTAATCAATGTCCTGTACAGCTGCAACATCACCTCCCAACTCCTGTACTCCAATAATCTGACCAATAAAGGAAAGCATACCAAACACCTTCTTCACTATCCTACCTATCTGCGACTCCATTTTCAAGGAGCTATGAACCTGCATTCCAAGGTCTCTTTGTTCAGCAACACTCCCTAGGACCTTACCATTAAGTGTATAAGTCCTGCTAAGATTTGCTTTCTCAAAATGCAGCACCTCGCATTTATCCGAATTAAACTCCATCTGCCACTTCTTAGCCCTTTTGCCCAACTGGTCACGATCCTGTTGTAATCTGAGGTAATCCTCTTCTCTGAAAAGTGTGGTGCTGGAAAAGCACAGCAGGCCAGGCAGCATCTGAGGAGCAGGAGAATCGATGTTTCGGGCATAAGCCCTTCTTCTGCTCCTCGGATGCTGCCTGGCCTGCTGTGTTTTTCCAGCACCACACTTTTCAACTCTGGTCTCCAGCATTTGCAGTCCTCACTTTCTCCTAATCCTCTTCACTGTCCACTACCCCTCCAATGTTGGTGTCATCTGCAAACCTACTAACTGTACCTCTTATGCTCGCATCCAAATCGTTTATGTAAATGACAAAAAGTGAAGGACCCAGCACCGATCCTTATGGCACTCCACTGGTCACAGGTCTCCAGTCTGAAAAACAACCCTCCACCACCACCCTCTGTCTTCTACCTTTAAGTTTTACGAACAATGTGAGCATTGTGCATTCTTTGTATCGCGTACAGAACTGTTACAAAAGCAGGCCATTCAGTGTATCATGTCAGTCAACTTTCTGAATGATCATTTGCCCACTGGTCTTCTCCCTGTAATGCTGAACATTGTTGCTTTTACAAATAACCATCTAATCTTTTTCTTTGAACATTTTGATTGAACCTGCTGCTACTACATTCTCAGCCTAAGCATCCCAGAGTCTAACCACTCACTGCACGAACAGGATTCTTCTCATTTCACTGTTGCTTCCTTTGCAAATTACTTTAAATCTGTGCCCTCTCATCCTTGATCCTTTCAGGATTAGGAACAGTCTTAATTCACCCACCATGCCCAGATCTCTCATACAGTTGAACATCTCTTTCCAATGAGTATCGGGTCAGATTCTCCAAGATATCACCATCAGTTGTAGGGATCACTCGTGTGAATCTTCTCTCCATTCTTTCCAACACTGTCACTTTCTTCTCAAAGTGTGGCTCCCAGAACTGGATGCTGTGATCCAGCTGCGCTGGAGATGGTCATAAAATGGACTCCAGGAGATAGGGATTAAATGCCCATTACTGCAACTTGTAGAATTTAAAACTGATTCAATTAATAAATCTGAAATTGGAAGTCTGTCTCACTAATCATGACCATGAAACTATCATTGATTGTTGCAAAAACCCATCTGGTTTACTAATGACCGTCAGGGAAGGAAATCTTCCATCCTTACTTGGTCTGGCCTACATGTGACTCCAAACCCACAGTAATAGAGTTCATTTTTAACTGCCCCGCTGAAATATCTGAGCAAAATGTTCAGTTCAAGGGCAATTAAGATGGACAAAAAATGCTGACCCTGCAAGTGATGCCCATATCCTATGAAAGAATAAAGAGGTGAAAGGAGCAGATGTTGTACTAATCTATTCTATCAGATCAACATGATCTCCTAGGTCTCATAATCTATTTGTTTGCAATGCCTGCTCTTGATGATGGAGTTCTTTAGAACATTGCAACATCTGACTGGACAAAGAGATAGACACAAATGCAACAGGTCGATTCACTTTATTTCAATCTCTGGACAACTGTCACATTAAGTAGTAGCTCAATATCTCGCAACAACAAATTGCATTTGCATAGAATTGTTACTGGACAAAACCTTTCCAAGGAATGTCACAGCAATATTAATCAAGGGAGTTCCAAAGTTTTGACCCAATTATGCTGAAGGAATGGCGATATATTTCCAAATCAGGAAGGTGAGCGGCATTAAGGGTGTTCCCATGAATCTGTTCCCCTTGACCTTCTAGATGGAAGTGGTCAAAAGTTTGGAAGATGATGTCTGATGGACTTTGGTGAATTTCTGCAGTGAGTTTTGTAGATGGTACACACTGCTGCTACTAAGTGTCAATGGTGGATGGAGTGTATGTTTGTGGATGTGGTGGCAATCAAGCAGGGGCTGCTTCTTTACTGTTGTTGGAGCTGTACCCATCCAAGCACATGGGGAGTATTTCATAACATGTGCCTAGAAGATGGTGGACAGGCTTAGGGGAATCAGGAGGTGAGTTACTGACTGAAGGATTCCTTGTCTCTGACCTGCTTTTCTCACCAATGTATGGCTGATCCCGTTCAGATTTTGGTCAATGGTAACTCCCATATTGTTAATCATGGGGGTTTTAGTCCATTGTATGTCAAAGACTAATTGCTGGATTTAGAAATTCTGGAAAAACTCAGCAGCAGAGTTTACAAGTCAGGACCATTGACCCTTCTTCAGTTCTGAAGAGGAAGCTGAAACATTAACTCTGTTTTTCTCTCCACTGTTGCTGAGTTTCTCCAGCAATTTCTGTTTTTGTTTCAGGTTTTCAGCATACTCAGTTCTTAGTTTATTTTTTGTTTAATTCGGTCCTCATTGGCAATTCTCGGTACCTTATGTTTGTTTGTTATGAGGTTTGCTTGCCTGCAATCAATCAGCTTAAGATGATGATAAATAGGTGGTGAGTAATGTGGCCATAGGAATACATTTCAAAAGTGCCTTAAATGATGAACAGGGAATAAAAAGAGTAGAGGTTCAAGGAGAGAAGCTGCTAACTTTGGAGCAATTAAAGTGAGGCATGTTGAAGAAGCTAGCATTAGAGAATGCAGAGACCTCAGGAGGCTGTGATACAGGATGAGTCTGAAATAGAGGGAAAGGTGAGGATGAGAGATTGAAAACAAGGAGGTAGAATTTTACAATGACAGTGTTGCACGGCTGGAATGAATGTGGGTCAGCCAATTCACTAGTGACAGGGGTCCAGGGTAAGACAGAGATTTGGATGAATTCCAGTTTACAGAGAATAGAACATGGGAGCTGATACCACGGAGACTCCAGTAAGTGATCACTATCAGAAGACTGGCCATGAAAAGGACAGGCTGGTTAGTGAATGCTTCTTCCTATAATTGAAATTGGTGGGAAAATCTCCAAAGCCAATCAGAAATTCTGGGTCAATGTTTTGTCTTGTAGAAAAGGCATAGCTAGAGACCATTTGTCACTACACAGAGACAGACAGATAAACCAAATCAGCCTTTCTACCTCTGTATTTTCAACACAGTCAGCACAATCCATCAAAGACTTCCATTAGTTACTCCAATGGTTCCAAACCAGACTTCTGAATAATCATTTATAGACTGTGTGAAAAATTAATTCCAAATACCAGTTTGTATCTTAAACAAAAGACTTAACAATTAGTTAAATACACAATAACTTTAGCAGATAAAAAAACAACAACAAAGTAATCTGATGAATTTCTGTGCTTCAAACCTGAAACATTCATCTACGGTCCCCATTCATACAAAAGCCGGACAGACACAGTTATGGGATAAGTAAAAAAAAGTAACAAAACTGACCTGATTAATTAAATGGTTTTCACAATGCACCATTTCAGAGGCCGGGATGTGGACTCTTCTGTTGCTTTTCTGGAAATGTCTATCAGGTTCACCTTCTCAGTTCACTCAGGTACAAAGAGTAATATTTCTAACTCAGCTTTCTACTCCCTGAGCTTTCCAAAGCTGGTATAGGAGATTAAGCTCCGAGCTTTCAAATCTTCATACGGTGTTGTCAGCAGCTAAACTCATTCCTTCCAGAAAATACAGCTAATACAAAAACTAATTTCAACTCTGGTTCCATCCTGAGATGGTGACCATCTTTTCCAATGCCTCAATTACCATTCAACATCTGTCATCTGCTTGAACATGGGGTTTGTTCCAGACTTGTCGGAACCAATTTCCAGGTGCTGACCTTGTTAATAATAAACTTCTGCTGTCTGTTTAGCCAGGGGTTGCAGTGTCTGTAGAAACAATTTTAATCAATACTCAGCCTGCAATTAACCTCCAGACCTGCCACCCCCCACCAAGCCAACAGAAGCTTATTTGGTCTGTTGTTTTCCTGTTACCTCAAATTGTTTCCAAAGTCCACAAGTCACCTTCAACTCACTACATCCAGATCAAAGCTAAAAAACCAAAATGGATAAAGGAATAAAATAATGAAAAGTCAGCGAGAGTTCTAACACATTGATATAGGATATTGATCAAGAAATCCAATCGAGAATTCAGGAGAAAAGTCTTTCTCCAAAAAAGAGGAGAATGTGAAACCACATGACATTGGGTAACGTGAATAGCATTGATACATTCAAGGAAAGCTAGACAAAAAGGTGAGGGAGAAGGGAACAGAGCCTTACAAAGATAGATTGAGGTGTGAAGACCTAAGTGGATATAAACACTTGCGGAAACTGATTTCCAAATGGTCTGATTCTGTGCAGTTTATCCTCGTCATTCTCTTATGTCAGTTTGTGGGATCCTGGTGTCCCTAGTGGCTTATCATTCCTGTTGATGAAATATGTTTTTTCTATGTTTACAAGGAAAGGTGATATGCTGGGACAATCGTAAATCTGCTTTCCTGCTCAGTGCCATTGTTCACCTTGATTACTTTTCAAAGATTCCCTTCCTAAAAGTAAACCTTCCCCACAGTGACATGTTTATCTCCCAGTGGAGGAGATGGACCTCCGTCATTGGTTTCCATCTATCAGGCCTGTATAACACACCTAATCAGGAAGATGAAGAAGAACTCACCATGGTAGATCACATCAGTCATTCTGCTAAATTATTGATTATACCTCACCATCAAGAGTGTAATTGGACCCAGAAAAGTGTAGGCCTAATTTGATCAGCCTTTTCTCTTAATGCAATACCTTTATTTCAGGAATCAGCTGATCAAACCTTCCCTAACTGCGTCGACAGCAAGTTCATGTGTGGAATGGTGGTTATGTTGCTGGGTAAGAGGTAGGCAGGCATCTGGTTGGGATGACAGATGGTTGAGGGGACATTGGGATAGGTCAGGTTAGGAGGGTGTCACTCTGGTCACTAGGTTGAGATATTGGGATTGGTGTAATCAGGAAGGGTCCAATCGGAGTGGGGAGGCTTTCAGAGTTGTAGAGGAGGATCAGAAGTGTTGGCATTGAACCAGGTTTTCAGTTTTATGGTTACCGAGGAGTTCAAGCCTTTTTTTTATTTACATTAAATCTTCTCTGAGTCACTACTTGGGGAAGTGAGTTGAAATCTTTGGAAGTCTGTGATTCTAATTCAGAGCTGGAGACTTTTTTGGGGAATTCCAGACAACAGGTAATTGTCCACGACATGTGTAAAGTTCCCAGAAAATTCCTGAATATTCAGGGGTACCAGGATTTCTGTTGCATCCTGATGCATATCTCCAGTCGACACTGCTACAGTACTGCTCTTCCCATTGACAACCAATCTTCACTCGTTCCGTGGAGGTATGTGTGAGGAGCATAGGAAAAGCACTTGATGAAAATGATGTTAACCCTTCAGGTTTCTGATTCAGAAATTCTGGCAATCCATAATGGGACCAAAATTCAGCACTAAATCCAGATGCTCAAACTAGCGTGCATTTGTGCAGTGTCTGTTTTCATTCCTTTGGTAAAAAATAAACACACTATCACTTAGTGTTTTATAATACAGGATCCAGCTCTTGGAACACATTGGGAGACTTCAGCTGGTTCCTTTGAAAGGATTTCTTCTAGAATTTCTTCCTATTGTGTTTGAAAGTGAAAGTAGCTGTGATGAACCAAGAAAAGGAAGTGAATAAATGATGAAGGAGATCAGGAAGGATTATTGACTGACAGATTGTAGCACAATGATGTTATACTTTTGTGTCATTTCAGCCCTGAGGAACATTCAGAACATGCCTGCCCAGAGTGAGCCAGATCTAGGGACCATTCTATAATCCATTTGCAGAAAGTTTTAAGTAGATCCATAGATTGAACAGAATCTAATACAAGCGATTAAATCAATCACAGCTGACTAAATGTTCACGATGTAGGCACAGACTGTTGAGGCACACCGAAGAATATTGTGAAAGGAGAAGACTGAAGCTAGTCATTTGGATGAGTAAATCATCAGGGACCTAAAGAGAGTCTGAATTAGTGAACAGATAAATCTACCACATCAAACACAATCAACAATCTCAAACATTTTCCTCCAGCAGAGATCAATAGGCTATTTTATAAATTGATGACTGAGTTAAATAGATTTTTGATCTACAAGGAGGACAACAATTAGGGGAGACAGACAGGAAAGTGGATGAGGTCACAATCAGATCAGTCGTCACCTTATTCCATGGACAACCAAGCTCAAGGGGCTGAATTGTCTATTCCTTTCCCTAGATCCTTTTTTGATTAGCAATCAGAAAGGGGAATTCAGTCTTCAGTGACTTCTTCCCTTTTTCATTGCTGAAGTCCGGTTACAGTATTCCAACTCTGTAACTGAAGCTGAGTCAGTGGTTCCTCAACTCAACCTGCATCAAATCAAAAAAGAAAAATACTGCCGAGGGAAATCTGACACAAACACAGAAAATGTGCAATTCTGAGGAAAAATCATTATGGATTCAAAGTGTTAACTCTGTTTCTCTCTCCCCAGATGCTGCCAGCTTTCTCTGCGTTTGCTTCTATCAGATCCATATTAACCAGGGGTTCTATCATCAGATGTGTGCATTCTCTCATAACTGCTAATTCAACTTTGCTTCACACATTTGGTTTGTTTTGGTCAAATACACATAAAGCTGTTAAACACATTGGATCATGAAATCTCGACCAGAGCCGTATTAATGTACATTGATAGGATCTAACAATGGCTTGGTTTGTACAAACACTGGTCTGATACTAAAACCCATGATACTGAGGAAGGATCACTCCACCCAAAATGATAACTCTGATTTCTCTCCACAGATGTTTTTCCAACAATTTCTACTTTGGTCATAAAACCCAGGGATGACTGTGATGATCCTAACTATATCATAAAAACATACAACATAGGAACATATGAAGACCATTTGGCTCCTTGAGTTTGTTTTAGCCTTGTGCTTGTGTTTGAATTCCTCCTTCCCATCTACTCCTGAAAGCCCTTTGACTGCCGTTGCCCAACACAAATCTATTCACCTCCATCTTAAATATACTCAATGTCCCCAATTCCTCCATCTTTTCAACCAAAGAGCTTCAAAGGATCATTGGCTTTTTTAGGGTTAGATGATTCAGGATTCATACTCTCCATCTCTCCAGGGTAGGGCGTGTGTGTGTGTGTGCATTAGAGGGGATCTGTTCAGTGTGGTATCAGTCTGGTCGTCAGAATCAGCAAACTGTTTTCAACTGAGCCATGATGCAAGGCATGGTCACAAGAGTGATACCACCCCTAAAACAGTCCCACAGCATCATATTAATTTTTAATGTGATTTCTGGAAAAAAAATCCAAATAAAACCATTCTCAGAAGAACACTGGGAGCAAATAATAAATTAGAAAGTGAAATTCTGACCCTGAGCGACCCTGAAGGGCTGAACAAGTCTCGACAGGTAATGTGTCTTTGTTTGAAACTGATTATTCTATTGTTGAAGCATTCAGCTTTCTTTTCCTGCCTTTTTTTTATAACCTATCCATCAATAGTTCTTGAAGTCTTGCAGTGCTGGTTTTCTGATAAATAACATGCAAATTCTATTACACTCTGGGCTCCTCCGATCTCTCCCTGAAGTACTGTGGGCTTTCATATTGCTCATTTCACAAAGTCACAGCAACATCATTTGTTTACCCTGACGCAGGCATCGAGTGAATTTTGCAATTTGCAAACACCAAGTGGATCATTAAGATGAGCTTTGAAAGAATCAAAATCTTCAGTTCTCCATGGCCTCTACCACTGTGGTTATAAATGATTAATATCAACTTCAACTCACAAAGAAAAACAAATATTCACTCACTGGCTCTTTAATATAATTAGGAGCTGGCTGATGTGTGGTTTTGGAACCCACTGAACTATACTCAGCACCTGGGTAACAGGTATTAGACAACCTTCAAATTCCAAATTCATTTACACATTGTAAACAAACCTGTTTTTGATCGTTTATCATCCACAAGTACATTTTGTCACTCACCGTTGATTAAGGTAAGAAATGGTGGTGCCGGAAGATGAATGCTTGAGTCAATAGGATTTCAAAATACTGAGATCGCATTTATAATCCACATGAGAAGAAATAGTCATTTATGAGCACCTAAGATGACGTTCCTGAGTAATGAAGGTCTCTCAACATTGTGATGATAAATTGGGCTAATTTACTTGGAAAATGCCACTTTATTTCCTCTTCCCATCCCACTGTCCCTCCTGAAGGTATGAGACTCCATTTACAAATTGCCATCAAAATCTGGTTCAAAAAGCACTCCTAATGTGGGAGCTATTGGTGTGTCAGTGGAGGTTTGTGATTTACAATCAACTAATAATGGGGGGAGGGGAGGGGAGGGGAAGGGAGGGGTGGGAGGAAAAATGAATTCACATGATGTTATGTTCCTTTTTACTACTGTCCGAGTGCTGTGTGGTATTAATTGGTCATCCCATTACTGTTTGTATCTTTGTGGGGGTAGATATTCTTAATCAAACAGTTCAGATATGTATTACACCTCTCGAGCAGAGGGGTTTGGAACCCAGTCCTTTATAGCCCAGAGGTAGGAATACTCTCACCTTTGTATTTAGTGAATATCCTTCAACTATTCAGCCATTCCAGGCACCGACCACCCTCTAAGTACTTTACACAGAGGGTGGTAGGTACCTGATACATGATTCCAGCAGAGGTAGTACAGGCAGGCACGGTGGATTCATTCAAGATGCATCTCAACAGATGCATGAGTAGGTGGGGAACAGAAGGATACAGATGCTTAGGAATTGGACAATAGATTTAGACAGTGGATTTGGATCAGGGCTGGAAAGGCACAGCAGGTCAGGCAGCATCTGAGGAGCAGGAAAATCGACCTGACCTGTTGTGCTTTTCCAGCACCAGTCTGATCTAAACTCTGGTTTCCAGCATCTGCAGTCCTCAGTTTTGCCTAGTGGATTTGGATCAGCTCAGGCTTGGAGGGCCAAAAGGCCTGTTCCTGGGCTGTAAATTTTCTTTGTTCTTTTCGTTCTGGCCATGCTGTCCTTTCGGGAAATTCTGTCTCTTCCACATTCTCTGAAAACACTGTCTCCTGCCCTAGTCCCATGCAATCCCCTTCTTCCTTCAGCACCATGTCCATTGCAACGGTTCCTCTCTCCATTGAGTCCTTGGAGACGGTGTCGATTTCTCAACATTTCCAGGTAGGGCTGGAGAAGTAATAGTCAAATCCTTACAGCCATCACTCCCATCATTAACACAAAATGACAACAATGTGCATTTTCCTAGCACCTTTTATGTAGTAAAATGTTCCAAGGTTCTTGTCCCTGGGCAAGGTGTACCAGACAGAGTCCTGAAATGAAAGTTAGCAACCCCAGAGTGATGTATGTGTCCCAGCGTGAGGAAATATACAGGGGTATAGAATGAACATATTTCCCTAATATTCTTTTTTGCTTCATCTTGTCTTTATAATTATTTTCCTGATTTTCACATGGATTTTCTCTGGGGCCTTTATAAGTGAAGGTTTTATGACTGACATTCTAATTAGCAGCGATATTGGCCTTACTAGATTTTCTACACTTTTTACAGGAAACAGCAGAAAAGTCTTCAGACAGACAAAAAAAATGATTGAACCAAATATCAGAAATGCTCCAGCCTGAATCCAATGATCTCAATCACCCCCATAACGTCCTCTCTGCATTATCCCAAGAAGCTGTTGCCATCAATTTAAAATAAAATTCTCACATTAAAAAAAAAACAGTCTACAGACGTAGTGATGCAAACGGGCAATTTATATATTTATTTTGAAGTTTGGATTTTGAAACAGTAGTATGTGTGTTCAGTCTGTGCTTATGGAAGTATTTAATGATTAACTTGTTAGCAGCCATGTGATTTAATTTAAAGCACATTAAGAGAGAAACAAAGGAGTAAAAGGGTTTTGTTTTCATTGCGTGAGTTATTTTATGAATGAACAGAATAAACAGGAATGCATTCGGGTTTCAGGTTAAATGCTCTGGATTGGAATTATACCTCTGTCTTTGGACAAACACCCACATCTTGAAGAAAGTCTTTATGGGCTGGGAGATTTAGCGAAGTTTTGATTGAAGCTGTGAGTGAAAAACAGTCACTGCTAAAGAAGAGATACAACTTAGATCAATTAAGAAATAAGCTACTTAAGTGTGAGAAGTTTAGTGTTAAAGTTCTGGACCAGAGGTGCTTTTTTAACACCCTGAAAGATTATTTGAAGCTGAGAGAGTATATGGAGATTCAAGGTAGAGGCCACCAGATACTCAAGATGGTGAATTGAAAACACAGTTAAATTTACAGGGGTTAAAGGAGGGAGTTTTTCTCTGGTGTGAGTACAGTAAATGGGTACTGTTGTGATTAATGGAAATGTATTTTACCATATGTGTAAAGTTGTGTCTGATGCAAATAGTTTGGTTTATTCAATCTTATTTTAATTTACTTTACAAAATAAACTTACATTTTATTGTTAAAACTAAATCTAATTGTGTTAAGTGAAAGAGCACATTGTTAAAACCAAACCAACAAAATATGATCTATCAAGCCACATTTCAGTCTGAGATTTGACTTGTCCAGTCATAACATCAGCTGGGAATAAAACAACAGGAAGGCTGATGTGTTTATTGATGAATATCATTACATATCCTTAATGGAAATGTATTAAAATCACATATTAGCAAAATGCTCTTGAGGATTTTGAAATAGCTCCACAGAGACTAGTATCCCATCACAAATTCACTTTATATTTACACATGAAGAGTCATTGACACTGATCCAGCTCCCTCAGAGCCACCTCTCAGAGTGAACAGAGCCAGATTAACAACTCCAGTCAAGGAACTCATAATCTATGAGGTCCATCTGGCTGACCTCATTCTGATCACAACTTATAAATTAACATGAACTCTTTCTACAATTCAGCATTGGCTCACTTTATTAAATGTCTTTCCTTTGCTCCAGATTTTCCCATTTTTCTACAGGTGCCACTCATCCTGGACACAATTCCCATGACTCTCCATTAACAACATCCTTGTTAACCATTTCTCATATGTCTCTGGACACTGAAAGTTGACAGGTCAGTGTGACGATCGCAAGAATATATAGAAATTACAGAAAAGGCTCTTCCTGCCTTCTCACCAACTGCAATTGTAGATGGTACAGTGTATAAGGGGAAGGTGAGAAGAGGAGAGGGAAAGTTGAGGTTGGGTTGGATTTGGTTGGGTAGTTGCGTGGAATTGGATTGGGTTGGGTTAGGTTCAATTAGGTAGTGCTCGGAGTCATCATTTCACCGACTTCTTCTTCACTGAGGTTAGTGAAGGGAAATTAAGTCTTTGCTTCCTGTCTGTTCTAGGGTGAAATAAAACAGAATCCTGGCTCCATCATTGATTCTGTTCAAGCCATTAACTTCAATTTCAAATTGACAGCCCAAAGCTAAGAGTAGGCAATTCCTGCAGATTGAAAATAGCTATTTCTTCAGGACTCCTGATAATGATATTCAGAGGTTAACTGCAACTTATAGATCTTTTGCTTGATCACACTCTTACTTTAGAATTTTTGGGAAGCAGATGCCTTGGTAAACCCACCAACCAATGATGATACTGGCAGGATGAGGGATAGGCTTAGGGTTTGTGGTGCAGATACTCCCTTCATAAGACTGCATTCCATTGATTTCGTCCACAGTTCAAAAAATTTACAAGTCCATCCTGAAAGTTGTCCTCTGCTAATTAGAGGTACTTTCCCCTCTCAGTGTTACTCCCACTTGATGTTGTCTATGACCATACGCCTTCATCTAAACTATTCAACAAAGCAATGTTAGGTTGGCTGGGTGTTCGTCAAATGGGATTGACCAATTGGTTCAGCCTTCCGCCCTCGTCTTGTTTTAACTGCAAGAATAAAGGAACCAACAAATTTTGAGAGATTCAAATGGGTATTTCTGACCTTGTAACAATAAAATATCGCTGTGTATCTATAATCTTTGTGAGCTTCATAAAACAGTGTTACAGGGAGAAACTTGTTCAACGCAAGATACTTCAGTAGATTCGCTATTAAAATGGAGCCATTAACACAAACGGCAATGTTTAAATGTTGTCCTGGGAGGAGGAGGCAAAGGTCATTGGGTGAACTTTGTCATTTCTAAGCAAAAGAGAGAGTCATCATAATAAATAGAGAGCTGTCTACTGTTACATTGTACCAGAATAACATTGTCTCAGAATATTTCAGAACTGTGTTTGAATTTACATCCTCAGTGTAACAATGAAGAAGCTTTGTCAATGTGACATCTCCCACAGAAAAAAGCTGAAGAAACATACAATGAATTAAAAGAGAAAATTTGACAATAGTGTCCTCCCCTTCATCACAAGTGATTGTACCAGATAATAATCTAGAAATTCATTGGAGGACGAAAGAGTACAAAGAGTACAAATAAATTTGTCATTTTCACATTGGCAGGCTGTAACTGGTGTATTGCTGCAAGGATCAGTGAAGCGGCCTCCAACTTCTCCTGACTACATCAAGGACGGAGACCAGGAGATAGTGAGTAATGCAGTTAAGTTTGCCAATGGTACATAATTAGCTGTGAACGCAAGCTATAAGGAGACACAAAGGAGTTACAGAGAGTTGGAGATGCATGAAAAGATTGGACAACAATGTGACACATGGGGCATCATAAAACATATATATATATTCACTTTGGTTCGAAGAATAAAGATGCAGATAACTTTTTTAAAATCGCTTTTATCAATTAATAAACATACAATTTTTAAAAACTTTTTGGAGCTCAAAATGCTTGTAGGAGCACATGCCCTCTGTTTCTTCCTCTCCCGACGTCCCCAACAGTACCCTTTCACTGACACACTCATTTGTTTCGCTGAACTGGTCCTCACCCTTAACAATTTCTCCTTCGAATCCTCCCACTTTCTCCAGACCAAAGAGGTAGCCATGGGCACCTGAATGGGGCCCCAGCTATGCCTGTCCTTTGTTGGCTACATAGAACAGTTGATCTTCCGTAATTACACCAGCACCACTCCCCACCTCTTCCTCCGCTACATTGATGACTGCATTGAAGCCACCTCGTGCTCCCATGAGGAGGTTGAGCAATTCATCAACTTCACCAACACATTCCACCCTGACCTTAAATTCACATGGACCATTTCTAATACCTCCCACCCCTTCCTGGACCTCTCCATCTCCATTAATGGCGACCAATTTGACACTGACTTTTTTATAAACCCACCGACTCACATAGATACCTGGATTCCAACTCTTCCCACCCTACCTCTTGCAAAAATGCCATCCCAGATTCCCAATTCCTCCACCTCTGCTGTATCTTCTCCCAGGAGGACCAGTTCCACCACAGAATACACCAGATGGCCTCCTTCTTTAGAGACTGCAATTTCCCTTCCCACATGGTTGAAGATGCCCTCCAACACATCTCGTTCACATCCCGCCCCTCCGCCCTCAAACCCCACCCCTCCAACCATAACAAGGACAGAACTCCCCTGGTGCTCACCTTCCACCCTACCAACCTTCGTATAAACCACATTATCCGAAGACATTCCGCCACCTCCAAATGAACCCCACCACCAGAGATATATTTCCCTCCCCTCCCCACCCCTTTCCAATTTCCACAAAGACCATTCCCTCCGTGACTACCTGGTCAGGTCCACGCCCCCCAACAACCCACCCTTCCGTCCTGGCACCTTCCCCTGCCACCGCAGGAATTGCAAAACCTGCGCCCACACCTCCTCCCTCACCTCCACCCAAGGCCCAAAAGGAGCCTTCCACATCCATCAAAGTTTTACCTGCACATCTACCAATGTCATTTATTGTATCTGTTGCTCCTGATGCAGTCTCCTCTACATTGGGGAGACTGGACGCCTCCTAGTAGAGCGCTTTAGAGAACATCTCCAGGACACCCACACCAATCAACCCCACCGCCCTGTGGCCCAACATTTCAACTCCCCCTCCCACTCTGCCGAGGACATGCATGTCCTGGGCCTCCTTCACCGCCGCTCCCTCACCACCCGACGCCTGGAGGAAGAACGCCTCATCTTCCGCCTCGAAACACTTCAACCCCAGGGCATCAATGTGGACTTCAACAGTTTCCTCATTTCCCCTTCCCCCACCTCACCCTAGTTGCAAACTTCCAGCTCAGCACTGTCCCCATGACCTGTCCTACCTGCCTATCTTCTTTTCCACCTATCCACTCCACCCTTCTCCCTGACCTATCACCTCCAACCCCACTCCCATTCACCTATTGTACTCTACGGTACTTTCTCCCCACCCCCACCCCCCTCTCATTTATCTCTTCACCCTGAAGGCACTCTGCCTCTATTCCTGATGAAGGGCTTTTGCCTGAAACGTCGATTTTCCTGCTCCTCGGATGCTGCCTGACCTTTTGTGTTTTTCCAGCACCACTCTGATCTAGACTCTGGTTTTCAGCATCTGCAGTTCTCGTTTTTACCATATAAATGTTGATGCTCAGAATGACTTGTTGAGACTTGTACAAGGAACACAGAAAGTTAACATCCAGATACAGCAATGAATTAGGCATGTTAGCCTTGAGAGCTGAAAATGTGTTGCTGGAAAAGCGCAGCAGGTCAGGCAGCATCCAAGGAGCAGGAGAATCGACGTTTCAGGCATGAGCCCTTCTTCAGGAATGAGGAAAGTGTGTCCAGCAGGCTTTAGTGCAAGGCTTTAGTGTTAGCCTTTAGTGCAAGGAGATTAGATTAAGGAGTACAAATGTTACAATTGTACAAGGTGTGATCACACTTGGAATACTGTGCGCTGTTTTGGTCTCCAAATTTAAGAGTTGACATACTTGCATTGGAAGCAGGCAGTGGAATTTCACTAGTTTGGTGACAGGGATGAAAATATGCCTTTAATGAGAGACTGTGTAAATTGGGCCTGTGTCAAAAGTTGAGAAGAGAGAGCTGACCACATTGAAACATGAAATATTCTGAAGAGGCTTAACAGGATAGAAACAAAGAGGTTGTTTCCCCCTGGGCTGGAGAATCCAGAATATAGGTCATATTCTCAGGTTAAGGGGCCAATCATTTAGGACTGAGATGAAAATAAATTTATTTTCTCATGATATAGCGAATGTTTGGAATTCCCTGACCCAGCGGGTCGTGGATATTCCATTATTAAATATATTTAAGGCTGGGGTAGACTGTTGGTCTCAGAAAATCAAGGGAAACAAATTGAATCCCGAGATTAGCCATGATTGTATTGATTTAGGGTGTAGGTTTGCTCGCTGAGCTGTAGGTTGGATATCCAGATGTTTCATTACCTGGCTAGGTAACATCATCAGTGGTGATCTCCAAGTGAAGCGAAGCTGTTGTCTCCTACTTTCTATTTATATATCTTTCTCCTGGATGGGGTTCCTGGTGATGTCATTTCTGAGGGGTTGATAGATGGCATCTAGATCTATGTGCTTGTTTATGGCGTTGTGGATAGATGTAGATGCCATCTATCAACCCCTCAGAAAGCAAACAGGAAATGACATCACCACAAACCCCAGGAACCCCATCCAGGAGAAAGATATATAAATAGAAAGCAGGAGACAACAGCTTCGCTTCACTAGGAGGTCGCCACTGATGATGTAACCTAGCCAGGTAATGAAACGTCTGGATATCCAACCTACAGCTCAGCGAGCAAACCTACACCCTAAACCTCAACCTGAGCTACAAACCTGCACAAACCTTGCGATTGTATTGATTAGCAGATTGAGTTGATAGACTGAATAGTTTACTTCTGTTCTTATTTCTTATGTCCACTCTGCACAGGTGTGGAGATGCTGGTGTTGGACTGGGGTGGACAAAATCAAAAGTCACACAACACCACGTTATAGTCCAACAGATTTACTTGGAATCACAAGTTTTTGGAGCGCAGCCCCTTCATCAGGTCATAGAGTCATAGAGATGTACAGCATGGAAACAGACCCTTCAGTCCAACCCAATCTAGATATCCCAAACCAATCTAGTCCCACCTGCCAGCACCTGGCCCTTATCCCTCCAAGCCCTTCTTATTCATATATCCACCCAGATGCCTTTTAAATGTTGTAATTGTACCAGCCTCCACCACTTCCTCTGACAGCTCATTCCATACAAGTACCACCCTCTGCATGAAAAAGTTGCCCCTTAGGTCTTTTTCATATCTTTTCCCTCTCACCCTAAACCTATGCCCTCTAGTTCTGGACTCTCCTATCCCAGGGAAAAGACTTTGTCTATTTATCCTATCCATGCCCCTCATAATTTTGTAAACCTCTATAAGGTCACCCCTCAGCCTCCGACGCTCCAGGGAAAACAGCCCTAGCCTGTTCAACCTCTCCCTATAGCTCAAACTCTCTAACCCTGGCAACATCTTTGTTAATATTTTCTGAACCCTTTCAACTTTCACAACATCTTTCCAATAACTGCATGCAATATTCCAACAGTGGTGTAACCAATGTCCTGTACAGCCACAGCATGACCTCCCAACTCCTGTACTCAATACTTGGACCAATAAAAGAAAGCATACCAAGCACCTTCTTTACTATCCTATATACCTGCGACTCCACTTTCAAGGAGCTATGAACCTGCACGCCAAGGTCTCTGCTTAGCTCGGCCTGAACTCAAGCGAAAGGAATTCATATGACAGGGATATTTTGGATAGGCTAAGCATGTGAGGTGTTTGATTCATGTGGAATAAAATTCTTCATTATCTGTCACCAACAATAATAACAACTCTAATGTATTTGGGCATTTCAAGTTAGCCCCTGGTGGACACTAGCTGGCAACAATTCAACAATAATTGGCATAAATTGTCAGGTACATTAAGAAAAGTCACAAGAACAGCTGCTGGAGGATAGAAAGAGGTCACAATGATGATCTTCACTTTTCTGAGGTTAGGGCTTTGGTGGATAACAGAATGGAGTCTTTTACATTGTGTTTATTTAATAATTAACTCAGTGATTTTCAGATCTGACACTGGTTCAAAGGTAAGTCAAACCCAATTAGTGCTGAATTGAATCCGTTTTAGCTGTGTTGTGGCAATGGAGGTGCGATCATTCTACTTATTCTCAGGCATCTGAGAGTCCCAGCTGGAAATTGATGGTGTAGAGGCAGCTATAACAATCCTCAATAGGCAATTGCATAAGCATTTGAAATGGAAGAACAAAAGGGGATGATGATAGGGCAGTGAAATGGGATTCAAGTTAATAGCTTCAATTGAATAGCTAGCACCAGGCTTGATAAGATTGCCAAATGGCTGCCTTCTGTGCGGTTGGCTTTGTCTCGATAATAATGAAGAATTTTATTAACTGCATGAAAATCCCCATGAAGGACTCTGCAATACAAATTCAGACTGATGCATATTGTCTAATCTCAACCTTAAGTTATTTGAAAATTCCAATTGATAGAATTGTAGTGCCATAGATGACCTTATCGATTATTTTATCAATGATTTGTGATGAGGTGATTTGATTTAAACCAACATCGCTGATTGTTACTGAAAATCTCAACCACGTTGGAGGAGGTGCAAAAAGGCTAATTAACAGCTAGTCCATTAAATATGAAAAGGTCATATAAACACTCAGATTGTTGAGAGTGAGTGTGCAATTTAAAGTAATTTTTAGCAACGCGATGAGTCTTTTTATTCTTCTGAAATCATTCTTCAATTGGGGCTGAGAAGTTGTATTGTCTGATTGCCAGTTACTGCAAAGACAGCTGGTCTGTGTTTTTTGTAGTCGGAGGGACTGTTAGTGATGTGATAAGTGAAGTTACTATTGAAAAACTGAGAACCAGTAGAGTTAATACATCACACTGTTAAAAATAGAGCTTGTAAATAGAATAGTGAGAAAATTAAGACTTAAAATAGAAATGTGCAGCTGTGTATGTGAGCACAGAGATTTGAGAACAGAAGCTTTGAAGGAGGTAACCAAATCTGCAAAGCCAAATTAGAACATCAAAAAAAAACCTTGAAGCAAAAGAAAATTTTTGGTCCATGACTTTAACTCCATGTGTGACCACATCAGTCCTCCTTCCCTTTCATCAATATGTGTCCTTTTTCAAAACTTCAATGTGAATCTAACAGATTTGTTCATATCCAGAAATCTCAGGCATCTTTCTCAACAGCTATTGATTCAATTCTTTTCTTAAGGCATTTGTTGACCCAGCAATAAGCATTTTTTCATGCCTCATATTCATTATCCTGTGGGAAATAAATCCTTCAATCTATAATGTTACTGGAGGCTGTGAATTTTATAATACTGTCCTTGAATTCTGAACTGACAGTCCTAGTGTTTGCTTTTATCCATACTTATGCTTCCCTGTTCTAAATACTTCATCAAATCTTCCAGCCAACCAGCACTACTGAGGAAGAGAAAGTGGCAATAGTTTGAGATTTGGGAGGTTGCAGACTTTGGTAATTATCTTGTAGAGGGAAATGAGGATAAAGCTGATAACTATCAGTGCACAAAACTAACAGATGCTATTTGATTTCACTTCAAGCTTTAATGGTTATACCGTTGTTAACACTGCAGCAACCATTGTTCATCAAAGTATCTTTGAGATTTATTAAAGCAATAAATGATTTTTTAAAAAGAATACTTTCTAACCATTAATCTCAAGGGACAAAGACTTGAATTCATGTCCAACCAAGGGATGCTCCAAAATTCTTTGTAGGCAATTAAAAACTTTAGAAGTGTAGTCGCTCTTGTAAAGTGAGGCAAAGGAATTTCCTAATGGGGGCAAAACCTTTCTTTTCTCACTTCTCTATCGAAATGGCATTACAAATAACATCCTTCCCATAATTAACTAATGATAAAGCATTTCTTTATCGCTCTAAAAGTGTCCTTTAAGGAATCGTTGAGGCAATTGTGCTAAGTTTACTCTTAACGGCTCAGAACTGAAGACGTACAAGGAGCTCTCCATGGTCCTGCAAAGGCGGTTTTTTTTTCATTTCTCTTAAAATTACTTTAAAGCGAGTAGTTCTAGTTTGAGAATGCTGAAATGTCCCTTTGATCTATAATTATTGTATCAATGGTGCAAATAAAGCAACTGGTTAGACGCAGAATGGAATAAGTCAATCCATGGGATAGTCAGTAAACCGTGGTTAAACTGTTATTAGCTTATATTCAACGCTAATCAAACTTAGTTTACCTTCATCACTGGAGACTTCATTGTTTTGAGCATTAATGGTGGTGTAACACAAGAACAATACATTAGAAGTTTGTTTTGTTTTGCCTCTGGGACCATGTTTTGAGTCTTGCCCAGACTGATGATATGGAAATTCCTCTTGCTAATGATTATTAAGGGTTCGAAGTGAAATTAGTTTATACAAGCTGTGCATGGAAAGTAAACCAAATTTGTCATGTAATAATCCTAATGTGCAGATTCATTCTACACAAATCTGTCTTTATTGTTTATAGGCCTGCCTTAAAGAGTTTCATTTTTTTTAATGAATCAACTAAAGATTGTAAACCATATAAATCAGTCTCATTAATTATCAGTTAAGCAGCATCGATTTCCCTGCATTTGAGTAGCAACCACATGATGCCATTTACCTTCTGGTGTAGAAGTAATATCACTGGGCTGCTAATTAAGTATTTCTGGTTAATGTACAGTAGATTCAATCCCACTGTAACTGACATGTCTATGACATAGCGTCATTTGAATGATTTTTTAAATAAAGAAATTCAGATATAAAATCTTCTTCCTGACCTCTCCGCCCCCACCCCCACTCCGGCCTATCACCCTCACCTTAACCTCCTTCCACCTATCGCATTTCCAACGCCCCTCCCCCAAGTCCCTCCTCCCTACCTTTTATCTTAGCCTGCTTGGCACACTTTCCTCATTCCTGAAGAAGGGCTCGTGCCTGAAATGTCGATTCTACTGCTCCTTGGATGCTGCCTGACCTGATGCGCTTTTCCAGCAATGCATTTTCAAGCATTATCTCAAGCATCTGCAGTCCTCACTTTCTCCTATAAAAGCTAACCTACTTGTTATCATGTAGGCAGATTTTGGAAAGGTGCAGAAGTAACAGGGTGATTGTCATGGGTGACTTTAACTTCTCTAGTATTGATTGGAACCTGCATAGTTCAAATAGTTTGGACGGAACAGTTTATGTATTGTGTATCCAGGAAGAGTTCCTGATGCAATATGTAGATAGGATGAGTAAAGGGGAAGCCATGTTGGATTTGATGCTTGGCAAGGAACCATGCCAGGTGTCAGATCTCTCAGTGGGAGAGCATTTCAGTGATAGTGATCACAGCTCCCTGACCTTTACTACACTCATGGCAAGGGATAGGAGCAGACAAGGTAGGAAAGTATTTAATTGTAGGAGTGAGGATTACAATGCTATTAGGAAGGAAATGGGGCACCTGAATTGAGAACTGATGTTCTCAGGAAAATGCACAACAGAAAATGGGAGTTGTTTAGGAAACACTTGCTGATAGTCTTGGACTGGTTTGCTTCGCTGAGGCAAGGAGGGGATGGTAGGTTAAAAGAAGCTTGGGTGACAAGGATGTGGAACATCTAGTCAAGAGGAAGAAGGAAGCTTAAGGTTGAGGAGGCAAGGATCAGACAGGGCTCTGGAAGGTTACAAGGTAGCCAGGAAAGAACTCAAGAATGGACTTAGGAGAGCTAGAAGGGGGCATGAAAAAGCTTTAGCAGGTAGGATTAAGGAAAACCCTAATGCATTCTACGCTTATGTGAGGAACAAGAGGATGGCCAGAGTGAGGTTTGGGCCATCAGGGATAGTGGAGGGAACTTGCACCTGGAGTCAGAGGAGATCTTTAATGAATACTTTGCTTCAGTATTCACTACGAACAGGGACCTTGATATTTCTGAGGACAGCATGAAACAGACTGATATGCTAGAACAAGTTGATGTGAGGAAGGAGGATGTGCTTCAAAGTTTGAAAATCATAAGGATAGATAAATCCCCTGGGCCAGATGGGATATACCCGAGGTTCCTACAGGAAGTGAGGGAAGAGATTGCTGTGCCTTTGGCAATGACTTTGCAACCTCACTGTCCACTAGAGCAGTGCCGGATGATTGGAGGGTGGCAAATATTATTCCCTTGTTCAAGAAAGGGAATAGGGAGAATCCCAGGAATTACATACCAGTTAGTCTCACGTCTGTGCTGGATAAAGTATTGGAGAGGATTCTGAGAGACAGGATTTATGATTACTTGGAAAACCATAGTTTGATTAGAGATAGTCAGCATAGCTTTGTGAGTGGGCAGGTCATGCCTCACCTTATTGAATTCTTTGAGGATGTGACAAAACACATTGATGTAGGTAGAGCAGTGGATGTGGTGTACATGGATCTTAGCAGGGCATTTGATAAGATTCCCCATGGTATCCCCATTCAGAATGTAAGGAGGCATGGGATACAGAGAAACCTGTCTGTCTGGATGCAGAATTGTCTGGCCCATAGAAGACAGAGGATGGTGGTAGATGGAAAGTATTCAGCCTGGAGCTCGGTGACCAGTGGTGCTTGGCAGGGATGTGTTCTGGGACCTCTGCACTTTGAGATTTTTATAAATAATTTGGATGAGGAAGTGGAAGGGTGGGTTAATAAGTTTGCTGATGACACAAAGGTTGGTGGATTGTGGATAGTGTGGAGGGCTGTTGTAGGTTGCAGTGGGACATTGACAGGATGCAGAGCCGGTCTGAGAAGTGACAGATGAAGTTCAACCTGGAAAAGTGTGAAGTGATTCACTTTGGAAGGTCATATTTGAATGCAGATTGCAGAGTTAAAGACAGGAATATTGGGAGTGTGGAGGAACAGAGGGATCTTGAGGTCCATGTCCATAGATCCCTCAAAGTTGCCACCCAAGTTGATAAGGTTGTTAAGAAGGCGTATGGTATGTTGGCTTTCATTAGCAGCAGGATTGCATTCAAGAGCCAAGGTTATGCTGAAACTCTATAGAGGCCTAGTTCAGCTACACTTTGAATATTGTGTTCGGTTCTTGCTGCCTCATTATAGAAAGGATGTGGAAGCTTTAGAGAGGGTGCAGAGGAAATTTACCAGGGTGCTGCCTGAACTGGAGGGAATGTCTTTTGAAGAAGGATTGAGAGAGCTCGGGCTTTTCTCATTGGAACAAAGAAGAATGAGAGATGACTTGATAGAGGTGTACAAGATGTTGAGAAGTATAGATAGCCAGAGACTTTTTCCCAGAACGGAAATGTCTATCACAAGGGGGCATAATTTTAAGGTGATTGGAGGAAGGTTTAGGGGAGATGTCAGAGGGAGGTTCTTTATACAGAGAATGGTGGGTGTGTAGAATGCACTACCAGCAGTGGGAGTAGAGTAAGATACTTTAGGGATATTTAAGCGACTCTTGGATAGGCACAAGGTAGATAGTACAATGAAGGGTATGTAGGTTAGTCTGATCTTAGAGCAGGATAAAAGGTTGGCATGACATTGAGAGCCAAAGGGCCTGTACTGTTCTATGTTCTATGTAACCACTGTCATGAAGTGAGTCACTAATATCCTTTAGGTAAGGAAATCTGCTGTCCTTTCCCAGTCTGGTCTACAAGTGACTCCAGACCCACAATGATTCTTACCTGTTCTCTGGGAGATAAACATTAGCCAGTGACACTCACATCCCATGATTTTTTTTAATGCTGAAGGGAGGGTTTCGTGATAGGATAAGGATAAATCAAAAGAGTAAGTTCAGTCCCATTGATCCTTCAAACCCGCTCCATCATTCAACCTTCACAGCTAATCTTACAAGGAATTCCACAATTATTGGTGATTAAATTGGGTTGAGAAATGTTGTGATAAATCATAATTTGAACATTGTGAGAATTCAGGTGTGAGGAAGAAAGTATTTGGAAATTAGTACAAACCAGAAAAATTGAGAAATTACAAGAGCATCAAGGTACATGAGAACATAGGAGCAGGAGTAGGCCGTCTGGCCCATTGACCCTGCTCCACCATCCAATAGGATCATGGCTGATCTTTTCATGGACTCAGCTCCATTACCCGCCCACTCACCATATCCCTTAATTCCTTTACTGTTCAAAAACATTCAATCAGAAAACCTCAACTGCTTCCCTGGGCGGGGAATTCCACAGATTCACAACCCTTTGGGTGAAGAAGTTCCTCCTCAACTCAGTCCGAAATCTGCTCCCCTTTATTTTGAGGCTATCACCCCTAGTTATAGTTTCAACTGCAAGTGGAAACAACAACCCCATTCCTATCTTGTCTATTCACTTCATAATTTTATCTGTTTTGATAAGATCCTCACCTACCTCATTCTTCTAAATTCCAGTGAGCATAGAACCAGTCTACTCAATTTCTCCTCATAAGCCAACCCTCTCAACTCCAGAATCAACTCAGTGAACCTCCTCTGCACACCCCCCCCTCCCCCAGTGCTAGTACATCCTTTCTCAAGTAGAAAGTTATTAGCTCATAACTCACACCTGGTCTGTGATTCTCAGAGCAATGGCTGTGGTTATTTGTCTCCTTTAACAAGCTGATGGGACATTTATTTGAGTGAGCATGGGTTAATCCTGCACTTGCTCAAATCCTGGCAAACTATTGATTCAGTTAATTGATCGTTACATCAGTTTCAACTGTAAGACAACGCATTTCACTACAACAAATTTGGGGAAGTGTTGGCTGTGGGAAATATTAATTCTCTGCTTTGTTAATCCTGTTTACCAAGGTTTCAGGATTTAACACTTCTGACTGTTAGAGCACATTTTCATTTCGAACTCGGTGTGTAACCCCATCTAGATGGGACATCACCAGGGACAATTTCAAGTTTCATTCTTATTGATGCTAACAGAATGTAATTTACTTAAAATGGGTAAAACCTGTTAAAAAGGAGGAAAGAAGAATTTGATGTAAATACAGAAATGTTATGGAATAACATTGTTTTCATCTTCTGCATCTGTCTGTAAATAACTGATTTTGAAAATCAGGCTTGAAGATCAGGCAATACTGATTGTGAGCAAACCCCTTTAATATTTGCTGTGTTAAATTCCAATCTGCAATCTTTAAATTGTACAATCCATCCTGTAATCCTGTTGTTCTTCTCAGCAATGCCGAAGAATCAGGTGGGCCAACTGGAACCTCGACTCTGTTTTTGTAGTCATAGAATCCCTGCATTGTGGAAGCAGGCCATTCAGTCCATCGCATCCATATTGACCCTCCGAACAGCATCCCATCCAGACCTATCTTTGTAACCCTGCATTTCTAATGATTACTCCACCTAGCCTGCATGCTATAGGCAATTTAGCATGGCCAATCCACCTAACCTGCACATTTTGGACTGTGGGAGGAAAATGGAGCACCCAGAGGAAACCAATGTAGACACAAGGAGAGTGTGCAAACTCCTCACAGACAGTAGAACAAAGATGGAATCCCTAAATTTCCTCACGTCTCCATCTTACTCCCTAAAACCATCTTCCCTTTCACCCAGTAAGTGGTTAGGATCTCGATTGCCCTGCCTGGAAATGTGGTGGAAGCAAGTTCAAATGAGACTTTGGATGGTTATTTGGATAGAAATGATGCTCAGGGATATGGGGAAAGGAATGAGATTGGCACTAGGAGTTGGTGCAGGCATGACGGGCCGAACAGCCACCTCTGTGCTGTAACAATTCTGTGATTCTGAGAATCTACCAACAAAACCTTTGATTCATTTCACATTTTGCACATGTCTGGTCACAACACTACACAGTAGGGTGTGGAGGCTTTAGAGAAGGTACAGAA
This sequence comes from Chiloscyllium plagiosum, assembly GCF_037043375.1. Lineage (NCBI taxonomy): Eukaryota > Metazoa > Chordata > Chondrichthyes > Orectolobiformes > Hemiscylliidae > Chiloscyllium > Chiloscyllium plagiosum. The sequence continues at coordinate 840,659 of NW_028270185.1, read as the reverse complement.
ACATTAGCCAGGACATTTCCTTGTTTGGAGGGTATTGGTTATGAAGAGAGATTGGACAAACTCAGTTTGTTTTCATTTGAATGTGAGAGGCTGAGTGGCGACCTGATAAGGTCAACATAATTATGAGAGGTATGGATAGAATGGATAGTCAGAGTCTTTTTTCCAGGGTAGAGATATCGGTCACTAGGGGACAGAGGTTTAATGTAAAAGGAGGAAAGATTAAAGGAGATGTGAGAGACAATTTTTTTTGCACAGAATGTGGTAAGTCCTTGCAGAGGAGTCCTTGCAATGTGCTGCCAGAGGAGGTAGTGGAAGCAGTTACATTAGCAACAGTAAAGAGCCATCTTCACAGATACATGAACAGACAGGGAATAGAGGAATATGGATAGCATAAAGGCAACGGGGTTTTAGTTTAGAAAGGTGTCATGTAACAATACAGGCTTGATGGGCCGAAGAGCCTGTTACTGAGTTCTTATTTGCTTGTCCCCGTATGAAAGATATAAATGGCAGGGGGCAAGGAAGGGTTGAAATTCTCCAGTGCTGTTTTATCTGGCTTCATCAGTTGGGGGAATTAGGAGTCACTGTCGCTAAAATTTATGGTGGCAGTGAATAAAAACACCTCATCAGACAGACAGATGGTGTACTAATTTGTCTTAACAAATAAAATTTTTTCAGAAGGTTCTTTGTTTGTCAGAAACCCAGCATTTGTTCAAGTTCTGAGCTTCTTTGTGTTTTAAATTTCAGACATTCCTTCACCAATGTTCTTTTAATCATTTTACCTCTCTGGAAATATGGATGTTAATTGATCAAGAAATTGAGGTAAACTGTATTTCTATTGAACCCGATGTTAATTCAACCATAACATTGAAAGATGGAAAAAGAATCTTGTTTCAGGTGACTATTAATCTGTAGAGTACAACTCACCTTGACATAACCCATTACATCAAAGTTTATACCAATTGTTATTCTATTCCATCTTTAAAAACACATGGTATTTTCCATTGCTTCATCCCTGATAACCATTCTGTGTCTTTCAGAGGGTTTGTACAACCAGTGACCATCTATGGTATAGGATGGCAGCAGAGGCTGAATGGCCTATTCCTGCTCCTATGTTGAGTCATACGTAGGCCAGACCCGGTAAAGTTTTGGCAGATTTCCTTCGCTAAAGGGCATTAATGAACCAGGTGGCTTTTCCAATAATGATGGAAGTGGCTCAAGGGGCTTAGTGAATAATGTAAAGTTGGAATCTTACTTTGTAATTCTATATTAATGAGTACACTGCATTCTCACCCATGACTGAACTGTCAATCAAAGCTGCTGACAGGGGAATCTGGCAATCCGAGAAACAAAACTACTTAAATCACTTTTTATTTACTAATGGGTCAGGAAAGACAGCAGCACTCTCTGGAGCCAGAATACCTATCCTCTCAAATTCTGCTGACTTCGATTCTCTCCTGAACCCCCATAACCTCCTAAATTACATTGAGGACTGTTGATTGGATTGCTAGTGAAGGCCTCCAGACTATGTCATTTCCTACTGGTTCCTGACTTAAAGGGCTCATCTAATGCAGCAACCAGGAAGAACTATTTAAAATGAAGTTTCAAGCAATCGTTATCAGCATGTTGGAGGCTGCCTGTGTAGTAATTGATTTGTATGCCACCAACATTTTATGGTTATCGTGATTTTAGTAAAGGGACTGTGTATCTTTCTGGCTGCCCCTCTCGAGCTCATTCATAATCTGCATCATTTAGGAGTCAGAAGGATTGGAGCCACAGTGGGAGATGATAGCCTCTGGATAATATCACCAGATAATACCAGATGATAGCCTCTGGATAATATCACCAGATTACAACTCCAAATGGTGAAATTCGAATTTCATAAAAGTCAGGAATTAAAAGCCAGTTTAATGACCATTGTCATAAAAACCCATCTGGGTCACTAATGTCCCATAAGGAGAGAAATCATCTGTCCTTACCTAGTCTGACCTACACGGGACTCCAGATCCACAGTGATGTACTTGACTCATAACTGCCCTCTGAAATGACCTAAATAGACTCCACAGTTTAATGCAATCAGCGATGGACAACAAATACTGTCCCACCCAGAGATGCCCACATCCCTTGAACAAATGGAAAATGAAGTTGTTATTCTACCCCTTTAGCTGGTTCTATTATTCAATTAGATTTTAATAAACCTATAATCTGAACTTCATATTCCCATCTTATTTCCATGATGCCCGATATTGCTAATCTAACAAAACTCCAAAGATCTCAATCACGGAAAATTAATTGATCCCCAATATCTAATGCAATTTCCCAATTGAGAATTCCAGAGTGCTGTTATGTTCTATATAACTTTATAAGTGTTTCCCTTTTCCAGCTAACTGGTCCAGCTCTGAATGTTCGGATCACAATCCTGGAATCAAAGAGAAGACATCGCTTTCCCTCATTTATTCAATCAATTCCTTTGATTACTCAAGTGCAGGCAATCCTGAGAAGCTCTTGTGATGCAGTCGTAATGTCTCTATCTCTGAGCCAGGAGACCCAGGTTTAAGTCTCATCTACTCCAGAGCTGTGCCATAACAGCTTTGACCACGGCTGGTTAGGAAAATGTCCATATTGTATTATCCAGGTTTATGAGATTGATCTCATACTGTAACCCTTGAAACATTGATAATATTGTGGTATCCAAAACAAAATGTGATGATCAATGCAGCACCTATCTGTCATTAGTTCTATCTCTGATGAACATAAAGTTTAGCTGAAAAATATTCCAAAGTGTCATTGGTGACAACAATCTATCAAACATCTCCAAACTACAAGCAGTTAGTTCTACTGCTATCCTCCACTGACTACCCAACAGTGCAGAAAGAAGCCATTCTGCCCATTGAGTCCACGCCAACCCTCTGAAGAGCATCCCATCGCAGCTCCACACCCTATCCCCATAACCCCACATATTACCATGGCTCATCCACCCATTTGGGTAAATACAGGAAATTTAACATGTCAATCCACCTAACCTGCACATCTTTAGACTGTGGGAGGAAACCCACACAGACATGGGGAGAATGTGCAAACTCCACACAGACAGTCACCTGAGGGTAGAATTGAACCCGGGTCCCTGGTGCTGTGAGGCAGCAGTGCTAACCACTGAGCCACCATCCATGCTATTGCTTCTGCCTCCAAATATTTCCTGAGTAGAAGACAAGAGGGAAAAAAAACTGATTCTTCAATCCAGCAAAATCACTGCGTTTTGTTGTGTCTGGAAAAGAATGGGAGACAGGAGGTCACGGTGACAGAGAAGCACCTGATTTGTCTAACCGAGAGGACTGTAGACACTCAGTCATTAAGTATATTCATGGCAGAGATTGATGGATTTCTGGTTCTCAAAGAGATCAAGGATTAGAAACCATATAAAGCACACATGACCAAGATCCTCTCCCAAGCTATGATGTCTTGGGAGAGTTTGATTAGCAACATCTAATCCAGGGGGAATTGAGTATGTTCTTGATCATAGCATTACTGTGAGAGTGTAGCACTTTTTCTATACTCATTTATGGGATGAGGGCTAGACCACAAGTTATTGCCAGTTTAGAGTCAACCACATTGCTGTGGGTCTGAAGGCCGATACATGTAGGTCACACCAGGTAAGGATGGCAGTTTCCTTCCCTAAAGGGGCATTAGTGACCCAGATTGGTTTTTCTGACAATCAGCAATCTCTTCATTGTCGTCATTAGGCTCCGAATTCCAGATTTTTATGAACTCAAATTCTGACATGGCAAGATTCGACCCCAGGTCCCTGGAACATTACCTGGGTCTCTGGATTAACAATCCAGTGATAATACCACTAGGTTGTCGCTGGAGGGAACTTCAGACAGAGAATGTGGGGGATCTGGTGCTTAGAGTGGGTGAACCCATGGCATAATTGGCAAAGAAACCGGAGTTTCTGCCAGCATCATTTTCAGAATTTCCATCCCTCACTCAATGCCACAAAGTATCATTTGAACATGTCATTCATCTTATTACTGTCATTACAGAGTAGAGGTCACTGATCATCAATGCAGCAAAGCTAATTCTGACCTTACAATATGACATGGTACTAAATATCATTAGAGAACTCTTTCTACATGAAATAATTACTGTTGTATGAAGATAAATTAGATAATGATTCCTGAAAAGTACATTTTCTTAAACAGTTAATCATGAATGAAGTCTTTATGGTGATAACAAAAAGAAAGAATTAAGCTGAATTCTGGAGAACAGCTCAGTTTTGTGTAATATCTGACACGAATGAGTAGCTTAGAGCCAAAAGGCTGTTCTCATTGTGTGGAAAAAAGACATCCATTTTTGCACTTCTTGTAGGCAATGCAAACTCTCAGTTCATGCCTGGCTATCATTGCAAACTGAGTATTAAATATTCATAACTGAATTTTCCCATTACCTTCGAAAAGCAAATATATTTATCTTTGGTCTGTTTTCAGTGTAATTTACAGTAAAGACAGGGGCCACGGAATACAGACACGAACAATGCATACTCTGATTAGTCATTAGAATCCTATCAATAAACTGCAATGATTTAAACTGAGGATTTACACGTGGGCTTGGCACTGAAGATCAGTGTGTGAAGGCAAGAAAAAAAACAAGCATTACCTCCACAGTGGTTGGAATTTCTTATTTGTAAATGAGATACTGGAGTAATTGGTTCACTGCTTGCTGTTTTTTTTTCCTGAATGTATTTTCACTAGATTCTGTTCTGATAGACTTCCTGTTAAGTTATTACACATTTTGATTGCACAGAGATAACACTGAAACATTTCTTTTGTGGACCTGGCTTTGCTTGCTCTGGGAACAGTCTAGGTTTCAGAGTTGCATCAAAGTGTTTTCAGTCCGTGTTTGATGATGTTCAGCTGAATGGGGAAGGGAGGGTAAACATGAGGTTTATGCAGTAGTTGTTGAGTCTTTTGTATGGGGACCTCTGGAGACTTATTCTCCTTCTCCTGTGATCTACTGTAAAGAAGCAAATGTGTCTATCTCACCTCCACTCTAAAGAGGGCAGGCAGAAGATGGGGACAACATTGCCAGCCAATTGATCTGCCAAGTGAGTAACTGGGTTTGAGTGTTGGCACAAAGTGTTTGGGGGAGGTGGGGGGGTGGTGGGATGGGGATTGTTGGGATATTGATAACCTGCTGGTTATCCATTGCTGGTTACGAAAACCTGCTGGTTATCCAATTGCAGGAACAGATTAATTGTTGAGTGTTTAGAGTTGGAACATCTCTAAACACTCAACAATTAATCTGTTCCTGCAATTGGATTGATCATTTAGGAGGCAGTTGGAAAAGTTAAGACTCAAGCTCACAACAATGTGCAATTGAAGCTGAGTTTGAGATAGATCAGGGTATGGAAGCATAGCTTTCTGTAGCATTTAGAAAGGGTTGTGGGGGTTTCATACACCAATATCTGTCTTTGACTGAGACAGCAAAGGCATTCAGAGATTTACAAAGATATTATTGTAAATCTATTTACCCCACAGTGCTGCCATCAGTTTCCACGTCTTCCTGTCCAAAGACCAACACTGCACAGGGAAACAAGGCAGTTTTTAAATACAAACATCCAATGAGCAAAGCCCCACAAACTTAACACTGATAATAGGATTGGGTTAAACTGCTGACCTCTGGTAGATACCAATAATGAAATGTAGGAAAAGGAAATTAAGGTTAAGGCATTCGTATTGGCAGCTCCACCAAGGAGTTTATATCTTAGGGTTTGCTATTGAAACTGGTCCAGGTCTCCACTTTAAACCATTGAAAGATAACAACCTGTTTTACGGGTTCCTTACTTCAATTTCAATTCCCAAAATTGGCTGGTGTCCTGTCGGTAATTCCTACAGAAGATCAACAAACAGCTCTGACTTAGATTCATCTATTTTCATCTGGTAACGATTACTGTAGGAGCTCCATCAGATGCTACACTGCCCCTGGTGACAGATTTTGAATTATCTATGTAAATTCAATGTCTAATAATTTGAAAGTAATTTTCACTCAGTAAGGATGTACTAAGCTCATATTAAATACTGATTATTATAAATTAATGATCTTTTTACCTCAATAACAGATAACTATGAAAAAGCCTCATGGTTCCATTTTAGAACTTACTAGGGACTGTATTTAGGAGTTAAAAATCACATAACACCAGGTTATAGTCCAACAGGTTTAATTGGAAGCACTAGCTTTCGGAGCGACGCTCCTTCATCAGGTGGTAGTGGAGGGCTCCATCCTAAAACACAGAATTTATAGCAAAAGTTTACAGTGTGATGTAACTGAAATTATACATTGAAAAATACCTTGATTGTTTGTTGAGGCTTTCATCTGTTCGAATACCATGATAGTTTCACTTCTTTCATGTGTAAATCACAAAACCTTTTTTTAAAAGTTGCATTCTTAGGTTAACTGTAACACTGGGTGTTAGCTAGTTACAGTTAACCTAAGAATGCAACTTTTAAAAAAATGTTTTGTGATTTACACATGAAAGAAGTGAAACTATCATGGTATTCGAACAAATGAAAGCCTCAACAGACAATCAAGGTATTTTTCAATGTATAATTTCAGTTACATCACACTGTAAACTTTTGCTATAAATTCTGTGCCTTACACTTGTGTCCTCCACTATCACCTGATGAAGGAGCGTCGCTCCAAAAGCTAGTGTGCTTCCAAATAAACCTGTTGGACTATAACCTGGTGTTGTGTGATTTTTAACTTTGTATAGCCCAGTCCAACACCGGCATCTCCAAATCATGACTGTATTTAGGAGGTTTTGTCATTTTAATTAGAAGAAGACAAAGAACAAAACTACAAGTAAGGTTCTGATGAACCTTTGCCCTAATGGATCTATTCCTTCCCAAACACCTACCTAACAGGGTTAGAGAGGCTGATTGGTTGGCTTCATCCATCATTTCTTCAACAAAAAACTTGATCAAGTTTCTTAGGAACATAGGAATTAGGTGCAGGAGTAGGTAATTCAGCCCTTCATGTCCACCCCACCATTTAACATGATCATGGCTGATCTTATCCTGGTCTCAACTTCACTTTCCTGCCTGCTCCCCACAACCCTTTTTCATCAGAAACATATCAATTTCTTTCTTGAATCTGTTGGTCGATTCTGCCCCCACTGCATTCTGGGACAGTGAGTTCCACAGATTCACAACCCTCTGGGAGAAGTAGTTTCTCCTCATCTCAGTTTTGAATCTACTTTGTCTTACTCTATGACCTTTTGTTTGAGACTGTCCCAAAAGGGGGAACCATCTGCTCAATGTCCTCCTTACCAACCTCCTTTAGCATTTTAAATCCTTCTATCAGATCCCCCCCTCGTTCTTCTCAACTCCAGCCCATTGTTTTAACCATTCCCTCTATGACCTTAATTCTTCCTGAGCTACCTTGAATGTGGACGCATCCTGACCACTGATGTGTTGGAATGATAACTTTTTAAAAACTAGGTTTGCCACCACTTTGGGCAACATGACCCATTCCTCTTTGTGTTGCTTAGTTACACAAAGAGCATCCAATGGGCAGGATCATGCTGTATTAGGTTAAGAGGCCAGAGGTGAGGCAGCAATCATTGAGCTCAATGACCTGTTTGTAACCACCTTTTGTTTCAGAATTCCATGTGAGGGTCAAGACCACATTTCACCAGCACCCGGGTGAGAGTTCCCATGCTATAACAGGTCAAGGCGGGCTTTGAAGAGAAACATGAGAGGAAGCCAACTTTAAGGTTCCTCCACAACTTCTTACCTTAGGACCAGTAGAGGTCAGTATGAGACTAGACTGTGCCAGCCTGGGTCAGTGCATTCTTAGCCATCTGCAGTGATGCCCAGCACTGTAGGGAGGAAAGTCAATACCCTTCTCCACTTTGCCAGTGTAAGTATCACCACTATTACTACCTCAGCCTCACTCTATCTCCACTACTGCACCTTGAAATAACTCCACAGAGGACGAGTTACCCTTTTTTTACACATGAACAATCCTTAGCTGTAGTACTGCCTCATTCAGAGTCAGGTATCACAGTGTCAGCATCTGTTTTTGTGTAAGCCAGGTTCCCTGATCAGACCAGATTAACAGCCCCAATCAGGAAATTCATACTGTATAAGGTCCAGCTGACTTATCTCATTACAATCACTACACACCCAGTTCCCATCAAGTCTCATACTCTGTCACTCTCACTACTTCCTGCAACATCCTCCCTCACTCACCACAGACTCTGAATGCCCTCTGTGCTGCTCACTCACTCACCAACTTTGCCAGCACTAAGATCTCTTTCAGCCACTCCCACCTCCCCTTTCTCTCATGCCAGGAGGAAATGGTCAACAATAAACTGGAAAGAATCAGGACAGGGTGGTGTAATACTCACCCCTTACAGAGAGAGGATCCTGACTCTGAGCACCCCAAGTGTCTTACTGACCATGTCCAAGCCTCTGGGCTGGTATCAAAGGCTGCCTTCGACCTTCTTCAGGGAACACTTCCCTAGACTGAGAACTAGTGACTTCCAGGACATGCTTGGCAGCTTTCAGACTGCACAGAATGGCACAGTGAGACAGGGGGACTGTGAACCCAGTATCTGTGACTGAGGGGGCAGAGCACAAACAGGCAAGGCAGAGTGCACTGTCAGCGTCTGGGGTTGGCTCAATGAATGAGTGCCAAGGAAGGGGGCTCACAGCCCAGCACAACTTGTGAGCTGATGCCACATGCCTGTGTGCAGAGTGTCCTTGCAACAGCATTGTGACTATAGCTGTCAATGTGCTCTGTCCTGTAAGTGAGTGGAAGGTGTGCTATGATGATGCAGCGAGGCTAGCACGTCAGATGCCAAGGGGAAAGGGCTGAGTATAGTCAATGCTCATGGATGCTGTTCTGGTTTCCAAGAAGGATTGAAGGAGTGAGCTGGAGTATCCAGTAACCTACTTGTAGAATCATAGAGCCCCTACAATGCAGAAGAAGGCCAATCAGCCCATCGAGTCGACACTGACCCTCTGAAGAGTATCCCATCCAGACTCAGTCCCCCACCGCATCCCATACCTCACATTTCCCATGGATAATCCACTAAGCCTAACACATCACCATAGACAGTTTAGCATGGCCAATCCACCCTAACCTGTACATCTCTGGGCTGTGGGAGGAAACCCATGCAGACATGGGGAGAATGTGCAAACTCCACACAGTCAGTATCCCAGGGGTGAAACGGAACCTGGCTACATGGTCTCCTTGGGATGGTTGCAGCCCTGGAAGCTGCAGTTCATAAGACTGACAACATGCAATGGATCCCCTTTAACAGGTATCTCATCAGTGGCCAGCAAGAATCTGGTCCAGACACTTAAACACAGATCCTCACTGCCGACAAAGGCTAAGGCCAGTTACACAGCAACTCATTCCTCCCCCATGGCCGGTGGGGGGGGGGAAACCAGATAATAATCCTTGTGATGATGAGGTGGCGATGTCTGGATCAGCCTGGGGAGGGGGCAAGGGTCTTGCTGTACAGTGCAGACAGTGAGCTACCTAATCCTAGCATCCTATGCCCTGCAGAACTGGAAAAGGGAATCAATGGGATGTGATGGAGACTGAAGGGTAGGGAAAGGGGGGAAGGAGTCTTCCCAGGATAAAGATGAGAATGGGAATGCTGGAACAGTCAATTCTACTGGATGTGAGCTGGGTGCAGTAATTGTTCATTGTCTATAGGTTTGCTATTATTCAAAAATCAAGTTTATTCCCAGAAGCAAGTGCAGCTTGTTTTTAGCAAAAATGTTTTTCACTTTTGTTGTTGTTTCATAAAATTAAATGTTTTCAACCATTTGAAAGCTTTCCAACATGTGAAGTTCCTACACTGAACAATGTTAAGATGTGATGCTATATTGAGCATAAGGGAAAGAGCAGATTGTATTGCAACAACTGCTATGGGCAGGTAGTTTCTATTGTCTGTTTTTTGTAGCTGCCGTTACTATGGCAGTCAGTTAGACAGGATTTATTGCCTGTCCCTAGTTGCCCTTGTGAAGGTGGTGGTGAGCTGCCTTCTTGAACCGCTGCAGTCCACCTGCTGTAGGTAGACCCACAATGCCCTTAGGGAGGGAATTCCAGGATTGTGACTCAGCAGTACTGACGGAATGGCGATATATTTCCAAGTTAGGTTGGCAAGTGGCTTGGAGGGAAACTTGCAGGTGGTGGTGTTCCCATGTATCTGTTGCCCCTGTCCTTCTAGACAGAAGTAGTCAGAGGTTTAGAAAGTGCTGTCAAAGGATTTTTGCTGAATTTCTGCAGTGTATCTTGTAAACAGTACGCACGCTGCTACTGAACATCGGAGGTGGAGGGAATTGATGCTTGTGGAGGTGGTGCCAATCAAGTGGGGGCTACTTTCTCCTGGATGATTTCAAGCTTCCCGAGTGTTGTTGGAGCTGCCTCCATCCAGGCGAGTGAGGAGTCCAGAACAAAACATTTATGATTGTGAGTTTACACCCATACCTCTTTGTGCCCTCAAAACTTTTCTTCCTCATTTCTCTCCCATTACGAGCACAATGAAAGGCAGTTCCTAGTTTGCAGCATCTGACCTGGCACAGAACGGGCACCGGCCCCGGAAATATGAGAAATCCCAGCGACATCAAGCATGTCCACTGTTGGTAAGTGCCCAATAGCGTGAGTGGGATATCTTAGAGGCGTGATGCACATAAAATGAGGGGAGATGTGGAGAAAAGGACAGAGAGAAACTGCCTGTGAAACTCCTCAAAATAAATACTGAGCTGATTTTTGGTTAAGTGTCATCCCAAATTCTAATTTCCAGTTGAGTTGTCTCTGAGTTAGAATTAACTATTTTTAGCAGCGTGGAATAAATTAAATTTAGCTTTTGTAACAGAGCTTGAGAGTGAATGGTACTTTAGTGTGAATTTAATTATTTGAAATTCATTTACAATTTAGCAATGAGTGCTCTAATTGACATTGTAACAGTTAATATGGAGCTTTTCAGAATTGCTACTAACTGGGCTATTAAAATTTTAAGAAGTTCTCCATGTTTCTGCTATAAAACATTAACTATTACCCATGAAATCTCAGTGTTGTCGTATTATTCAGAAGATCAATTGGTAAAGAATGTACTATCAATCTTGCTCTGTGATCTTCTGGTGTTAGATCACCTCAGCACATCACACTAATATGCTAGATTTATTAAAGATCTGTTTCTGCGAGCACTGAATATTACAGACATTATTCATTCTGGAATTTCTTGCTTGTTGTGAATGTCAAATATAAGCAATCGAGGAGCATGAGGAAGAATCTACACAGATATTTATTCAATCTCAATCTGACAAGTGCAAAATATTTCTTTGCATGTGCAACGTGATGGGTGAGAGGAGAGAATGGATTTCACATTTGTCGATATCTGCAATGTACAGAAACAGTGAGGTTTCAGACATTATTAACATTGGAACTGACTGTAGTCCAGTAAAGAGAAAGGAGACTATCATCCAGTGAGCATTGACAGGCCTGCTACAGACCTTACATCTATACCCATTAAAATCATATGATATGAAATGTGTAACTGTGAAGCCAACATTTAATTCTTGAGTGTGAAGGGCCTTATATCAGGAATAATTCATCAAACCCAGTGATCCAAATGGAAGACACAGATTATGGGGCTTCACACATTTCTGCACACCACGCAGTGCAACTACTGAAGATGCTGTTTTCTGTTCGAGCAGGAATCTTTTTCAATTCCTTCCTCATCCAATGCCCCTCTTTTCCCAGGCCATTGCCAGCCCTTCCCCAGCGGAAGGTGACTCATGGTGGGGAGTATAACCCTCCTAGACTCTCCAGTACAAATCCACACCCCTCCCCCACCCTGTCCCCATCCAAGCCAAGGGGCAATGAGAGCAACCATTTCCCATCTTGACTGCCTGGATTCCTGAGATGACATGTGTCTACTTCAAAGTATACTTCCCTCTACTTTACCCCAATAACATGTTTCAGCCTCCCCTGAGGTGAGGGCCCCTCATCCTGAAGTCTGAATGGAAGTCATTCATTTGTGGGAAATTGGGAGTTGCGGAGTGATGGAAATGTTGCAAACAGCAGGGACAATAGTAACAGACTTCAGGAGGCACACGGAAAATGAAATTGAGCACAGAGTGTGTGCAGCGACACAATTTATTTGGGATAATGAACAGAGCTTTATAAATAAAACGGTAAAATGTTAAAGGGGCGAAGAAACAGTTGGAGAATATAGATACAAATCTCTGAAGGCGGCAAGTTGAGAAAGCTAATTTTAAAATAAATACTGTAGATCATAGAATCATGAGGTCCTTCAGCCCATTGAGTCTGTACTACCAGAAATACATTTCTACCCACACTAGTTCATCTTTCCCACATTAAGCCCTTAAATATTATGACACTTTGAGAATGCTCATCCAAGTACTTATTAAAAGCTGTGAGATTTCCTGCTTCAATTCCCTTCCCAGGCAGTGCATCACAGACTCCCACCACCTTCTCAGGGGAAGGATGTTTCATCAATTCCCCTCTCAACCTCCTGCCTTTCACTTGAAACTTATGCCCCCTTATAATTGACCATTTGCTCAAGGGTCATACATGTCACTGTAAATACCACTGAAAGGCTTGGAAAATTGCAAACAGAAATACCACTGAGGCCAAGTGCAAAACAGAGCCAGTGGGACTGGTGAGAATGGTTTGTCATTCACTACACTGCATCTGCTCTGTGTAGGTATGTCCTAAGACTCTTGTAAATCTTAACTAGACATTGCCGTAGGGTGTGTTTGATCTTCTCCACTGGGGTCTAAGGTACCCATGAAGAAAATATCCACCCGTGGAATGAAAAACTAAGGTTGAGTAGGAATGTGATATGGCAGGTAGTGGCTGAACAATGGGAGGGTGGGGTGGGTTTGTACATCAAGTGTACGCAAGACCTCTCGCGTAAAATGGAATGCATCTTGCTGTAACAGGTTGTCCAGAATGGCAAGCGAAAGTTGGAATTGTTGATCATTCTGGGAAAAGAGTACGGTTTCTTGATGTCGTGTTTCACTTACAATTCGATTTGAGGAAATAACATTAGCTAACAAAGCATGCAAAGATGTAAAGACCACAGGAGGGGTTGGGGGTCGGGGGGGGGAATGACGGATGGGTGGTGGGGAGAGAGATGTGGCAGTTAACAAGGGCTGTAGCAGGTTGATTGACAACTCTCCTAATTGCACTCTGCAATGCACCCTTCACGATAGGCCATGATATCTGAAACCTTCTGTGACCCATGCCCTTAGCTTACATTAGCTTACAATTGCTGAGCAGTAAGAAACTCCCTGTGGTAAAATCCAAGGCTTTCTTCATCTGTTACCTTCCTGATTATATCAAGGTCAGAGTAAATGTATCTCCTTTGTATGGTTGCAAGTCAAATAGATTTATCTACCAGAAAATAAAAACTGCACTGAGACTGGACTAAGTTATGATTCCAGCTTGTATCAATTTCTCAAAGGTGGCTGATTTAATCTTTTCAGCACATTCCTACAGGCACCATCTTAAAACACAGAATGGAGACCTCAGTGCAATACAGAACCAATCATAATTGCACACAATACAGCTTCCCTATACAGCTGGTAGAGAAGTCTGAGCCCATATATTATACGGAATAGCGGAGGATTGAGGTACTGAAACACTGCATTGAACATTGAAATATCAAACTACAGATTATCCAAATATACACAGTACACAGATTGTTTGTGTACATATGTGTGCATCACGCACAACATGCAGATTGTATGTGTGTATGCATACACTGTGTGTGTGTGTGTGTGTGTCTGTGCATATGTGTGTGTTTGCGCGTATGTCTATTTTGAATATAGAGTATTCATATAATGTGTCTCTTTATATACAGAGTGTATGGATTGTGCAAAACCCAAAAAAACTCCAGATACTGTAAATCAGAAACAAAAACAGAAATAGCTGAAAAAGCTCAGCAGGTCTGGCAGCACCTGTGGGGAGAAATCAGAGTTAATGTTTCGTGTCAAGTGACCCTTCCTCTGAGCTCTGAGGAAGGGTCAGTCAATCCAAAATATTTTCTCTCCACAGATGCTGCCAGACCTGCTAAGATTTCCAGCTATTTCTGTTTTCGTATATGGATAGTATGTCCATATATGTACAGCACATACAGTTTGTGCCTGCATGCATGCAGGGTGTACAGTTTATATGCCTGTAGACAAACAGGATATACAGTTTGTGTGCCTGTAGATGTATAGGTGGTACTGTTTATGTGCCTGTATACATACCGGGTGTGCAGCTTAAGTGCCTGTAGATGTACAGGGTGTGCAGCTTATGTGCCTGTACATGTACAGGGTGTAGAGTTTGTGTGTCTGTATACATTAAATTGTATACAGGTTGTATGTATACCTTATTGGGGCAGCGTTCCCTCAGGGACCTAAAGGCGTTTTGTTTTTGCAGCTCAGAAAGCCATTTGTTCTGTGAGCCCCTGGCCATGACATTGTGATTTGAAAATGTGGCCTTCACACAGAATATTCCACCAACACGTCATGTAGCTTCTATGGCTTCTTTCATCTTCATTCTTGATTAGATACTGACCTGACCTTTAGCTTAGCTGCACCTTCCTGATTAGAGGAGCTCATTTGCCTTGGCAATTATGATAGGCATTGAGTGGAAATAATGCCCTGTGTTTGAGTATTGTGCTGTAAAGGGGATTTTCATTTCTTTCTCCCTAGCTGTGAGTTCTCAGGGCATTGGGTCAAAGCAGCTGGTGACAGCTAGACAAATAGTTGGTGTGTTATAAACTGCTGTGTGCCTTGTTAGTGACATTTCAAACTGGCAGTGTTGTGGTGCCCTAAGATTGGTTATGTCTTGGACACAATATACAAGATGAGCTCTTATATAGACATGACATCTGTGCTGAATGAATTATTAAGTTATTAATTACACATCAACAGCAGAGATGGACAGGAGTAATAAGATACTGAAATGCTGAGCACAGCCTAGTTTAAGTGTGCAGCACGTCTGCTTAGCCTTATTTACATTCTTCTGTTTTCAGTGAATTTAGAGAAGCTGTTGCATTCCTTTTATCTCTGTTAAACTACAACATTCAAAATGCAACAGTTCCAAACAGATTTATTTTTGTACTGTGGCGTGCTGCCCTCTGAATCCTGGGCCCAAGGTTTGAATCAAGTCCCGATGTTGGTTTTTGATCCACAGAACAGATTAGACTTGGGCTTCCTGCACTCTGTGTCAGCATCATGTGTCCCAGAAGGAGCAGAACATGGTCAGTCGGGAATGAGACACTGTACACTGCCCATCATGTACTCAGTCCTAACTCCCTAATATTTGGAGAGTGCTGCTGATGTGGAATTTCTGTCTCCTGCCTCGGGATCTCGTATTCCAACTTTCCATCTTTCTACTCTTCCTGGACAGTGAGCAAGGGATATACAAACAACAGCCTAAGTGGCCAGGACCCCAGCATAGATCCAGTGCAGGCAGCAGCATTGTGAGTCACCTGTACCCAGCCACAGTATGACTGGGTCAGTTATACCCCACAGATGTAAATAGTGCAAATTCATTCATCCACCTGCTTCCATCTTCCTGTGGCTCATTTCCTTTTATTCACACTGAATAGAATCTTTCTAGGCTTCCAGAATTTCCTACCTCAGGATCCCAAGACATATCGAAGAGATTGTTATGGCCCACTTGGGAGAGGTGAACCATTCTTTACTTGTCTCAATTCTGTAATAGTCACTGAGAGGTTTGAATTTTAAAATAGAGGCGAGTATGTAAGTATCTATATTGAGCATATTTTATATCCCAGAGTATCAGAAGTAAGAGTCTGTCTCTCAGACAAAAACAAAAACACACATACACATATACATGTACATACGCACATGCACAGAGGAGCACACATGTACATACACACATACACAAACACATGTGCAGGTCATCCCACACACAGTCTCAGACACATGTACATGTACAGGCACAAACATACACACATGTATATGTACACATACACAAACGTGCACATACAGATGCACGAGCTCATATAGACATGTATAGGTGTATACACACTATTCACACAGACATGTACATATACATGTATGTTCACACAAACATACACACTCACACATCTATACATACTCACGTAAGCGCGCGTGCACACACACACACACACAAATGCAAGCTAGTATGTTTTGTTGTCTAGGACAGAAAACTAGACTCCCACCAGGTTTTATCAGTAAATATAAACATTTATTTATTATGACACAAGGATCAGTACTGGGTCCACTACTTTTCATCATTTATATAAATGATTTGGATGTGAGCATAAGAGGTAAAGTTAGTAAGTTTGCAGATGACACCAAAATTGGAGGTGTAGTGGACAGCGAAGAGGGATACCTTAGATTACAACAGGATCTGGACCAGATGGGCCAATGGGCTGAGAAGTGGCAGATGGAGTTTAATTCAGATAAATGCGAGGTTTTGGGAAAGCAAATCTTAGCAGGATTTGTACACTTAATGGTAAGGTCCTAGGGAGTGTGGATGAAGAAAGAGACCTTTGAGTACAGGTTCATAGCTCCTTGAAAGAGGAGTCGTAGATAGATAGGATAGTGTAGAAGGTGTTTGGTATGCTTTCCTTTGTTGTTCAGAGTATTGAGTACAGGAGTTGGGAGGTCAAGTTGTGGCTGTACGGGACAGTGGTTAGACTGTTAGAATATTGCGTGCAATTCTGGTCTCCTTCCTATCGGAAAGATGTTGTGAAACTTGAAAGGGTTCAGAAAAGATTTACAAGGATGTTGCCAGGGTTAGAGGGTTTGAGCTATAGGGAGAAGATGAACAGGCTGGGGCTGTTTTCCCTGGAGCGTCGGAGGCTGAGGGATGTACATATAGAGGTTTACAAAATTATGAGGGGCATGGATAGGATAAATAAACAAAGTCTTTTCCCTGGGATCGGGTAGTCCAGAACTAGACGGAAAAGGCCTTTTGGCCCTCCAAGCCTGTGCCGATCCAGATCCTCTATCTAAACCTGTTGCCTATTTTCCAAGGATCTGTATCCCTCTGCTCCCTGCCCATTCATGTATCTATCTAGATACATCTTAAATGATCAATCGTGCCCACCTCTACCACCTCTGCCGGCAACGCGTTCCAGGCACCCACTACCCTCTGCATAAAGAACTGTCCATGTATATCTCCCTTAAACTTTTCTCCTCTCACCTTGAACTCATGACCCCAAGTAATTGAGTTCCCCACTCTGGTAAAAAAAAACTTCTTGCTATCCACCCTGTTTACATCTTTTATGATTTTGTAGACCTCAATCAGGTCAACCCCAAAAATTCCATCTTTCTAATGAAAATAATCCTAATCTAATCAACCTCTCTTCACAGCTAGCACCCTCCATACCAGGCAACATCCTGGTGAACCTCCTCTGCACCCTCACCAAAGCATCAACATCCTTTTGGTAATGTGGCAACCAGAACTGTACACGGTATTCCAAATGTGGCCGAACCAAAGTCCAATCCAACTGTAACATGACCTGCCATCTCTTGAACTCAATATCCCATCCGATGAATGAAAGCATGCCGTATGCCTTCTTGACCACTCTATCTACCTGCGTTGCCACCTTCAGGGAGCAGTGGACTTGAACACCCAGATCTCTCTGTACATCAATTTTCCCCAGGACTTTTCCATTTATCACATAGTTCGCTCTTGAATTGGATCTTCTAAAATGCATCACCTCGCATTAGCTGGGTTTGAACTCCATTTGCCATCTCTCTGCCCAACTCTCCAATCTATATATATTCTGCTTTTCCTCTGAGAGTCCCCTTCACTATCTGCTACTCCACCAATCTTAGTGTCATCTGCAAACTTGCTAATCAGACCACCCAAACCTTCCTCCAGATCATTTATGTATATCACAAACAACAGTGGTCCCAACACGGATTTCTGTGGAACACCATTGGTCACAGGTCTCCATTTTGAGATACTTCCTTCCACTACCATTCTGCCTTCTGTTGCTCAATCAGTTCTCTATCCATCTAACCAGTACACCCTGGACCCCATGGGACTTCACTTTCTCCATCAACCTACCATGGAGAACCTTATCAAATACCTTACTGAAGTCTATGTATATGACATCTACAGCCCTTCTTTCATCAATCAACTTTGTCACTTCCTCAAAGAATTCGATTAAGTCAATAAAACATGACCTTTCCTGCACAAAACCATGCTGCCTATCACTGATAAGCCCATTTTCTTCCAAACATAAATAGATTCTATCTTTCAGTATCTTCTCCAGTAGCTTCCCTATCACTGATGTTAGGCTAACCAGTCTATAATTACCTGGATTATCAATGCCACCCTTCTTAAACGAGGGGACAATATTAGCAATTTTCCAGTCCTCCAGGACCTTACTCATGTTCAAAGATGCTGCAAAGGTAATTATTAAGGCCCCAGATATTTCCTCTCTTGTTTCCTTCAGTAACTTGGGATAGATTCCATCCGGACCTGGGGACTTGTCCACCTTAATGCCTTTTAGAATACCCAACACCTCCTCCCTCCTTCTGCTGACTTGACCTAGAGTAATCAAACATCTATCCCTTACCTCAACATCCATCATGTCCCTTACCTCGGTGAATACTGACGCAAAGTAGTCATTAAAAATCTCACCCATTTTCATTGACTCCACACATAACTTCCCTCCTTTGTCCTTGAGTGGGCCAACCCTTTCTCTAGTTACCTTCTTGCTCCTTATATATGAAGAAAAGGGTCTGGGATTTTCCTTAACTCTGTTTGCTAAAGATATTTCATGACTTCTTTTAGCCCTCTTAATTCCTCATTTCAGATTGGTCCTACTTTCCTGATATTCTTCCAAGCCTTTGATTGTTCTCAATCGCGTAGACCTTCTGCAGGCTTCCTTTTTCCTCTTAATTAGTCTCACAATTTCACAGCCGCCGCCGCCTCGTGCTCCCACGAGGAGGTTGAACAGTTCATCCACTTCACCAACACCTTCCACCCCAACATCAAATTCACCTGGACAGTCTCAGATTCCTCCCTCCCCTTCCTCGACCTTTCTATTTCTATCTCAGGCGACCGAATCAACATGGACATCTACTACAAACCGACCGACTCCCACAGCTACCTGGACTACACCTCCTCCCACCCTGCCCCCTGTAAAAATGCCATCCCATTCTCCCAATTCCTTCGTTTCCACCGCATCTGCTCCCAGGAGGACCAGTTCCAAAAACGTACAACTCAGATGGCCTCCTTCTTCAAGGACCGCAATTTCCCCCCCGACGTGGTCGACGATGCCCTCCACCACATCTCTTCCACTTCCCGCTCCTCCGCCCTTGAGCCCCGCCCCTCCAACTGCCACCAGGACAGAACCCCACTGGTCCTCACCTACCACCCCACCAATCTCCATGTACAGCACATCATCCGCCGTCATTTCCGCCACCTCCAAACGGACCCCACCACCAAGGATATATTTCCCTCCCCTCCCCTATCAGCATTCCGTAAAGACCACTCCCTCCGTGACTCCCTCGTCAGATCCACACCCCCCACCAACCCAACCTCCACTCCCGACACCTTCCCCTGCAACCGCAGGAGGTGCAAGACTTGCGCCCACACCTCCCCCCTCACCTCCCTCCAAGGCCCCAAAGAAAACTTCCATATCCACCACAAATTCACCTGCACCTCCACACACATCATCTATTGCATCCGATGCACCCGATGTGGCCTCCTCTATATTGGGGAGACAGGCCGCCTAATTGCGGAGCGTTTCAGAGAACACCTCTGAGACACCCGGACCAACCAACCCAACCACCCTGTGGCTCAACACTTCAACTCCCCCTCCCACTCCACCAAGGATATGCAGGTCTTTGGACTCTCCATTGCCAGACCACAACAACACGATGGTTGGAGGAAGAGCGCCTCATCTTCCACCTAGGAACCCTCCAACCACAAGGGATGAACTCGGATTTCACCAGTTTCCTCATTTCCCCTCCCCTCACCTTGTCTCAGTCAAATCCATCGAACTCAGCACTGCCTTCCTAACCTGCAATCTTCTTCCTGACCTCTCCGCGCCCACCCCAGTCTGACCTATCACCTTCACCTTGACCTCTTTCCACCTATCGCATTTCCGACGCCCCTCCCCCAAGTCCCTCCTCCCTACCTTTTATCTTAGCCTGCTGGACACACTTTCCTCATTCCTGAAGAAGAGCTTATGCCCAAAACGTCGATTCTCCTGTTCCCTGGATGCTGCCTGACCTGCTGCGCTGTTCCAGCAACACATTTTCAGCTCACAATTTCACCCGCCATCCATGGTTCCCTAATCTTGCCATTTCTATCCCTCATTTTCACAGGGCCATATCTGTCCTGAACTCTAATCAACCTTTTTTTTAAAAGCCTCCCATATATCAAATGTGTACTTACCTTCAAACGGCTGCTCCCAATCCACATTCCCAGCTCCTGCCGAATATTGGTATAGTTGACCTTCCCCAGTTTAGCTCTTCCTTTAGGACCACACTCCTCTCTGTCAATGAGTATCCTAAAACTTACAGAATTGTGATCACTATTCCCTGAGTAACCCCGTACTAAAACTTCACCTACCTGGCTGGGCTCATTCCCAACACCAGGTCCAGTAAGGCCCCTTCCGGGGTTGGACATCTAGTGAATCCCAGTCAATGTTGGGAAAATTAAAATCTCCTATCACCACCACCCTGTTGATCCTATATCTTTCCATAACCTGTTTACATAATTGTACCTCTATCTCGCATTCACTGTTGGGAGGCCTGTAATACAGTCCTGACATTGTTACTGTACCCTTCATCTTTCTGAGCTCTGCCCATATTGCCTCGTTGCTCGAGTTCTCCACAGTCCCCTCCTTCAGCACAGCTGTGATACCCTCTCTGACCAGTAATGCAACTCCTCCATCCCTTTTACCTTCTTCTCTATCCTGCCTGAAACATCAATACACTTCTGCAGAGTTATTGTGGGTAAGAAAAAATAGGCAAAGAAAGAAAATTTTCAAGATCAGAAGTTCAAAGAACAAGGAAGGATTGAGATGACTTTTTCATGATTCATTCAGTTTCCCTTTAATGAAATCACATTGCCATTAGCTGCAGGTGATACAAAGTCCTCTGTTCAGGTGGCTGGTCAGTTAGACCTAGGTCTTTAATTGAGTTAGCTCAGCTTTCAGATTCTTTCAGCATTGTCTTTTAAACACAGTGAAAGTGGGGAGAGAGACCTGCTTCATTGCAAACTTCTCCACAATTAGAAAGGATTTGTGTTTTTCTTTTCCGAGAGAGAGAGAGAGAGGGATACAGATCTATTTTATCTCTCCATAAATGTTTCTGCTTTCGCAAAGGCCACTTTACCTGTTGTAAATGATAAATAAAGTACAACATTGTTCCTCTTTGACTTTCAAGTTCCAAAAACTCCCTCTGCCGCTCAGGCATCATCCAAATATTAATGTTCCAGTTTACATTCCAAAATAAAACTTGGATCACACAAGTACATTATCTTGAAGTGAAATAGCCAAGTAACAATTAAGTTCAGAAAAAATAAATGCCAAGATTGTCCCAAATCCAGGTTTTTTGGCATTCTGGATCAGGAATAGCTGGCTGAATTACCTTCAACTGGAGCTAGTGAAGGGAAATCAGAATTTTCCTTTAAGGACTTTGGATTGTAGCAATGGAGATTTTTCCATTAGGGACTCTCCACTTGCAGTGTTGAGGTCCTCCAGGGTATTTTCAACATGCACATTTCAAAGAAAGGGCTTTTGGGGAAAAACAGTGGAATAAAGGCCGTTGCATCTAAGACAAGTTATCTCAAACTCTATGTTCAAGTTCAAATTTTTTCACCCACAAAATGGGTTATGTGACTTCACTCTGAAAGTGTTGCAGACTCGATGCCTGTATGCAACCAGCTTGCTGTTACAAATGTTGCTGTAGCTAGTATCTTTTGGTTTCAATACCTTTTCCACAAAATTCAAGATATTTGCACATTTCCAAGCAATGATATTCAAAATTTATATTTAAGGTAACATGTCTTCTTGGGAGAGGTGTTAGTCGAATAGTCTTGTTGCTGCAATATTGACCCCGTGACCCAGGCTGTGGGTTCCAGTCCTGCCATGGTAAATGTGGAATTTGAGTTCAATAAAGATTTACATTTAAAAGTCTAATGATGACCACAAAATCACTGCTAATTATTGTAAAATCCCAACTGTTTCATTCATGTCCTTTAGGAACGAAAACCATCCCTTACCCACGTTTGACACTAGACCCATAGCAAAGTTGTTGACTCTTAACTGCTCCCTGAAATACAGAGGTAGGTACTGCAGATGCTGGAGATTAGAGACTTTTCTGATGAAGGGCTTTTGCCTGAAACATCGATCTTCCTGCTCTTCGGATACTGCCTGACCTGTTGTGCTTTTCCAGCACCACTCTAACCTTGACTCTGCTCTCTGAAATTGCCAAGCAGGAGACTCTGTTGTATCAAACCATTATAAAAGCCTAATGAACTAAATGAAACCGGATGACTTGCCTGATATTGTCTTAAGTATTGGAAGCAACAATAGTTAACTCAGCCCTGCTCACCTTCCTCACTAACATCTGGGGGCTAGCGACAAAATTGGGAGAGCTGTCTCACAGACTAGTCAATCTGCAGTTTGACATAGTCATACTCACAGAATCACACCTTCAGACAACGTCCCAGGGCCCACCATCAGCATCCCTGGATATCTCCTTTCCCACCAGCAAGACTGACCCAGCAGCGGTGGCAGCACAGTGAGAAACAGTCGGGAGGGAGTTGGCCTGGAATCTTCAACATTGAATCATGGCTTCAGGTTAGACATGGGCAAGGAAACCTCCTGCTGATTATCAGGTAGCACCCTTCCTCGGCTGATGAGTCAATACTCCTCATGTTGAACAACATTTGGATGAGCTAATAAAGGTGACAAGGAAATAGAGTGTACTCTGGGTGATTTCAATGTCTATCATCAAGATGAGGGAACTGACAAGAGGGCAAAACATACTTGACCTCAGACTCAGAAATCTGCCGGCCACAGATGATTCCATCTGCATCAGTATCAGTAAGAGTGACCACTGCACAATCCTCATGGGGTCAAGTCCAACCTTCACATTGAGAACACCCTCCATTGTGTTGTGTGGCACTATCATCATGCTAAATGGGACAGACCTTGAACAGATCTAACAACTGAAGGCTAGGCTTCCATGAAGTCTGTAGGCCATCAACAGCAGTAGAATTGTATTCCAACACAATCTGTAACCTCATGACCCAGCATATCCCTCACTCAACCATTACCATCAAACCAGGGGATCAATCCTTGTTCAATGGAGAGTGCAGGAGGGCATGCCAGGAGCAGCACCTGAAGATGAGATATCAACCTGGTGAAGTGCCAAACAGGACCACTGTCAGGCCAATTTGTGACATAGATGGAAATGTGTTGCTGGAGAAGCGCAGCAGGTCAGGCAGCATCTAGGGAACAGGAGAATCGACGTTTCGGGCATTAGCCCTTCTTCAGGCCTGAAGAAGGGCTAATGCCCGAAACGTCGATTCTCCTGTTCCCTAGATGCTGCCTGACCTGCTGCGCTTCTCCAGCAACACATTTCCATCTCTGATCTCCAGCATCTGCAGACCTCATTTTCTCTTCAATTTGTGACATAACCCCATTTCTTGATCTTTACCCCATATCCCAACTTACCTCTGGTTAACTAACATCTCTCAATTCCAATTTTTTAAAAACATTATCAATTGGTTGAACATCATTTGTTGTTCGATTACTTAATCCTCATGATAGACGCATCACAGTGTTAAAATTCTCCTATTGTATATATTTTAAAAGTTTGGATTTTATTCTCATCCATTTCAGGATTCACCTTCGCTTTAGTGAATGCTAAGCTGAAGTATTTATTAAATGCTTCTGTCATTTTATTTGATAAGCTATCAGAAGAAAATCCCCTCACTTCAAGGAGGGATTGTCTTCTAAGCAAAGGATAAACAGCTTGGGACACTACTCACTAGAGTTTAGAAAAATAAGGCGATCTTGATTGAACGATATCAGATTGTTCAGGGGCTTGACAGGGTCAATGCTAAAAGGATGTTTCCCCTCATGGGAGAGTTTAGGACTAGAGGGCGCAGTCTCAGAATAAAGGGGCCCCAGACTGAGATGGGGAGGAATTCCTTCTCTCAAAGGGTTATGAGTCTTTGGAAGTCCTTGCCCTGGAGAGCTGTTGGGGCAGAGCCGTTGTGTATATTTCAGGCTGAGATAGATTCATGATCAGTTGGACAATCAAGGGTTACAGGGAAAGTGAGGAACGTTGGATCAGCCATGATCCTATTGAATGACAGAGCAGGTTTGAGGGGCCGAATGGCCTACTCCTGTTCCTATTTCTTATGGTCTGAACTTCACCTCGCTTCTAATCAATTTTTCACTGAACAATTTGTTAGAAAACATTATGGTTGCTTTTGATGATTGTGGAATTGCTTTCCTTGGCTGATCCTTTTTAATTCTCCTTTTGACCTTTTCTCGGTTTCTCTTTGCCTTTTCGCTGCTTTCATTTTTTAAATTCTAAAGCCCCTTCAATTTGAATTAGATTCAAACCTCTTTCTATTTATCCAAGACGTTGTAAAACTACTAATACTTTCTTTCTCTTTGAAAACAATCTATTAACTGTCACAACACTTCAGTCTTCTTTTTAAATCCATCCAATCAGACCTTAAGACCATAAAGTATAGCAGAAATAGTCCATTTGGCCCATCGAGTCTGCTCCGCCATTCGATCATGGCTGATATATTTCTCAATCCCACTCTCCTACCCTTTCCCATAAGCCCTGATCCCCTTACTAATCAGGAACCTATCTATCTCTATCTTAAATATACTCAATGACATGACCTTCACAGCCCTTTGCAACAACGAGTTCTACAGAGTCACCACCTTTTGGCTGCAGAAATTCCTCCTCATCTCAGTTCTAAGCTTTGACCCTTCACTCTGAGGCTGTGCCCTCGGGTCCTAGTCTCTTCCACCAATGGAAACATCTTCTCTACATCCAGTCTATCCAGGCGTCTCAGTATTTTGTAAGTTTTAATGAGATCCCCCTCATCCTTCTAAACTCTATTGAATAGAGACCCAGAGTCCTCATTTAACAAGCCCTTCATCCATGGGATCATTCTTGAAAACCTCCTCTGGACCTCCTCCAATGCTCGCACTTCTTTCCTTTAGATAAAGGGCCCAAAACTGCTCACAATATTTCAATGTTTCAATGATTCCTCCATAACCATTGGGCCTGATTTTCCCATTTGATTTGATTCGATTGGATTTATTTATTGTCGCATGGATTTTGATCCAAATACAGTGAAACGTGTTGTATAATGTCTCCACTCTCTGCCACCATCTTAAAATACAGGAAAATGAACCAAACATAGAATATAGAGGCAGAAAAATGAAGAAATAAAGTGTCCAGCTTTACAGTCCTTCATGTTGAGTGCTCTGACATGGGCAGTGAGCTGATAGTCAAGCATGAGTCTCCTTCACAGCTCTTCAGCACCATCTCACTTCCTCTGACTCCCTCACTGCTCTGAGTCCTCGCTGGACCTCACCAATACAGACACCACAGATGCTGCCAGGTACTGCACCGTCCCAAACTCAACTCCACCACCGCCGTGGGTCCCCTTCAGGTCCACCTTGCCGATGCTGCCGCTACTGATGCCGCAGGGTCTCATACTGGGCCCAAACCTGTCTTCTCCACCACCGACTACATGAATCTACATTGGACATAGACGCCATCAGGAACCCAAACTCACCTCCGCCTCAGCAGCCATGAGTCAGTGCTAAGAAAGCCTAATCAATGCAAACGCCGTTGGGAACCAAAACCCTCTCTGATGCTGCCGGCCATGAGTCCATGTTGGGCCTACTCACTGCCGATGTCATTGTTGGCAATCTAGCTCTTCAACAAGAGGTAATTAAAATAAGATATTTTTAAAAATAAGAAAGATAGGAAAAAGTAAAGAAATGAAGAGAAAAGCAGACGGAATGGATGAACCCCAGGCTTAGAAGTTTACTACCACCCCCATCTTATCAGGAAATACTAGACAGTAACTTCCTGGAGGAACAAAATGGCAAATTACTGTTTGCATTGGCTCAAGAGAGATATTCACCATCCCCATATCTAACATCAGGGGGACAGAGTTCATGGACAATCTTCACAACCCAGCACTAGTCAAAGTCCTTGAAGTGATCATTTAAAAGCCACGTAAAGGCACACCTTACCAGAAGCATTCCCAACTAATTTCCTGATGGATTGATGGGGAAATTGCAGGCAGTGACGGGGAACAGCCATGTGACCACAGAAAACCTCCCCAGTGCCCTTGATTCTGCCCCCTTTGACCCTTACTTCCCTGTAATCCTCAAACAAAACCTATCGAGAATGTGGTACTGGAAAATCACAGCAGGTCAGGCAGCATCTGAGGAGCAGGAGAATCAACATTCCATGTTTATCCTCTGTTCCTGCTGTTCATCCTATCGCCTTGGTGTTCAGTGACAATCTCCAGGAGACAGAATCCATTTGACTGGAAGTTCCAATTAGGGTGCACCGTGAGTGGTCAGTGCATGAGAAGCTGATTGGCCAGGACTTTGTGTGTATAACAGAGAGCTCAGTGCTTCCACAATTTGTGCAGGGAGCATTAAATCCTGGCTTTGGGATCACACAGCACAGAAAGGGTCTATTTGGCCCATTGGGCCTGTGCTAACACTTTGAAAGACTGATCCAGTTGGACCATCTCCAAAGCTCTTTCTCTATAACTCAATAAACTTGCCTCCTTCAGATTCATATCAAAACATCTTACAAATTTCCTCACAGCACCTTTTCCAGTTCATTTACCTTCAGGATTGTATCAGTTTTTAAATCATTGGTCTCTGATCCCTTACAGTAAATAATTGTTTTCTTCCTTAAGACTCTATCACAACTGTCATATTTTGAATATTTTTGCAAACCTTCTGTACTCTAAGACGAAAACCCCTTGCTTCTCCAATCTCTCCACATCACTAGTTCCCTCATTCATAGTATTGTCCTCGGTGACACAAAGTGTTGGTGGGAAAACTAATCAGCTGTACATACCTATCACGAATTGGATTTGCAGTAAAGTTAAAATCAACTCAGCCAAAGTGAGTACTGCAGATGCTGGAGATTAGAGTCAACATTAGAGTTGTGCTGGAAAAGCACAGGAGGTCAGGCAGCATCCGAGGAGCAAGAAAATTGACCTTTCGGGCAGGAGCCCTTCATCAGAATGAGGCTGGAAGCTTTGGGGGGTGGAGAGATAACTTTAAGGGGCTGGGGTTGGGGAGAAGGTAGTTAAGAGTGCAATAAGTGGATGGAGGAAGGAGTAAAGGTGATAGATCGGACAGGAGGGTGGAGTGGATACGTGGGAAGGAAGATTGACAGGTGGGACAGATCATGAGGATGGTGCTGAGCTGGAAGGTTGGAACTGGGGTAAGGTGCGGAAACTGGTGAAGTCCACATTGATATCTGGGGTTGAAGGGTTCTGAAGTGGAAGATGAGGCATCCCACTAATTGGCTCAGGTTCTGGTGCTCAGTTCAGGTTCTGCCAGGAGCACTTTGTTCTCTGGTTCAAACACTGACCAAAGTTCAGTTCCAGAGGTGAGGTGAAATTGACAGCCTTTGACATCAAGGTCACATTTGACCAATTTCAGCTTCAACGATCCCAGCAAAATTGAAGCTAATGTGAATCAGGAAAAGTTCTCTCCTACCTGATACATAGAAAAGTGGTTGTGGTTGTTGGAGGTCAGTCATCTTAGATCCAGGACATCTCTGCAGGAGTTCCTCAGGGGAGTGTCCTAGGACCAACCATCTTCAGCTGCTTCATTAATGACCTCCCCTCCATCATGAGGTCAGAAGTGGGCAGTAGGATGGCTCAGTGGTTAAAACTAATGATACTTCAGAGCTACAAGGGCCTGAGTTCAATTCCAGCCTCGGGTGACTGACTGTATGGAGTTTGCACATTCTCCCCATGTCTGTGTGGGTTTCCTCAGTACTCTGGTTTCCTTTCACAATCCAAAGATGTCCAGGTTAGGGTGATTGGCCATGCTCATTTCTCCTGGCTGGGGGGGTTAGCCTTGGGAAATGCAGGATAACAGGGATAAGGCCTGGGTGGGATGAATTTCTTTGGAGGCTCAGTGTGGACCGGATGCGATGAAGGGCTTGTTTCCACATTGTAGGGACGCTACAAAGTTCGGATATTCGCTGATGATGACACAATGTTCAGCACCATTCACGACTCCTCAAATACTGAACCATCCTTATCCAAATGCAGGAAAAACTGGACAATATCCAGTGGCAAGTAACATTCACATCACACAACTGTGTCATCGCTGCTGTACAGGCAAAACAGCTCCTGAAACTCAGCACCAAGAGATTCAGTGAAAAGCCTATTTTTAAAATATCTGAATTACTTATTTAATGTAAATTGAAAAGAAGTAAGAGCTGCAAGTAAATATTTAGTCACAGGAACTATGGTACATAAATGATTATCTTATAACAATAAAGCCGCATGATTAAACCCACACTGACGTTGCACAAATTGGGAAATAACTTTACTCCCACAGACAAAGGACCTAAAGCTGTTAAAGTACTTAACTGGATTATACACAGCAGTGAGCTGGTTAGACAATGCAAAAACGTAGTTACAGGGTAAGGTCACAGTAGTCAGGGTTGAAATGAGAATATGACTGTATGATGAGGTAAGTCTGTTTGGTTAAATATGATTTTGTAGGATGAGAGGAGGGACAAGGAGCAAGGTTAGGGGGGAAGGAATGGGAAGGGGATAGTTCCAATGGTGACAGTGAGGCAATGGGATGGTACCCAAGGTTTGATTCTGTAATTATTGTGGGGGCACATTCAAAACTCCTCTCCCAAATCTTTGCAAACTGTTCACCACTTCCCCCTCACCCTCACATACCCCGTCCACCTGCCAAATCTCTTGAGCACAGCTGCTCACCTACAACATTCTCCATCCTGCTCAGGGCCTAATGTGTGTCTCCATGTTCAGTTACTGCAGATTGTTGTTAGGTAATGCACAGATGCCAAGAAGCAACCGGAGATTCCTGAGAGTCACCGAATCGTCGTCTTTTAATAACATTTTGGATTAGGAAGCAATTCCGCAGATACATCCCTTTAATACGGTTTAAATCTGGATGCTATTAAAGTGTTGAATTTCAGCCATCTAATATCAAATAGCTCTTCACTCACACTGTCCTTGAGACAGAATCAGTTCACATGTTATGCTTTTTAAAGATGATTACCAGAATGTTCTCTGAGCACACAGCCAGGAGAAGGGTAATTTAAGTGTTCCACAGATATTTGATGACCAGGAAGTGAAGTAGTGAGGCCTGGCAAATCCAGTAAGAATCTATTGAAAGTTTAAATTGAAGTGGTGTAGATTCTGTTGCAAAGAGAAATCCTTTAACCCGTTGAGGGATAGTTGATGGGTTTGCCAGTGGGCCTGGTACAAAGGAGATGTGGGTGGGGGTAATTGACTTGACTTCACTCACTGTCTAAATGCTATAGCTGTCAAATCACGTAACCATCACACCTATTCAAACCACCAATCATTGGTCTTTCTCATTGAATTCTCCAGCTGTTTCCCACATTAAACCATTCCCCAAACACAAGGCTGATAGGTGTAGGGAAAGCTGGATAACTTGAGAAATTGAAGTTTTGGTTAAGAAAAAGAAGGAAGCATATGTCAGCTATAGACAGCAGAGATTGAGTGAATCCTTAAAAGAATATAAAGGGAATAGGAGTATACTTAAGAGGAAAATCAGGAGGGCAAAAAGGGGACATGAGATAGCTTTAGCAAATAGGGTTAAGGAGAATCCAAAGCGATTCTATAAAAACATCAAGGACAAAAAGGTAACTAGGGAGTGAATAGGGCCTCTCAAAGATCAGAGTCAAGATTAGAGTGGTGCTGGGAAAGCACAGCAGGTCAGGCAGCATCCGAGAAGCAGGAAAATCAATATTTCAGACAAAAGCCCTTCATCAGGAATGGCGCCAAGCCCAACCAAAAATCCGGAATTGTTCTCCAGTGCAATTCTTAGCACAGTCAGGATTAGTTAGTAAATGTTGTACAATTACAGACTCATAACTGATGTTGGATATGATGTGCTGAGATTTAGAAGCATGAGTTAGTTGAGCTCGCTCAGCATGGTGCCACTATGAAGGCTGAAAGGGACATGCTGTTTAATATTATCCACAGCCTACATACTGGTCACCACACCAGCACTGACGCTCATATACCACGTTATTCATTTGTTTAGTGAACAAAGAATCTTCCTGGCTTGGTGTCACCACCTTGTTAGTGAAGAACACCTCTGGCATGTTTACTGTGAAGTAGCAGTGTGAGGCAGATAACTTCACCTGTTGCTTTCAAGTTTGAGAAACCTTTCCCATTCAGGATAACCTGAAGCAGACTGGACATCGTTCAGAGACAAAAGGGTGGCCAATGGCCCATTTATAAGTTTATGTGATACACTGTGAGCAATGGTTTGATGAGGGTATCCATTATCACACAGGACAGTTTTAATATGACCCATCCCAGCACCAAACTATATGGTGAGCTGAAGGTCTTGTTCACAAGGTTACTAATACAATTGAACATGTAGTCTGTGGGTTGTACAAGTCCCGGTGTGGTTATTGACCATTAACCGTTGGCTTTTGTTGGACAGCAGGAGAGAACTGACTGGCAGATTTCTCAATTTAATCATAGAGGATAGGGAGCTTATTTGATTACTCCATTTTAATGGTGAATGTAACTGTAGGATGGAATTGATAAAGCTAGATTCCGAAATATACTCATTGAGCAAAACAGACACTCCCAGATCCTGCTACATTCCCTATAGCAATGCCCTGACCAATCAGATCCACCAGTCTGGTTTGAATTTAATCAACTAAGATTTTTTTCCATTTGGCCATGAGACATGGGCATTGCCAAAAAGGTTAGCATCTACTGACCATCACAAATGCCCAAGGCAGGTAGGAGTCAACCACATTGCTGTGGGTTAGGAATCACAGGTAGGCCAGACCATGTAATGACAGCAGATAAGGTAGGAAAGTAAGGAGGGATATCAAGAAAATGAAAGCAAGATAGGGAAACAGAGTTGAGGTACAGGTTAGCCAATGTTCAATTGGGTGATGGATAAGGCTAAAGGGATCAAATGATCGCCTTCTGTTTTTTTTCTAATTTGTTCGAGAGAAGTGGGCAATGCTGGCGAGGACAGTGTTTATGGGCCATTTCTGAGTGTGATGGTTTGTTCGGCCATTTCAGTGAGCAATTAGAGTCAACCACATTGCTAAGGGTCTGGAGTCACATGTAGGCAAAACTGGGTAAGGACGGCAGTTTCCTTCCCTCAAGAGCATTAGTGAACCAAATGGGTTTTGATGACAATGAGCAATGATAACATGGTTGTCATTATGTCAGCTTTTTGTTGAATTGGGTTTTCACCGTCCATCATGGCGGGATTCAAACCCATGTCTCTGGAACATTATCTTGAGATTCTGAATTACTTGTCCTGTGACATTCTCACTTTGACATCACCTCAGCAAATGAAGACTGATCATTCTTGCTGCAACCTTGTGCCAACCATGGTCTAACTAATCAGAACCCTCATTTCATACTGTATACATTGGTATGCCCTTTCTTAGTTTTGTTTTTTTGTGTGTGTCAGTCCTCATGAGTTCAAACAAAATTGACTCTTTTTTTGAGCAATTTTTAAGGTCTGTTCTACTAAGCAAATACTGAATGAAAAAAGAAATCTGAGCCGTCGAAAAGCATACCGAGCTGCTTATGTAACTATAGAGAACTACCAAAGGCAGTGGGGAACTAAAAGTTAGAAAACAGTTCTCTTATTTCCATTTGGAACCCAGCTTTGCAATTGAGTAAAAGTATTCAAAAAATGAGCAAACGAGGGAAGAGAAACAAAGCAAGATAAAGAGACAAAGAAACATAGAAATAATGTGTGAGTGCGAACCAGGGAGAGTTCATATATCTAAAGGATGAATACAAGCTGTGCCCTGGATTTTCAGATTGGCCATCGGGATGTGAGACAAAGGCAGATGTATCAATTATTTATTTACATTACGTGGGAAGTTCAGGTATGTAGTGAGGAAAGTTATTTACCATTTGCTAAATACATTAGTTTGTATTAAATGATTTATTGCTACCACTGAACCTGGCAAGTCTCCAACACGATTTATTCAGGGTCAACAAAAGCAAAGTAAAGGCGATTTGGTTGCTTATTTAATAAATAATGGGTTTCTTCACAAAGCAGGGAAAATAACAGTTATTGAGCACAAGGTCATAAATTTTGCTAAATAGGAAAAGTAAAATAATGAGAGCCAGGAGAGAGCTGATAGGATCAAATGAATCGAGAAAGCTTTGCTGCATCCAATTCCTCCTTCAATGTTGCCATCACAACCTCTCGATCCCCCAGGAATTGGCACACACCTTCCTTTCCATTCATCCCTCTTTCATTTACAATTAAATAATCTGAGTTTAGGACATCCCACTTTATTAGCACTAATGAGGCAGAGGGCACCAAGAGGTCAATTGTAATCCTCTCTGTCAGGCTCAAAGTGGGACAGAAAGAGTTAAACAGCAGTAGAGTATTCGCCTGGGTATGGCACAATGTCACTCTGATTCTAGTTAGCACTAAGATGGTCCAACTGCCGGACTGTACCAGGAGGCAACAATAATTCGCAATACCAACATTCACATATGGCTCTTGATGTGATTTTCACACAGGTACAGGTAACAGCAAAGGGCTGGACCAATCAGGTAAACCAGGGGAGCAATCATCAAAGGACCGGCCACATGACCTGACTCAAAAATCTCAGGGGCAGACATGTCCCCTCTCTGGAGGTGGTGAGAAGGGGGGATAATTGGGTTAGCTGGCCCTGGACAGATATTTGCCCCCTTCCTGCCATAACATCAATTAAATGCTGACTTGAAGCCCTAAAGTGGTCAATTAATGGTCACTTCGGGGCCTGAACCCATCACTGCCCCAACTTGCCCAATTTCCTGCCCAGACAAACCAAGGCAAGCTATTTACTAGGTTAAAGTGCATGGTCTCCATTTGCCCCAATCTGGAGCAATCAGAGGGGTGGATGGGTGTCCAGGGCATGACTTCTGAAGCCACCCCATTGCTCTTACCTCTAGCCCCACTGAAACCTATCCCCCTCTGTGACCAATGAGCAGCAAACAAAAACCACTTCCCTTCATGTCATTGGATCCCCTGAAGGCTAGTCCATGATCAATGTGCTTTAGGACGTAGATAAACCTCTGATTGGTTAGCAGCTTCTGGTGAGGTGGGATTCCACTGTGATTGACTGAGAGGTTTTCCAGTCAACTCCTTACAAGTTGATTGGTTTATGATCTCCAGGGCCCCAGACTCCCTGAAACCACTAGCCATCACTGTTAGCCTACAGGTTGGTGAATGATGGCCCTGGATTTTGCATGAGGGAAGACGTGTTGGTCTTCTGCAGACTTCCACACTCTGAGAGTCCTCAGTGAGGCAGCTCTGCTTCAAACCCATTGTGTCAGTCAGTGAATTGAGGGAAATGTAAGTCTGACAACAAACAGAATCTACGCAAAGAAAATCCCCTGGGAACTACAGCAAACAGAATTCCGCAACATCTCCTGTTAAAAAACAAGATGATTTTTGCAGCAAATGGGAGACAGATGATGTCAAATTCTGAACAGAAAATTAGATTTCTCTTGTCTTCCATAAACAGAAGGTGAAAGCAGTGATGGCATTTGGAATTAGTTTTAGGGGACAATGGGGAGAGGGATTGATCCAGTACTGTTGCAACAATCTCCTATTATAAGTGGCAAGTTCTAAAAGAGAATCAAGTATCATTTGAAGTCTGGGTCAATTCTTTATCTATCAAAGGATTAGATATTAAGACAAAATCTCTCATTCATCGCAGT
Source organism: Chiloscyllium plagiosum (assembly GCF_037043375.1). Lineage (NCBI taxonomy): Eukaryota > Metazoa > Chordata > Chondrichthyes > Orectolobiformes > Hemiscylliidae > Chiloscyllium > Chiloscyllium plagiosum. The sequence continues at coordinate 806,627 of NW_028270185.1, read as the reverse complement.
GAAAATTGGATTCTGATTAATGTGCCCCCTTTTTAATCTATGTAGCATGTTCATTTATTTTTCAATTATTTAAATGTTGATTGTTAATAATGTCTGTGCAGATGGGGGATTAATGTGGAGGATGACAAGCATTGAAGCATTGTATGTGATAACTAAATTGCCTCACACCCTTCACAGTCAGCTCCCTTTACAAAGTCACATGTGTTCATTGTTTTAAGATTCAGCAAAGCACCAAAGTCAGTCTGGGGGCAAGTGAAACACTTACTTGTCCTTTGAAGTTATTTTAGATGGAAGTACAGATTGAGAGATTCTCACTCGTGGCGATGTGCGGTTAAATTTACACCAGTGCAGCTGTCAGGCACTCCTTGCATTCAACTCCATGCATTCTTTCCTGATTTGTTTGAAACAATAGAATGTGTCAGTTTCCCACTCCTCCACCCATCTCTCTGTCACAGAGGTATTTGAACCCAAAGCTCTCTGACCTGTCTTCCTGTTTTTGCATGTGTTTGACAGAGAGGTGATAGGTGGTGGGGAAGATGGGAAGGGGAGTAAATCTGTGCTTATCTAAACAAGATTTTTGAAACACACTCAGGACCCTCATGTAGCTTTTGCAGCGTACAATACTTCCCAGTTCACAGCCCAGTCATCCTGTCTCACTGAGGGTGCCCAGTAAGGGCACAAAACCAGAGGTAAAATCCTTTACCTGACTTCCATGCCATCCAATCATTCTCCATGTGATAAAATCGTGGTCAGTGCATCCTTAAACTTTGCTCTTGTTGTCTCTTACACTCTGTAAGATTGCTTGTACAGCCTCTTGGTGTGAAGGATTTTATCACAGCATCTACTGAACTCTAACAGGCTGAACAAACCCAAAAGTGACACAAACCACTCTTTGCTGAGTCCTGACTTCCTATCTCTTCCCCCTGGTGCTAATTGATTCAAGGCAGTTTGGTCCTGTACTGCTCAAACTAAGCTAAGAAACAGTGTAGTCCCTGGCACAGATTCCCAGCAACGCATTCTGAGACCCTACCAGCTGTCAGAGCATCCCCTGTTGGAAATGTTTCAGCAGAGGTGTACTGGATTGATACCTGGAAGGAGAGGGTTGTTTGATGGGGCAAGGTTGGACAGACTGGCTTCTTCCCACTGGGGTTTAGAGAGTGAGGGGATGATTTAATTGAAGTGTATCAGATTCTGAATGGACTGGACAGGGTGGATGGGGAAAGGATGGTTCCTCTGGTGGGTCAGTCCAGGACTAGGGGACACTGATTTAAAATTAGGGATCACCCTTTCAGGACAGAGAGGAGGGGAGTTTTTATCTCTCGGAGAGTTTGTGCAACTCTCTGTCTCAGAAAGTAGGCGAAGTGGGTCATTGAATATTTTTGAGACCGATTAGTTTACTAATGTCCATCAGGGAAGGAAATCACCATCCTCACCTGATCTGGCTGACATGTGACTCCAGATGCACAGCAATCTGGTTGGATCTCAACTACCTTCTGACATGGCCTGTGTATGAGTCTACTTGGGATTGTTGCACTTTTAGTGGTAGTTATGTCAGTGCAGAATCAATGGGCAAAAGGGTCCTTTCTGCATCGATTAGTGAGATACATTCTCGATGGTCTAGGAATAAATGTTGTTGAGGGTAAATGAGAATGTGGAATACCAACTTATACATATCAGCCATCATCTTATTGAATGGAGCAGGGTCAAAGGGCTGAATGGCTTACAGCTGCTCTTGCTTTGGATGTTCAGCAGGTATTGGAGGATGGATTGGGCCATTCTCCTACTTTCACAAGTTGACCGGGCAGTTGTTCTTGGTCGGTGATCCCAGCTTTGCCCTCGCACTGCAGCTCAGAAAAAGCAAGCTGCTTTGTTGCAACAAAGCCACCTCATGATTCCAGAGCTATTTCAGAATCTCGAGTGTGAAAGAGGCCATTTGGCCCATCGGGTCAGCACTGACCCTCCAAATAGCATCCCGCCCAGATCCTCCCTAACCATGGCCAATCCAGCTAATCTGCACATCTTTGAACTGTGGAAGGAAACCAGAGGAAACCAATGCAGACATGGATGGAATGTGCATAGTCCACACAGACAGTCTCACAAGGTTGGGATCGAACCCAGGTCCCTGGCACTGTGAGGTAGCAGTGCTGACCTTGAGCCACTGTGCTAACACAGACCACAGCTGTGTTTCTGATGTGTGTAAAGTGTAGTTTGTTGCACTAACCCTGCAAATAAAAATTCCAGAGAAACTGGGACCAACTGGGCAAAAAATAAATTGAAATGTGAGATCTCAGGAGTGTTTGTATTTTGTTTAAAAGTAAAGTTTAATTGCGAATGAGGAGGAATCTCTTCAGCCAGAGGCTGGTGAATCTATGGAACTCATTGCTACAGGAGGCTATGAGGCCAGGTCATTGAGTACCTAAAACAGAGACAGATAGGTTCTTGATTGTTAAGGAGGTCAAAGATCATGGGGAGAAAGCAGATGAATGGCATTGAGAAACATATCAGCCATGATCAAATGGTGGAGCAGACTCAATGGGCTGAATGGCCTAATTCTGCTTATGCTCTTACGGTAAAATGATATGAACATGTCCACTAGCAGAAATTCCAGTTTTTTTTTCCCAGCCTGGTTATGAAATAAAAGCTTTAGTAAAAGGGACAACACTGATTATAAAACTGATGGAATTATTTCCACATTATTGAGCTTGAGTTGAAAATGAATTGAATTTTGAGTGTACATTGAAAAGAAGCTAGTCACATTATATCGTTATAAATAAAACTGGCATTTTTTTTCTTTGAATTATGTATTTTCCCCACATAGCATAAAAAGAGTAAGAGGACAGAGAAAGAAACAGGCTATTCAGCCCATTATTAAGCCTAACCAAACTGATTGTGGCCTCAACTCATGACCTTGGACTCCCCAGTCCCAGCTGAATTTACCTCCAGAATAGATCAGTCTCTTTGATTCGTGACAAGGAAAGTTTAAACAAAATCTAATGCATGTTGTTCAACATGATGAGGGGTTTTACAAGGCTATCTGGGAGATGCTGTTTGCTTCGATAAGTGAGTGATAACCAGAGATCATAAACATAAAATTAACGGGAAAGGAAGTGGAGGAGAAATTTCTTCACACTGACGGATGCTAAGATCTAAAAAGCAAAAAATGAGTGGATGATGGAGTCAAATTCATTCATAACGGAAATGACTGCACAGTAGTAGCACAGTGGCTCAGCGGTAGGGACCCAGATTCAGTTCTAGCCTTGAGTGACTGGCTGTGCGGAGTTTGCACATTCTCCCTCTGTCTGTGTGGGCTTCCTGCTACAGTCTAAAAATGTACATGTTAGGTGGATTGGCTGAATTGTCCTTAGTGTCCATGGATGTGTTGGCTAGGTGGATTAGCCATGGGAAATATAGGGTTGAGTCTGGGTAGGATACTCTTTGGAGGGTCAGTATGGACCTGATGGGATGAATGGCCTGCTTCCAGACTGCAGAGATTCTATGATTCTGGCTGGTATGCCATCACCAGGTCACCCTTTATTTACATGTGGACAGCTAGCTCAGAGTCAGACCTAAAGCTGAGGAAACGTTCTGAATCCCTTGTTTATATTTTTCTTTTCCTGTTTTTTCTCACATGCACAGTACACTGGCTGTGGCCAGATGGCTTGGAGTCAGTTCCTGAAGCGAGGAGGTTCCGAATCCTCTGTTTATTCTTATTTCTCCCCAGCACCCATATCATGTGGGTGCAGGTGTAGGACACAGTGAAGGAATATTGAGTGCAGAAAACTTTATTCGTATTTCACCACCAGGAGGAAATAAACACCAGAGTGGCCAGTGACAAGCAGTGCCCCATTCTTTAAGGGCAAGGCCTCTCCTGTTTATACTTTCTTTCTCTTTATTCCCTGCATAACCGCCTAACAGCAGTGGTGCTTACATTTTCCCCAGCAACCGTGTCATGTGTGTGCAGGTGTAGGACACAGTGAAGAACAACAGGTCTGTAATTCTTTATTTATATTCCACCACCAGGAAGGAAGGAAACACCCAAGTGGCCAGTGACATGCTGTGTCCTTCTCAGAGGGCAATGCTGTGTGATCAAACAGTGAAAGGGAGGGTAGGGGTTAAATCAAAATAGAGTTGGAAGTGGAAATAAAGCACTCGCTCCCTGTGGCGCCCACCTCTCCCTGAACATCTCAAGGGTGTTGATGGACATCATGTGCTCCTTCTCTCGGGACACCCGGGCCCTCTCCTATTTATATTTTCTTTTGCTCGAAACACAATGTAATTTATTTTCAAAATGTTTTATCAAAAAATGTCATCAAGTTGTTTTTGGTGTAAAGTGAAGGATGATTGTGCAATGTTATACCTCCATACTTGCAAAGATAATGAAAGGGGGTCTCTTCAATATAATCGATAATTTTGAAGAGTAAAATTACCAACAAATCTTTCAAAAACTGCCATAATGTTGTATAGTACAATTTTCTGGGCATTACTGACATATCAGACCATTGGTCTGGGAGGCGGGAAAACCCAAATAATTCCTGGGAATTATATTGATTAGCCAGGGCTCCCTGATTGGTTCAGGTTAACAACCTCCAATCAAGGATCTCATAGTCAATGGGATCCACCTGGCCATGGTTCCAATCACTACAACAACTTTCAAAATTCGTCATGTCTTTGGAAATGAATAATGTTCTGCAGAGAATCCTGGAATGTGGGATTAAATTGGACAACAGTTTAACAATAGCACTGGTACAATGGGCTGAATGGCCTACTTCTGTGTCCTGATCAATTTAACAGTTCCTCAGGGCAGTGTCCTACACCAACCATCTTCAGCTGCTTCATCAATGACCTTACCTCCATCATACAGTCAGATGTTCACTGATGATTTCACAATGTTCAGCACCATTGACAACCCCTCAGAATCTGAAGCAGTCCATGTTCAAATGCAGAAAGATACCCACACCACAGGGAGGAGTTTTTAAAAAAAGATTCTATATTTCTATGAACTGTTGGGCATTTTGCCAAGGAGTCTAGAATACTCCTCAGTGTCTCCAGACCAGGAGTAAAATATTTAGACAAGAAGATTAGATTCCCTACAGTGTTAAAACAGGCCCTTTGGCCCAACAAGTCCACATTGACCCACCGCACAGTAACCCACCCTCCTCTGACTAATGCACCTAACACTATGGGCAATTTAGCATGGCCAATTCACCTGACCTGCACATCTTTGTGACTGTGGGAGGAAACCGGAGCACCCAGAAGAAACCCACACAGACACGGGGAAAATGTACAAACTCCACGCAGGCAGTTGGCTGAGGCTGGAATCAAACCTAGGACCCTGGTGCTGTGAGGCAGCAGTGCTAACCAGTGAGCCACCGTGCCACCCCAAGAAACTGTTTCTGATCACCAACCAGGAGAAGTCCCCTTTTTAAAATTGTCACTGGGATCAATTTTGACTTTTTTGACAACAACAGAAAGTTTGTGTTATAATTCGTACGCATTAACCAATGTGACATATCAGTTAGTGCCTCGAAAGAACAATTCCAACACTTGCTAAATTTCCATCTTTGCTGTGTGTAAACTTTAGATGGAATTATCAGTTCAGTGGCAGGTCATGTCCAGTTGCAGATGGTTTAAGACCATAAGAACAGATGAACATTAGAAATAGGAGCAGAAATAGGTCATCTGGCCCCTCAAGCCTGCTCCACCAATCAATAAGATCATGGCTGATGTTTTCATGGACTCAGCTCCACTTACTGCCCCCTCACCATAACCCTTAATTCCTTTATTGTTCAAAAATCTATAAAAACATTCAATGAGGTGACCTCAACTGTTTCATTGGGCGAAGAATTCCACAGATCCTCAACCTTTTGGATGAAGAAGTCCCTCCTCAGCTCAGTCTTAAATCTGCTCCCCCTTATTTTGAGGCTATGACCCCTGGTTCTCCTTTCACCCACTACTGGGAACAATCTCTGTTTCAATCTAATCTATTCCCTTCAAAACTTTGTATGTTTGTATAAGATCCCCCCTCATTCTTCTAAATTCCATTGACTATAGTCAAATGTACAGTTTCATGTCAACCAAAATCTGAGTCAATTGGACAATTGGATCAGTTTTTGTCCAATGTGTTACAAGAGGGTTTCCTGACACAGTATGTCGAAGGGCCGACAAGAGGGGAGGCCACACCGGATCTGGTGCTTGGTAATGAACCAGACCAGGTGTTTGATTTAGTTGTAAGTGAACACTTTGGAGAGAGTGACCATAATTCAGTTATGTTTAGTTTATTGATGGAAAGGGATAGGTACATGCCCCAGGTCAAGAGTTATCGATGGGGCAAGGGCAATTATAATGCGATTAGGCAAGAATTAAGATGCATAGAATGGGGTAGCAAAATGAGGGAGATGTAGACAATGGAAATGTGGAGCTGGTCTAAGGAACAGATATTGCGTGTCCTTGATAGGTATGTCCCTGTCAGGCAGGGAGGAAGTGATAAAGTAAGGAAACCTTGGTTTACTACAGAAACTGCTTCTCTTGTTAAGCAGAAGAACGAGGCTTATGTGTTGATGAGGCAAGATGGTTCAGATGAGGCGATGGAGAGTTACAGATCAGCTCAGAAGGATTTAAAGAGAGAGTTAAGAAGAGCAAAGAGAGGACACGAGCAGTCTTTAGCAAATAGAATAAAGGAGAACCTAAAGCTTTCTATAGGTATGTGAGGAATAAAAGGATGATTAGGGTAGGAATAGGGGCAGTCAAAGACAGAAGTGGGAAGTTGAGTGTGGACCCTGTGGAGATCGGAGAGGTGCTAAAAGAACATTTTAGATTACATTACATTACAATGTGGACACAGGCCCTTCGGCCCAACAAGCCCACACCGACCCGCCGAAGCACAACCCACCCATACCCCTACATTTGCCCCTTACCTAACACTACGGGCAATTTAGCAAGACCAATTCACCTGACCTGCACATCTTTGGATTGTGGGAGGAAACCAGAGCACCCGAAGGAAACCCACGCAGACACGGGGAGAACGTGCAAACTCCACACAGTCAGTCGCCTGAGGCGGGAATTGAACCCGGGTCTCTGGCGCTGCGAGGCAGCAGTGCTAACCACTGTGCCCCCGTGCCGCCCACGATTTCTCATCGGTTTTCACTCAGGAAAAGGAGAATATTGTAGAGGAGAAGAATGAGGGACGAGATATTAAACAAGAAATGATCGAGGTTAGTAAGGAAGAGGTGTTATCAATTCTAGAAGGAGTGAAATTAGACAAGTCCTCTGGGCCAGATGGGATTTATCCAAGGATTCTCTAGGAAGCGAGGGAGGAGATAGCGGAGACTTTGGCTTTGATCTTTGAGTCGTCATTGTCTATAGGTTTAGTACCAGAGGACTGGAGGATTGCAAATGTTGTGCCCTTATTCAAGAAGGACAGCAGAGATGACCCAGATAATTATAGACCAGTGATCCTTATGTCTGTTGTGGGAAAGGTTTTGGAAAGGATTATAAGAGATAAGATTTATAATCATCTCACAAGCAATAATTTGACTGGAAATAGTCGACATGGTTTCATCAAGGACAGGTCATGTCTCACAAACCTCATTGAGTTTTTTTGAGACACTAACCAAGCATGTAGATGAGGGTAGGGCAGTTGACGTGGTATTCATGGACTTCAGTAAAGCCTTTGATAAGATTCCACATGGTAGGCTGTTGGAGAAAATGCAGAGGCATAGGACTGAGGGTGATTTAGCAGTTTGGATTAGAAACTGGCTTTCTGAAAGAAGGCAGCGAGTGGTGGTTGATGGAAAATATTCAGCCTGGAGTCCGGTTACTAGTGGTGTGCCACAAGGATCCGTTTTGGGACCACTGCTGTTTGTCATTTTTATAAATGACTTAGACGCAGTCATAGGTGGATGGGTTAGTAAATTTGCACTTGACACTAAAGTCAGTGGGGTAGTGGACAGTGAGGAGGACGTTGATAAACTGCAGAATCGGGCTGAGAGGTGGCAAATGGAGTTCAATGAAGCTAAATGTGAGGTGATGCACTTTGGGAAGAATAACAGGAAGGCAGAGTACTGGGTCAATGGAAAGATTCTTGGTAGTGTGGATGTGCAGAGGGATCTTGGAGTCCATGTACACAGATCCCTGAAAGTCACCACCCAGATTGACAGTGCTGTTTAGAAGGCATATGGTGTGTTAGGTTTCATTAGTAGAGGGATTGAGTTCCGGAGCCACAATATCATCCGGCAACTATGCAAAATATTAGTGCGGCTGCACTTGGAATATTGTGTACAGTTCTGGGAAGGATGTGGAAGCATTGGAAAAGGTGCAGAAGAGATTTACCAGGATGTTGCCTGGTCTGGAAAGAAGGTCATATGAGGAAAGGCTGAGAGACTTGGGTCTGTTCTCATTGAAAAGAAGAAGGTTAAGAGGGGATTTGATAGAGACATACAAGATGATCAGAGGATTAGATAGGGTAGACAGTGAAAGTCTTTTAGGTAAAAACAATGACTGCAGATGCTGGAAACCAGATTCTGGATCAGTGGTGCTGTAAGAGCACAGCAGTTCAGGCAGCATCCAACGAGCAGCGAAATCGACGTTTCGGGCAAAAGCCCAAAGTCTTTTTCTTAGGATGATGATGTCAGCGTGTACGAGGGAGCATAACTACAAGTTGAGGGGTGATAGATTTAAGACAGATGTTAGAGGCAGGTTCTTCACTCAGAGAGTGGTAAGGGCGTGGAATGCCCTGCCTTCTGTAGTTAGCTCAGCCACATTAGGGAGATTTAAACAATCCTTAGATAAGCACATGGATGATGGTAGGATAGTGTAGGGGGACGAGCACAGAATAGCTCACAGGTTGGCGCAACATTGACGGCTGAAGGGCCTGTTTTATGCTGTATTGTTCTATGTTCTATGTTCTATTAATGTCACCTGAGTTTGGTTTAAACATAAGCCTTTTCAGTTAATTTGTCTGGGCTGATTCAAACCTGATTCCCAGAATTAATGTTGGCTGATACAACTATGACCTACCACAAACCCCTTCAATTGCAATTAATTCAAAGGAAGCTGGAGTTTGCTGAGGTGTGAGGCACATCAGTTGGAGTCAGAAAGTAATCACCTCTTCAAACACATCTAGCATGAGGAATGAAAATTCTGATTCTGCCCTAGATAACAGCTCAAGGAACGTTCTCCTTTCATTTGTTGTAGCCTTCATGTTCTATTTACAAACCCAATTATAATTTTTCAAAGTTGAAAATATCAAATCTGCATTAAACTCCCTGACATCCCTCACCATCCACATTTCTCCAGCAATATTTAACAACACAGTCAGGATGTCATCTCATTTTGTTTCAGTAGTGAATTCTTTTGGTGATTTGAAATTCTTGTTTGGAATGTGTCTCCACTGACTGAACATCATCTCCCCACAAGTGTTCGATTTACTTCAAAATAGGCCTTATATTTGATGAGTACTTTTTGGGAAAAGGTTGGTAACAGGAAAGAGACATAGATTTCAAGGAAGCAGCTCCAAATGGCAAGTTCAAAGGGCATTCTAAATCTCACTGGAGGGACCCAGAGGAGATTGACCAGAATATTACCTAGGTTGGAGCATTTTAGCTATGAAGATGAAGTGTTGCAAAGTGGGACTAGTGTAGATTTAGAGTTGTGTTTGTCAGTGCAGATGGAAAGGGCCAAATGGCTTCTTCTCTACAGTATGATTTATGAAGAGAGGCTGAATAAGCTTGAGTTTTCTTCACAGTGGAGAGGTTTGAGGGGGTGCCTGACTGAGGCGTATAAGATTATGAGGGATATATTTTCCAATTAAACTTTTCAGAGATGTTCTTACACACCAGTGGAGCAGGTGGGACTTGAACCAAGCCCTCCTGGTTCAAATGTAGGGACACTACCACTCTACCACAAAAGCCCAAATAGTCATGAGGAGCATGAGCAGAGTAGATAGAAAGCAATTGTTTACCATAACTGATGGGTCAATAATGAGGGGACATAATCATTTTATTAAGAGCAGAAGGTTTGGAGAAACATTTTAACCCAGAGGATGGTGGGGTCTGGAAGGAGAGTTGAGGCAGGTAACCTGAATAAGTGGATGAGCACTTGAAATGTAGAGTATTCAATGCTGTGGGCTAACTGCTAGAAGGTGGGATTGATGCAGATAGGTCAGTGCAGATTTGTGTTGCTGTATGACTCTCCAAGTGCGAAGGGCCAAATGGCTTCCCTGTGTACAGGAATGCTGTGATCCTGTGCAGTCCAGTAGACTGGGCATACTTGGATGATCTTTAAAGTGAGAACGCCCTCACTGTTTATTCAATTCCACAGCCAGAGCAATGTGAGGGTGTGAGACACAACCTTCAAGAAGAATTGGGATCTCCCATCTCCTATTCCAATGGACCCCTGATTACAGAGGAGGAATTCTGTCCTGTTCCATTTCTGTTTGTTTCCAACCAGAGAGCAGCCAAGTTATAAATCCATCATCAGCGTGCTTGCCAAATGGGGAATCGTGACTGACGAACACTCATTGAAATCTGTTTTTATTTTAGATTTTCAGCTCTTGTGGTTTTCCTCCTGATTCTCTGTGGAAGGAAAGCACATGTCTGTGATGAGTAGATACTGTGTTTGAGCACTGTTTACAGCTACAGCACCAAGACCTGTCATAAATATTTCAGGTCTCTCTGACTGGCATTAACCCAACAGGCTGTTAGATCGTCTGTACTTAACTCCTGCCACCAGTCCAGAAAAGTGAGTAATTGATGGACAATCAATATCAGAGATTTTAGTTGAACCTGAAAAAAAATTAAGGTACAAGGATGAGGCAAGACTGAGCAAGCATTACCCAGTTAGCTGGCAAATTGCTTACCCGACACCACATTATTGGATTGATTTTCATTCACTCCGGATCTGCCTTGCATTCCTCATTTTGCTATTTTCTTCCAATTTACTTTTTTTGCAGCAATGATTTCTATCAGGGTGGTATCCCAGCTCTGTACTGAGGTACTCATCAAGTGACCTCTCAGGTAATCGAGGACAGCCTTGGGGTGTGTGGAGGAGGGTAAAAATTTAGCCTTTCCTTATGTTCGATCTCAGAGGAGATGTCCTTGACACGTCAGTCGGAGAGGCAACAAACCATTGGACACTGGGTCTGATCGACATCTTTGAGGGGGATGAATGCAGCTATTGGCCACTTGTGATTGCTTTCCCCCACCCCAGTCAAAACCAATATTTCAACAAATCAGTCATTGTTTAGCTGTTAGGGGGCACAGTGGGTGAAGAAGGAGTTTGGGGAGTGAGGAAGGGGGTGTTAGAAGGAGTGTTATTCAATCACCTTGCATGCTAAATTAGGCAAAACACTTGCTTCTTTTGCTTCCCCAGCAAATGAGAAATTTTGGTGAAGATTCTTCAACCTCCCTCAGGCCCCCTCACGGTCAGATATAGAGGACCCAAGTCTCAAAAATGGTCTCCTCATATTTGTTATGTTCCCCACATATGCACTGACTGAGTTCAGACTGTCTCACTGTAACAGACAGCTTAACTCACTCTATTCCCCAAAGACCGAGGTGAGATATAATGGAGAGGCTGTTTCTCCTCTCATGGAGAGTCAAGATAAAAGATCAATACTGGAGAATTGAGATGGGGGAAATGTTTCCTCTCAGAGAATTATTACAATTCTCTCTCCCACTGTGCAAGTTCATCATTCGAGTTAATTTGAAATCAGTTTTCAAGCACATGTGGAGCAAGTGAGTGTGGAAGTGGATTCACTGCAGATGATCATACGACGGACTTATTGAATACCAGGGCCTGCTCTTATTTCTAATGTTCTCGATCATTGTGACTGAATCTATCAGCATCAATCATAGGTTCAGCCCAAACTCTTCCTGGGCCATGGGACTCTGTGTCAGACATGGCAGTGACTCACTTCCTGTCCACCAACCCATGATTTCTCTCTTACTATCCCTTCTTTCTCTCTTTCACTTTCTCTCTCTTCAGTCTCTCTTTTTTTCCCTCACACACTCTATCTTCTCCATCTTTTTCTTTTAGTCTGTCTCTCTCTTTCTCTCACACTCTCTCTCACTCATTCTCTCTCTTTTGTATCTCTCATTTTCTCTCACTCACTCTCACTCTCACTCACACACACACACTCTCTCTCTTTGTCAGTGCGCAGACCAACTCTTGACTAAATTCCCAGGAAACAAGTGACACGTTGTGAAGGTGGAAGTGAAACACTGATGGGAATGTCACTGAACAACTCTCTGTAAATGAGGCTGCTGATTTTGCAAATGTCAGCGGATTTAACGTTTCACTCGCACCTTTCATTCAATTTAATTATTCCGAAGGCTGAGTGAAGGGTCAATTCACATCAGACAGGCTTCTACCCAAGTTACAAAGGAGTCATGAATTGATGAGTTCAAAAGGAGGTTTTACAAGCGACCATCTACACACTTACTCTTTGAAAGCTACCCAATTAGTTCCTTTGCTTTGCTCTCAGAGGGATAGTGGTCTAGATATCGTTGATGATGAGCTGGCTTAGGACTGATAGACTCTCTTTAAGCTCTCTCTTTCTTTTTTCCTGTTTTTCATAAAACTATTCAAAATAGCAAAGGATGTGGAGACTGTGGGAAAGCTTTTCACTGTATTTTATTGTTTTTCCTCACTATAAATACACATGACAATAAAAACATTCATTCGTTCCCCATCGTGCTACAGCATTCTCCTTTTTAAGTATTAATCTAACCCTATGAGCTATTCATAGAATCCCTAGAGTGTGGGAGCAGGCCATTCAGTCTATCAAGTCCCCCCAAAGCATCCCATCCCTGTAACCCTGCATTTCCATGGCTAACCCACCTGTACATCCCTGGACACTGTGGGCAGTTTGGCATGGCCAATCCATCTAACCTGCACATCTTTTGGACTGTGGGAGGAAACTGGAGCACCTGGAGGTACCCAGGCAGACATGGGGAGGATGTGCAAACTCCACACAGACAGTGGCCCGAGGCTGCCCTTGATTGTACAATCTGCTTCCATCTCCTTTTTCAGCAGCACATTCCAGATCACAGCAACTCACAACCTCAAAGACAGTTTAAATATTCAGCCCCCTGCATCCCCACCCCCACCCCCTCCCCACCCCCTCACTGCCCTCCTTTAAGCTGATGTTCCTCGGAGAAGCATGCTATTGCAAGAGACCAAGAGGTCACCCTTTTCTGTGAGACCAGGGTGTCTATTAGCAAGACCATCGGGTGTAAAGGATCAGATTTAATGATTGGGAGGCCATTGATCCTGCCCAAAGGCCAGGGTTTCAAGTGGCAAGGCCAGCTGGCAAGGCCAGCTGGTACAACAGAGAGTCCAGCAAAAGGGAGGGAAATCAGTCAAACTCGGGGCAGTAGAAGGGTCTACCACTCAGTGTCTTCTCCCACCACTGGATTCTGAGATGGCACAGCCCAGGCACAATCCATCCAGCCCTGAGAGACTTCCAGTCATTGTTATCATCATTCTCACCCCATCAGACTCCACCTCCCCCAAGACATCTAGCTCCCAAGCATCCCCCTGGTTCTGGAACTTAAAATGAAGGTGGTGGATTCAGGAGCCAATTGGAAAGTCAGGGGTGAAGGTCACTGCTGAACCTTGAACTTAAAACCCTGAGGCCGGAAGTATTGCTGTCAACATGTGCTGACCTGACCGAAGGGCTGGAAACTCTTCAATCCCAGGATTGGCCAACACTGGGCAGTCAGAGACCCTGGAACAGAAATGTCACTGGAGATTCAGTGTAACATGGGCTCATTGATTTTACATTCTCTTCAGAGAGCAACAACTTTAAACATAAATATTGGATCTTCCAGTTAGTAGCTAAAAGGACAGAACAAGATTTCACATTTTAAGACTCTTACTGTAAAAACAGAATGAAAGCTTTATTGACTAAACACACTTTCTCTTTTATCACAATCCAATACATACACCATGGTGTCACATGGGTGTCACATGGGTAGCACAGCTGAAATCAGGTCCCTTGATTCCCAGTCATCACAAAAGTAAAAGAGCTTTTCGACTATCAGATTTGGATTTAAAATTCCATGGTACATAGAGACATGGAGACCTATGTGCTCATCGCTGCCAACACAACACTCCCCAATAAAACCAAGGCCAATACAGAATCAATAAAGATTTAACACAACATCCTTGATTTTATACTCTATGCCTCTATTTATAAAGGCAAGAATCTCACATGCGTTTTTGCTCAGACACTGTGATTTTCGAGGATATGTGAGCAAGCAGCCCCAAGTCCCAGGACTCCCCCTTGTAATGATGTCATCCATCAGGAATGAATGAGTGAATACTCAACACCTTTCCAGGTTGGGATTAAAGAGGTTTCTGTCTATCTTTATTTATTGGGATATGATCAAGACCAACAAGGCAGGAATTACTGCTCTTTCACATCAATATATGTGTGTGTAGAATTTCACAGAATCACAGAATTGTTACAGAGCAGAAATGAGGCCATTTGGTCCATCATGCCTGCATTGATGTCATCCGCTAGCACCAATCTCCTGCCTTTTTCCCTCTCTCCCTGCACATTATTTCTATCTAAATAATCATCCAATGTCTCTCTTGAATGTCTCAATTGAACCTGCCTCTACCCTGTGATGAAGGTGCTCCTTTAACAAGGCTATGCTTTACTCGGTTCTTTTCAGGAGGTCATAAAGAGTGACCTTCGGCAAAGCCAAGGTTTGAAGGGTTTTAGGGCCAGTTTGATTATAACTAACAGATACTGCCTCAGGCAGAAGGTCTTCAAGTCCTTTTTCAGAAAAACAACACTTGTACAATGAAATAGGAGTGGCCAATTCTCCCAGCTCAGCTTTCCTCTGTTTTGATTCAGTTTTAGCAGTCTAGCTGTTCACTGAAAGCAGTCAGTAGTGTTTTTAAAGCTGTTGGACACAAAAAAAGCAGGTCCATGCTGATCCTCCTCTCTCTCTGACATCTCTCCTGTGTTTGATTTTTCCTTTTGTGCCAAGGGGTGTTGATGGGGATTGTTGTAAGTATTTGGAAGAGCATCATTAAGTTGGGATGATCTGTTGGGTTCTCAGGCAGGTTACGTTATTCAGCACTCTGTTCTCTTTTGTTTGTGTTTCATTTGGTAAACTTGTAAATAAATTCTGTTTTGTTTAATACTAAGTGGTTTGACTAACTGCATCCCTCTTGGAATATCCACTTCACACCTACTTAAAATAGCTAGCAAAGTTAGTCTGGGTTACTTTCTTGAAATGTTTTGAGGGGTCTGGTCTGGTCCATAGCAACCCATATTTCCAGGCAGTGCCTTCCACACCCGAACGACTCACTGTGTGAGTGAGATTTTCTTTGTCACATCACCCTTTTCTTCAAATTTCAAATCCATGCCCTTTCATTCTGAATCCAATTACAAACGTGAACCAGTTTCTCCTTATCTACTCTGTCCAGTACATTCACAAAGGCTTTGCAATTCCGTTTGGTGTCTCACTGAAAATCATTCAGGGAACAAGCTGGTGTTGGAACTGGAACAGATCGTGAGCAGGTGATTACAGAAGGTTCATGTGACTGGGATATTTCCCAAGAGGAGGTTCAGACTATGATGTCCAACAGAGATTCATGTTATGACTAGTACTCCAATGTTTCCATCTAAACTGCTGGATGAATGTGTCAATGGTTCTCAAAATAAATGCCAGCAGCCACCAGAATAGTTTGGGAGGGTGTGTTGGAGAAAGGAGCTGAAGTCCAATGGGGCTTCTGTGGTTGAGAGTTAAAAGGTACATTTAAGGTGTGAACACATGTAGCCAGACTTGAGAAGCAGAGCCATTGTGGAGTTCAAGTGAAGATACTAGTCACAACTCTTTGAGAGAGAGAGAGATCGAAACCCGATAGCTGGAGCCTTCCTGACAGAAACTCAATATCTCACCGCTATCACTACAGGTAATGAAAATTGAAGTTCGATCCAGGAAGAAATCAGCTCAAGATCAAATGAAATGTCAGTGTGATTCTTTACTGTTCTGATCACACCTTGGAGAATTATTCACATTTCGGAAACAGGGCACCATAAGGATTTTTAAAATAAATACTGCAGAACTACAGAATAGAATACCAGGATCTAACAAAATAAACATACCTTCGAACTTTTACCTTTGAAGAGAAATGTCAGAAGGTGCAATTTAGCAAAGCGTTGAGGAGTGAAAAATCCTTACTGTTGGTGGATAGAGACAGGATTTAAGAATATTTACAGGGACTGAGAATGTGGATTATGTTTGGAGTACCAGTGTAGGGTAACACTGAATAAGTGTTTTTTGAAAAACAAACCTCATCCTGGTGTTAGACAAGAGAAAGACAGATCTGAACCAAAGATCTCTGTCGTTTGTCACAAATCTGTCAACCTCTGCCTTGAAAATATTCATTGATGCAGCCCACAAACCACGTGACCCTCTGACAGGAAGAAGACAAATTGCTCATTTTCATCTTAAATGGGAAATCCTCTGATCTTGAACTTTTGTTGTCAGTTCAAGACTTCCACAGAAGAGGAAGCATCTCTCAGCATGCACCCAATGAACTCTCCTCAGCATCTTACAGATTTCAACAGGATCAGCTCTCAGTCTTCTTGAACCCCTTTGAGTGTTGGCTCAACCTGTTCAGGGTTTCCTTCTGAGTGGAGGACTGTGTACAGACAGGGACTGACAGTCACAGATACTGCAATGACTGGTGTGTCTCCCAGAAACCAGTTCTCCTGTTAATGCCCATAAACGTGTTCAGCTCCAACATTTGGAGCCCATTCTTTCCAGCGTTGGAAATGGTGGCCAATCCATGAGAACTCCCACAGACCCAGCCATGATAGAGCAGCTCCAAGCCAACAAGCAGTTACATCAAAGAGTTAAATCCAGCTGGCCACACGGATCATTTAACAACATTACTAAATCTTTTTAATATTCCCGAGAAGGATGAACTGGTGGTTACTGGATTTCTCTATAACAGCTATATCCAGTCCCCTGGAAGCTGTCCCTAGTTCCTGTTTTATTGACCCACATGCAGAGACACAGTAAAAGGCCGAATTATTGACAAGGAGGTTTCAACATTCAGCTGCATCTGCACAGATCACAGTTTCTCTTTTCGATGAGCTGTGTAGAAATTAGAAGAAGTTACATGAATATTTCATTCTACGCTGTTCCTGTGGTTGTCACACAGTGAAAACAAAACACAGGAAATGAATCATTTAAGCTTAAGGCTGGATAGTCGTTGCCTTGCAGGTTCAGTGATGGCATGGGGGCTCAATGGTTAGCACTGCTGCCTCACAGTAACAGGGACTCAGGTTCAATTTCACCTCAGGTGACTGCCGGTGTGGAATTTGCATGTTTTCCCCATGTCTGTGTGGGTTTCCTTTGGGTGCTCCGGTTTCCTCATTCCATACTGTACATCTCCAGACTTTGTGTGCAGATTAGGGTGGATTGGCTGTGCTAAATTGCCCATAATGTTCAAGGATGTGCAAACTAGGTCGGTTAGCCATGGGAAATGCAGGGTTACAGGGATAAGGGGGTATGTCTGGGTGGAATGCTGTTTAGAGGATTGGTGTGGAGTCAATGGGCTGAATGACCTACTTCCATATAGTAGAGATTCCATGATTCTATGGATGAATGACCACTCTAGGAACTGTACGAGAGAGAGGAGTCTCGGTCGTGTTGTGAAAACTGAAGTTGGATGGGTGATGGTGGGCGTTGGGGAACAAAGTGGGATTCAGTTACTGCAATTTACTACAACTCTAATTCTGACATCCCTCCACCTTGTGTTATAGACCAGGCCAGACCCCCTCAGAACATTTCAAGAAGGTAGCCCAGACCCCAACTTTTCTACTTGCTTTGGCAGGTATAAGTGGATATTCCAGGAGTGATGCATTTATTTACAGAGTACTGAATGGAACGCAAACAAAAGAGAAGAGAATATAGAATAACTTATCCTATCTGAAAACCCAACAGACAATCCCAACTTAATGATGCTGTTCCAAATGCCTCCAACAATCCCCATAAACATCCCCTTGGCAAAAAGATAAAATCAGACAGAGGTTCTTCTAGGAGAGAGAGCTGACAGAGAGATTTAGCATGGAACCTCCTTCTACAGTAGCAGTTTGTTTGGGTTTCCCAGCAGCTCTACACAGGCAGACTTCAAAAACCAAAACAAACCAGAGAAAAGCTGAGCTGGGGGTACTGGCCACTCCCCTTTCATTGTATATGTGGCTTTTATAAAACTTAAAAGCTCCTTCATGTAGATATACCCAGACATTTTGGAATCTCTGCATTTAGAACCCCTGTTGAAAAAAACCAAGGACAGAATAACCTTGTCAAAGGAGCAGCGTCATCACACTTTCATTGCCCTCCATTCAGCCAGTCAATTGGGAAGATGAGTGGGCAGCCCAAATTCTGATTACTGTCAAAATGAACATGAGCAGGGAGCATTATAATGAACTCATATAAGACATTCAATAAATATTTTTTACAGGCGTGTGGGAAAACAGCAGTACCCAACAGGAACCTGCAATACATTCACAATGAGCTGAATGGCTCCTGGTGAAGCAGCTGAAAATGTGTTGCTGGAAAAGCGCAGCAGGTCAGGCAGCATCCAGGGAACAGGAGAATCGACGTTTCGGGCATAAGCCCTTCTTCAGGCTTATGCCCAAAACGTCAATTCTCCTGTTCCCTGGATGCTGCCTGACCTGCTGCGCTTTTCCAGCAACACATTTTCAGCTCTGATCTCCAGCATCTGCAGACCTTAATTTCTCCTGGTGAAGCAGTTTGGTCAATGATTCCTTGCTAAAGTGTTGGCCCAGATTCAGCACAGTGACCAGGATCTTCCACAAAAGTGTGATCACTCTGACTGCATCACAGTGACCAAGATCTTACATGAAGGTGTGATCACTCTTGAATGGACACTATGCTTATAGCCTCATGCAGCCCGCACTGCTGCAGGATGGCTCTGGTCAGGTCCTCAGAGCTCACTTTCTTCACAATGAAGAGTTTGTATCCGATGAAGGGCTTCATCATAGTACAAAGGCATTAGGGAGAGACAAGCCATGGTCCCACTTTACTTAATAAGCTGCTGAATTGTCTCTTTACACATTGAGGGTGAATGAGTAGCTGGCATCATGGCGATAGTACAGATGGTCAGTGTGGGTAGATGGGTGGGGGCTTGTCAGATCAGGTTGGGAGGGGTTCTTGGTCTGACACTGGTCAAGTGGGTGGAGGAATATGTGAAATTAGATAGTGTTGGGGCGTAGTCAGTGAGCTGGATGTTAGTCTGGGGTGGGGGTGGGCTGGAGAGTTGGTGATATAGGAGTGGGGCAGGTGTGGGGGGTTGGGGGATGGTGGTTCCATCTGTAGTTGCCCCCAACTAGAATTTTCACTCCTTTATGTTACCTGAGCAACTATTCAGGTAAATGCTGTGGAGCTGTGTGAGTTTCCAACCCTAGCTCAGACTCAAAGAGATTGTCTGTCAGTGGTTCAAATTTCCCAAACGCTTCCTCCAGATGCTCGTGCTCTCTCTGGGACCACAGCAGGGTTTTGATGTGCATCAAATGCCATATGTCTGGTCTCTGATGATCCATAAAACCTGAGCCAACATCAATATGTATCCATGAAACCAAAGACCCAGGAGCCATCTTTCATTATGTCTGCTTCATGAATGGAGAACGGGCTTAGGTGTATGTTTTGGGTTTTCGCTGGTATTGAGGTGAAGGGTGTGAATTAGAAATTCAGCTCTTTCACAATGTGGCCCATCTCTGATTCAAAGATTTTCTCTCCCTTCAGGACCAAGGCTTTTAACTTGTGGATTTGAATTTCTATTATTTTGGAAATTTATTTCAAGCCCCAGAAATACCACTCCCAATGTGTTAAAGCAACAATAAGATGTTGAATTGAAAAGGGATGCTGAGAGCAGAGCTGACATTAAATTCCCCTGTTATTCCATTAGCTCCCTTGTAGTTACCAGGAGAAAGTAAATAACATCCTTATATCCAGCATTGACTCAGGTTTTGTTACCAAGGCAAAACCATTCTAACAAGGAGTCAGCAAAATCAGTGACTGCCATGGGGCCTGAAATTACAGTTTCCTAACTGACCTCCGACACACAAGCAACGGGAGATTTGCAGTTAAAGACCATAAATCTTTACAAGATCCACATGACCAAGGAGGAAAACCACAGGGGACCCACTCATCTGACAATTTATGAGATGTGAATGTTATTAGCAAGGTCAGTATTTATTCCCCATCCCTTTGAGAAGATGGTGGTGAACCTTACCTTCACACCATTATCCTCCGTTCAGTGGAAGGACACCAACAGGACTGTTAAATATTCACTAATCTTGCTACCTTTAGTCTTCTAGGAGGTAGTTTCATGGATTGGAAAAGTATTGGTTCATTATCATGTGCACGATCCATATCACTGTCTGCCAGTTGGGAAGGGGGCAAGTATTTAAGGTGGCTGCTTTTCCAATCAAGCAAGCCTTTTGGTCAAACTTCTTCAGTGTTGTTGGAGCTGCATTCATCTGGACAAGTGGAGAGTATTGCATTATACTCCTGACTTGTGCCTTGGAGATGATGGACAGGCTTTGGGGAATCGAAAGGGGAGATATTGCTACACAATTCCTATTTTCTCACCTGCTGTTGTCATGACAATGTTTAAATGGCTAGTCCGGTCCAGCTCAGTTTCTGTTTAATGGTAGTCCCAAGAATGTTGATAGTCCGGGATTCAGTGATGACAATGTTATTAAATGACAAAGGGCAGTGATTGGATTCACTCTCTCAAGATAAATGGTCATTGCCTGACACTTGCATAGTGTAAATGTTACTTGGACATGGACTTCTTCAGTATCTGAGGAGTCATGAATGGTGCTAAACATTGGCAAGCATCCCCACTTCTGACCTTCGATGGAGGAAAAGTCATAGATGAAGCAACTGAAGATGATTGGGCCTAGGACACTACCCTGAGGAACTCCTGCAGAGATGTCCTGGAGTTGAAATGACTGACATCCCATAATCACTACCATCTTCCTAAGTGCCAGATATGACTCCAACCAGCAGAGAGTTTCTCACCAATTCTTATTGACCTCAATTTTATCAAGACGTTTTGAATGCATTCTCAGCTGTCTCAAAGTCAAGGGCAGTCACTCTCACCTCACCTTTTGAGTTTAGCTCTTCTTTGGATTGAGGCTGAAATGAGGTAGGATCTGGATGGCTCTGCCAACAAACATACCAACAGTGAATAATTGAGTAAAGATTGTAGCACTGTCAATGACTCATTGAGTTATAGAGTCATAGAGATATATAGCACAGAAACAGACCCTTAGGTCCAACTCGTCCATGCCAACCAGATATTCTAACCTAATCTAGTCCCATTTTCCAGCATTTGGCCCATATCCCTCTCACTCCTACCTATTCATATACCCATCGAGATATGCTGTAATTGTACCAGCTTTCACCATTCCTCTGGCAGCTTATTCCACATACGCACCATCCCCTATTTGAAAAAGTTGCCCCTTAGATCCCTTTTATATTTTTCCCCTCTCACCCTAAACCTATGCCCTCTAGGTCTGGACTCCCCCACCCCAGGGAAAAGACTTTGTCTATTGACCCTATCCATGCCCCTCATGATTTTATAAACCTCTACAAGGTCACCCCTCAGCTTCCAACGATCCAGGAAAAATAGCCCCAGCCTATTCAGCCTCTCTTTATAGCTCAGATCCTCCAACCCTGGCAATGTCCTTGTAAATCTTTCCTGAACCCTTCAAGTTTCACAATATATATTTCATGTATCATAACAGGTGCTTCTCTGGTGCAGTGATAGTGTCCTACCTGTACTCCCCACTGGTGTGTCATAACATGTCCAAACACGCTGATTAAACATAACTAATGCTGTACAGCAGAAGAAAGAAGGTGAAGCACAAACTGCAGAACCTGCTGGCACCATGGATGTGGAGTTACTTGGTGTGAATCTATCGGGAAGGTTTTGTCTGTGACTTTAGCTGTGGGTGACATGGCCCTAATCAATAAATTCCCCTTGAGTGAGCTCCTACATTGACATGATGTGTGATGCACTCCTGAAAAACTAGGGAAATTTTAGAAAATGTAAAAATCTGGAAGTTAACAGCTGGCTTAATGGCCATGTACCTATTGTCAATTGTTGCAAAGTCCCATCTGGTTCACTAATGTCCATTAGGGAAAGAAATGTGTTCATTTTCTTCCTGGTGTAGCATGTGACTCCAAAACCACAGAAATGTGCTTGGCTCTTAATTGTCCCATTAAAATGGTTGTGGCAAGCCATTCAGTTCAGGTGGAACTTAGAAATGGGCATTAAATGCCAGTCCAGCTAGTGATGCCTACATCTCATGCACAAACCAAAAAGGTCCCTCAAACCTTTCCATCATTTAATGGCTGCTTTGCTGAAATATTATCCTGCATCCTCAGCTGTGGCTTCACTGGTCGTACTCTTTTATATGTGTCATTAAATTCTGGGTCAAAGTTCTACTCCCAGGTTCAAGCACAAAAACTGAATCTGGTCCAGTACAGTACTGAGGGAATGTTGCACCAAGAGAATGCAGCAATGATGTGTCACCTTTCAGATTAAACTGGTGCCTTCTCAGATGGTGTAAAGCCTGCAAAAGCATTACTGATGATTGAGAGCACACTGACCGAGCGGTAATTAGCTGGGTTGGACTTGTCCTGCCCTTTTGTCAGGTAGATACCAGTGTTGTAACTGTACTGGAACAGCTTGGCTGGGAGAGCAACATGCTTAGGGGCACAAGTCTTCAATATTATTGTCGGAAAATTGTCAGGACCCATAGTCTTTGCAGTAAACAGTGCAATGCATCAATCCAAAACATTTTATGATATCATGTGGAATGAGGGAATTGGCTGAAGATTGACATCTTGTGATGCTGGGGACCCCAGAGGTGGATAGGTTGGATCATCTACTTCACACTTCAGGCTGGAGATTGTTGTAAATGCTTCAGCCTTGTGTCTTCTGGCCTGATGTGCTGGGCTTACCCCAGGGTTGTGCATTGGCGTCTGCACCTCTTGTTCATAGTTTAATTGTCACCGCCACTCTGAAATACTCGTGGCAGGACTGCAGAGCTTCAATCTCATGTGTTGGTTGTATGATCTCTTAGCTGTTATCTATTGAAAGCTGCTTATGCTGTTTGGCACAAAGTAGTCTGGTATTTCAGCATTACTGGGTATTTTCAGGTATGTCGCATGTAGCATCATTCCTGCTCCAACTAATTCCAGATTTACCAAATATTTTATTCATGAATTAATGGGAAATTGTGGGTCAGATTTGTTTCCTGATTTGTTGGATGTTGAGTGACTATTTCACAATGTCAATCCATTCCATCAGCAGAAGAGAAGAAATATTCAGAAAGTAGAAAACTAAATTATAAAAGTTCAACACTGAAGACCAAATCATCAAGCCTCTCAGCTTGAAGACAGCATTGAAGAGGTGTCAAACAGGTCAAAGGTTTTGGATGAGAATGTAGACTAGCAGCAGCTTTGTAATGTCACTCTCTCAGGCCAGCTGCTACATAGAATACATTCACAGGAATGTCTGATATGACGCAGTGTTCAAGTGAGATTCATTTTTAATTAACTGCTGCTCACTGCATGTTCTCAGCTCGGATCGTACCAAAACTATTGAGAGAGCCATTTGGGGTTTAACTTCACTAACAAATGGAAGTTTAAATTTTAACCGTTTGTCTATTTAAATCTCTTCCCTATCATGTGATTTTTAAAATGTTTATTCTTTTCTTGAAAGGAGAATATTGGTTTTATCAGGGTGAACCTTATCTGAGGGCCTGTTCCTTGCTGAGAGTTAGCCTCCCTCTCCTCTGGCTCACTGAGAGACACACCAAATAAACATGAGACACTCGATGATTGAGTACCCCTGTATTCAGGACTGACTTATTGATGTCCACCTCTGATGGATGAGCCTATGGAACAGATTGTATGCTACATCGTTCGATCTTCTGTGCAACTCTGTGAAAACTGTATTCTTATATTGTACCATCTTTTACCCACAACAAAAATACATTTCATGGAGCTGACCTCAGGATCCTGAATCCTTGAAGACAGCTCTTGTTGACAGTAGAGTGTTTGGAACAGGCTTCATCAATGAACCATCAAGAATTCCTGATGTAATCCATTTGATGGGTATGTTTTATTTATGATTGTTTTGTTACTGTCATGAACAGATCCTCCATTATTATCCTAGCCAGCAAATACCTTAACGACCCCATGGCTGACATCATTACTGTCACTCAATTCCTTTCCATATGTAACACTCAGACGTTATCAATAGAAGATGAGCTTTCCTCTCCCAGTTCTTCAACATCATCCCATCAATCTCAGAAAGGCTGTTGTTACAGGGTGCAAGAAATTTCAACTATTAACCCTTAATTCCTCAAGATGTCCAAGTTCTCAGTTTGAACCAGTTGGGCTTTATCCTGGAATGGTACATACATATAATGGTTGTCGGCATTGCATTTATAAGGCGAGTCTAATTCAGTTACTGTTCAGTGTAACCCCCAGAATATTGATAATTGGGGATTCAGTGGTAATAATGGTACTGAATGGATGGGGTGATAGTTACATTCTCTGATATTGGAGACGGTCATTGTCTGCATTTGTGTGGCTTTTCTTCAGTATTTACGAACGAGAGGGAGCGTATTGTTGAAGAGGAGAGTGTGAAACGGACTGGTAAGCTAGAGGAGATACTTGTTAGGAAGGAAGATGTGTTGGACATTTTGAACAACTCGAGGATAGACAAGTCCCCTGGGCCTGACGGGATATATCCTAGGATTATGTGGGAAGCAAGAGAGGAAATTGCAGTACCGTTGGCAATGATCTTTTCGTCTTCACTGTCAATGGGAGTGGTACTGGGGACTGGAGAGTGGCGAATGTTGTGCCCCTGTTCAAAAAAGGGAATAGCGATAACCCTGGGAATTACAGGCCAGTTAGTCTTACTTCGGTGGTAGGCAAAGTAATGGAAAGGGTACTGAGGGATAGGATTTATGAGTATCTGGAAAGACACTGCTTGATTAGGGACAGCCAGCACGGATTTGTGAAGGGTAGGTCTTGCCTTACAAGTCTTATTGAATTCTTTGAGGAGGTGACCAAGCATGTGGATAAGGGTAGAGCAGTGGATGTAGTATACATGGATTTTAGTAAGGTATTTGATAAGGTTCCCCATGGTAGGCTTATGCGGAAAGTCAGGAGGCATGGGATAGAGGGAAATTTGGCCAATTGGATAGAATACTGGCTAACCGGTCGAAGTCAGAGAGTGGTGGTAGATGGTAAATATTCAGCCTGGAGCCCAGTTACAAGTGGAGTTCCACAGGGATCAGTTCTGGGTCCTCTGCTGTTTGTAATTTTTATTAATGACTTGGATGAGGGAGTCGAAGGGTGGGTCAGTAAATTTGCAGATGATACGAAGATTGGTGGAGTTGTGGATAGTGAGGAGGGCTCTTGTCGGCTGCAAAGGGACTTAGATATGATGCAGAGCTGGGCTGAGGAGTGGCAGATGGAGTTCAATCCTGCCAAGTGTGAGGTTGTCCATTTTGGAAAGACAAATAAGAATGCGGAATACAGGGTTAACGGTAGGGTTCTTAGTGAGGTGGAGGAACAGAGGGATCTTGGGGTCTATGTTCATAGATCTTTGAAAGTTGCCACTCAGGTGGATAGAGCTTGTAAGAAGGCCTATGGTGTATTAGCGTATATTAGCAGAAGGATTGTATTCAAGAGTCGTGAAGTGATGTTGCAACTGTACAGGACTTTGGTTAGGCCACATTTGGAGTACTGTGTGCAGTTCTGGTCGCCTCACTTTAGGAAAGATGTGGAAGCATTGGAGAGGGTGCAGAGAAGATTTACCAGGATGTTGCCTGGAATGGAGAATAGGTCGTACGAGGATAGGTTGAGAGTGCTAGGCCTTTTCTCGTTGGAACAGCGAAGGATGAGGGGTGACTTGATAGAGGTTTATAAGATGATCAGAGGAATAGATAGAGTAGACAGTCAGAAACTTTTTCCCTGGGTACAACAGAGTGTTACAAGGGGACATAAATTTAAGGTGAAGGGTGGAAGGTATAGGGGAGATGTCAGGGGTGGGTTCTTTATCCAGAGAGTGGTGGGGGCATGGAATGCGCTGCCTGTGGGAGTGGTAGAGTCAGAATCTTTGGTGACCTTTAAGCGGCAATTGGATAGGTACATGGATGAATGCTTAAGCTAGGACAAATGTTCGGCACAACATTTCTATGTTCTATGTTCTATGAATCTTGCCATCCATCTATCAGCCCAAGGCTGGATATTGTCTGGATCTTGCTGCATTTGAACATGGACTGCTTCAGTTCCGTAGGTCTCACAAATGTTGCTGAACATTGTGTAATCATCAGTGAACATCCCTACCTCTGAACTTATAGAACATAGAACATTACAGCGCAGTACAGGCCCTTCGGCCCTCGATGTTGCGCCACTCTGTCATATTAATCTGAAACCCATCCGACCTACACTATTCCATGTACATCCATATGCCTGTCCATGATGGAAGGAAGGTCATTGATGAAGCTGATGAAGATGGTTGGGTCTATGGGCAGGCAGATGAACTACAGAAGCTTGTCGGTGCTGTTACAGGACAAGGTGAAGAATTGGTATGTAGGGCCAGCTTTTCAAAAAAAAGGCATTTATTGAGCCTAAAAGCTCAATTCCGCTCTTTATAATTCTTACATTTTGAAACCTATGACCTCGGGATGAAGGTTGAGTCAAAATGGGAGGCGGTTGGTGTTACTGATCAAAATCCTAATATTTTCATTTATTATCCAAACAGGCTTCAGGTCTGAATCCCAGAGTGGAGTAGGCAGATGTGAAATGAAACTGTGCGTGATACAGGCGGATGTGAAGAGAATCAGCAATGGTGGTCATTGAGATGGAATCTCCATTTTTTTAATAGAAAGTGATGTCTTTTCAAGAATAGTCTCCAGACTCTTGTTTAATCATTGAATCTTGTTATTCTATTTCTTAGATATTTTACACTGAGTAATTTTATGATCCATTTACTAAATCCTGCATTAGTATTATTCTTTCGTATTAATATTTGCTATTTAATATTTAACATTAACATTGAACATTTAATATTATATTTTAACACTTGGCTTTGTCCCATCGTAAAATCCATCTTCACTGTGTGCTCAGCTGGTTGCACACACCGAGGGTGTAAAATTAACTTCAACAAAGTTCAACCATGACAATTTTCTGGTCTCTGTCCTCCATTCATCATCCTGTTGGTCAATATTTTAACCTCACTTTGGGGCTTGGGTCAGCAGCTTGTCCTCTTCAGGCACCAGTTGCCCCATTGTGTATCTCCACAATCTCCCTATGCACAGCTTGAGTACAGCTCCCTCTGGGTAAACCCAGCAACTAATATGCAGGAAACCTGAGCATTTCTCAACTGTTTGCTGAATGAAGTTTTCAAAATGAAGAAACAAAAAAAATGTTTTTTTTCTCTGCAAAGGTGAAAGTTTTGGAAACTGTCCAATTTAAATAATTTTGGTTGACATGGCATCTATGGACGATCCACTGATTTTATGGAGAGAGCCACAGTTTATTACGAAACAGGACTGAGGTTGCCCAATATTTGGGAAAGTGGATTTATTTTGGGGAGATTCATGATGACTGTGACTTCTCTTGTGCTGTGATTGTTGAACCATGTCTCCACATTGTTTCAGGAGCTACAAGTCCCAACCTGCCCTTCAGGCACTGTTGTTTAACTGTGATCAATGAGGACATGTCACAGAGAGGAAACTAGCATCCTCTTCCTTCCTGGTGGACAAAGGGAGTGATGGAAGGTCAGTGTTGCTTCCTCCAGACTAACAAAGGACCTCATCACTCAGGCTCATGGTAGTCATCAGGGTCAAACACTTGCACAGCAGTGCCCAATGTTAGCTCTTGCACACCACGTGCCTCCATCTTCTCTCTCTTTACCCACAATTCACTCTGAAGCTACCATTGCACACACCCCTCAGCAAATACTCAGACCCTCTCTTTATGTTATTGCAGGAAAGAAATACTGTCAGAATCCGGTTGAAAGAGCCAAGCCTGCTGATGAGCTGGATCACCTTTGGTTCCTCACCCTGTCTGAGGAGAAAGGAGCGACAGCTGGCTGGAGGAGGGGCAAGCAAGACTTCCAGGAGCAACCAAACATCATTTTGCTGCTCTGCCATTAACACCAGTGATAGCTCATTCTCATCCTTCACTCCTTTGTTCCTTCTCCTCTGTTGCATAGGTATTTGTAGGATCCAGTGCACTTCAATGAGAAGGAAGGCAGTGTGACCTGCAGTCAGGTAAGCTTCCACACTCAGGGAAATGCAGGAGAATGGCACAAGTTAAAACATTCAGAGAGCCAGTGCAGACATGATGGGCCAAATGGCCTCCTTCTGAACCAAAAGAATTGTGTGATTCCAACAGCACAGCACCCCAACAGGACTGCACTGGGCAGCTCAGGCCTAGAATGGAGTTTGAACACACAACTAGAATCAACACAATTCCAAAAAGACCCAATGTATCTGCAGTCTAACTCCAAGGACAGGGAAACCCCTAACATGGTAGTAAAACTCCTTTTAAACTCTTATGGGTTTGTGCTAAGATGAAAACCTTCAAATCTCTGAACAGAATATGGTCTCTGGAGAGAGTATTCACTCTGAAACACATTAGTTATGCCTCTTTCTATAAACATATTTATAATTTTTTGCAATGCTACAATACTTTACACAACTAAAGAATGAAAGTGCCCAAATATTTATTGGGTGATCACCTAACATTTGTCTCCAAATCTTTATTTTCACTAGTCTCTGTATTTTTTAATTAATCCCAGTAACTCACAGTTACTCCTTTTCTCATTCTTTTCAGGGAACGGCAATGGCATTGAAAGGTTGCTGCAATGTGTTTTGTGAACAGGAACAGGAACCTGAACATGGATTGGACCAGGCTGCATCTCAAGGGTCTACACTTACCCACTTAGGAGTTTTCAAGAAAAGGTTTCATGTAGCTCTTGGGGCTAAATGAATCAAACGTTATGAGAGAGAAAACAGGAACAGGGACTGAGTTGATACTCAGCCGTGATAATATTGAAATCAAAGGGCCCATGGCTCCTATTGTCTATTTTTCTTTGTTTCAGTATTTAGCTCTCGCTAGTTTAGAAACAAATCTCCAGGCTGGCAGTATTGGTGCCACGTTGTGCCATTCTGTGCCTCCAGTGAATTGGTTGTTCAGCTAGAGTTAAAGGATGGCAGTGTTGCTGTATCCAGATGCTCTTTCACACAGGCACACAGAGTGGCTGCTTTTCAGGCAGAATCTGTCTGGCACTGGGAGGGGGTTGAGGGCAGAATGGTAAATGGCACACTGAGACATGAATCTAACACTGAGACCGAGTCTAAAACTGAGACATCAGTCTAACACTGAGACATGAATCTAGCATTGAGACCTGAGTCTAACACTGAGACATGAGCTTAACACTGAGACCTGAGTCTAACACTGAGACCTGAGTCTAACACTGAGACATGAGCTTAACACTGAGACCTGAGTCTAACACTGAGACCTGAGTCTAACACTGAGACCTGAGTCTAACACTGAGACATGAGCTTAACACTGAGACCTGAGTCTAACACTGAGACCTGAGTCTAACACTGAGACATGAATCTAATACTGAGACCTGAGTCTAATACTGAGACCTGAGTCTAACACTGAGACCTGAGCCTAACACTGAGACCTGAGTCTAACACTGGGACCTGAGTCTAACACTGAGACCTGAGCCTAACACTGAGACCTGAGTCTAACACTGAGACGTGAGTCTAACACTGAGACATCAGTCTAACACTGAGTCATGAGTTTAGCACTGAAACCAAGTCTAACACTGAGACCAAGCCTAACACTGAGACCTGAGTCTAACACTGAGACATCAGTCTAACACTGAGACATGAATCTAGCATTGAGACCTGAGTCTAACACTGAGACCTGAGCCTAACACTGAGACCTGAGTCTAACACTGAGATGTGAGTCTAACACTGAGATGTAAGTCTAACACCGAGACATCAGTCTAATACTGAGACCTGAGTCTAATACTGAGACGTGAGTCTAACACTGAGACGTGAGTCCAACACTGAGATGTAAGTCTAACACCGAGACATCAGTCTAATACTGAGACCTGAGTCTAACACTGAGACGTGAGTCTAACACCGAGACATCAGTCTAACACTAAGACATGAATCTAACACCGAGACATCAGTCTAATACTGAGACCTGAGTCTAACACTGAGATGTGAGTCTAACACCGAGACATCAGTCTAACACTAAGACATGAGTCTAACACCGAGACATCAGTCTAATACTGAGACCTGAGTCTAACACTGAGACCTGAGTCTAACACCGAGATGTGAGTCTAACACCGAGGCATCAGTCTAACACTGAGTCATGAGTTTAACACTGAGACCAAGTCTAACACTGAGACCTGAGCCTAACACTGAGACATCAGTCTAACACTGAGACCTGAGTCTAACACTGAGACATCAGTCTAACACTGAGACATGAATCTAGCATTAAGACCTGAGCCTAACACTGAGACCTGAGTCTAACACTGAGACATCAGTCTAACACTGAGACATGAATCTAGCATTAAGACCTGAGCCTAACACTGAGACCTGAGTCTAACACTGAGACATCAGTCTAACACTGAGACCTGAGTCTAACACTGAGACATCAGTCTAACACTGAGACATGAATCTAGCATTAAGACCTGAGCCTAACACTGAGACATCAGTCTAACACTGAGACCTGAGTCTAACACTGAGATGTGAGTCTAACACTGAGACCTGAGTCTAACACTGAGATGTAAGTCTAACACCGAGACATCAATCTAATACTGAGACCTGAGTCTAACACTGAGATGTGAGTCTAACACCGAGACATCAATCTAATACTGAGACCTGAGTCTAACACTGAGATGTGAGTCTAACACCGAGACATCAGTCTAATACTGAGACCTGAGTCTAACACCAAGATGTGAGTCTAACACCGAGACATCAGTCTAACACTGAGACCTGAGTCTAACACCGAGACATCAGTCTAATACTGAGACCTGAGTCTAACACCGAGACATCAGTCTAATACTGAGACCTGAGTCTAACACCGAGACATCAGTCTAACACTGAGACCTGAGTCTAACACCGAGACATCAGTCTAATACTGAGACCTGAGTCTAACACCGAGACATCAGTCTAATACTGAGACCTGAGTCTAACACCGAGATGTGAGTCTAACACCGAGACATCAGTCTAACACTGAGATATGCATCTAACAAGGAGACATCAGTCTAACATCGAAAGCACGTGGCAGCAGCAAACACACAGCACGCTCATTAAACCAATTGGCATTGGTGGAATCTCTTGGGGCTTGTCCTCAGTTCATTCATTGGGGAGGTGGGGGTTCTGTCCATCAGGGTCCCTATTCCACCAGTCACACAAAGAAGGCCATACCACAATGCTTCAAATTTCATCATCCGAAAGGGCTTCCATTCCATTAATGTTCGGGTGATCTGTCATCACTGTTACCATCTCCTGGAGATTTGTACCCAGAGCTCTGTCAGTTTGTACATCTACTACATCATGGAGCAATCCCCAGTACGTGCTGTGTCTAAGCGGCCAGGCTGGTTATTGGGAGATGAGGGCTACGACAATGCTTACGACACTATTGTACAATCACCTGCCTCATGTAGTGAGCAGATATAATGTTGCCTGAGGACTGTGGTGGAGCAGGCAATGGAGAGGCTGATGACGTGGAACCACTTTTTGGACTGGTCTGGGACAGACCCCCAGTATTATCCTGACAGAGTGTGCCATGCCAGAAACTTCCATTGTTCGTACAGCGGGCACATGTGACATTTTATTGTAAATATTTAAATCATCACTTGTCTGATTGATTGTCAGTTTAGCTGCAGCTATAAGAATGAAATACAGAGGCTGCTTGCCCTGAGCACCATGAAACATGAGTCGTGTCTGAAGGAATGCTTCACTTTCCCTCACACCCACAACTACAGGCTGTCTTGTCATTACTGAGTGTGGGAACTTCAGATGTTGAAATGAATTCAAACAATTGTTAATGTGAACATTTATTACACAACAAACAGTGAATACACAACACACATAAAAGCTGCAGTTGCTTTTGAGGATAAACATGGCCTGCTTGCCTTTCTAACAGCAACAAATTTACAATCAGTGAATTTTCACTTCACCCAAAGTAGAGCCTACGGTTGATTAGTTTCCATCTGGGCTTGTCGCCCCTGATGCTGCTGTGCTCCATCCTACTGAAGGTGGTGTTCCTCCTCGTCTTCATCCTCAGAAGACTGCTACCCCCTCCCTTCAACACCATTACACTCCCCTCGTTGCCTACTCCAGCTGTGCTGGGTAATGCTGAACACTCAATCTACACTGTACTGCAAGGGCCTCCACTCATGTCCCCAGACCAATCCAGGAATCAGCACCTCCTCTTCATGAGGGCTATTGTCTGTTCCATCCTGGGGGCGGAATGAGCTCCAGTGTCCCTGCTCTCAGCATCAGTTGGTGGGGGGGGGGGCTGCAAAGCAGAACTATGAGCCATGTTAATCAAATGAGATGACTATCCCGGTCAGGCATCTGGACCGGAGCCTGGATGGGAGCTGGAGAATTCTCCAGGATATAGGCACCAGGGCAGCTCTCAGGATAACTGCCACAGATGTCTGTGATTGATATCAATGATCACCAATGACTTGGGGCCATTGACTGAATGGAGCCTTTCCTTATTAATAAAAGCCAGCCACAGTGTGATGTGACATGTTCAATGTGACAAGTGATGATCCATTGGGTTCGCAAGCATTGCATGAATGCAAACTGAAAACCAAGGTACAGAATCCTGTCAGCATTTTCTTGAGTGATGTGTTCTGGGGGAGCTGAGAGTTCCATCTCCACCCACCCCAGTCCTCGCTCATCAAAACAAAAGAAAAATATTCAACTTCTTATGAACCTTACTGTAAGAAAAATATTATTTGATTTTTCTGCATCTCTTCATGTAAAGCATTAATGGTGAATTCAGTACATTGTTATTGGTTCCTTTGTGCTTAACAACACCGTCATCCTTCATTACCCAGTCCCAATCCCTAAATTACTGTCATCCAACTCCCAGTTTGACATCATTACTCAGATATATTTTAAAATTGTTCCTTTTAAACAATATACAGTGTTAGATTAGAATCTGTACCAGTTTCTCTGTGACAGTAATAGGGGAAATATGTCTCTTCTTCATTAAGAGGTAGTAAAATCAAAATCAAATCAAGGCCCAACTGCCAAGACAAACAGTCATTGTGAGATTAATTACTTGACTTTGCATTCTGAACAGCCTGAAATATGCAAGACTTGAAGCCTCGGGCCTACATTCCCCTGTGCTTGTCAAAGGCAGTGAGGTAAGGGAAATGAAGGGAAACAGGCAATATTGAGAGAACCTACAAGAGCAGCAACCAGCTCTTTAAAGGATTTAGATTTGTTAAGGACCTTTTAATTAAGTAGGAGTTGCCAAGAGGTATAAGGGCCGAACAGGCCTACAGATACATAACTATTCAGTATGGCTCCCTGGAAGACAAAAGAAAACATAACGTGAAAATGATTATATCACCAACATATAAAGGGAATTCTTCACAATACTTGAGTTAATTCAAAATTAAAACTCCATACACCAAGACAATAAACAAAATCAACAACAACACAGCAATTATAAAGTTCAGAGCACTGCACAATGTTTAATTCTGAAACTATAATTCATAATTATTATTTCATCTTTTATTGCAATTGAAGGTTGCCTGTAATTGTGAGCAAACTTTTATGGATAGATGGAGAGAGGTTTCGAAAAGTAGTTATGGATTTCTGACGAGTTAATAAATTTCACCCGATAAGATAGGGTACTGTTCTAGAATTAGTGTGAGGAACTGAAGCTGAGCAGGTGGATGAAGTAACAGTAGGTAACCATTTTGGAGTGACCATAATATAGTTAGATTTAGCATCATTATGGAAAAAGATAAAGATAAAACTGGAAAATAAAGTGTAAATTGGAGAAGACAAATGTTACAAAACAATGGAGTTATCCAATAAAAGTGGACAGGACATAACTGTTTGAGGGAAAGCTAGTGACAAAACAGTGGGAGACATTCAAAAGTGAGTTTCCAAAGGGACAGTGTAGAGACCTTCTGCCAAAGAGAAAGGGTGGCACAGCCAAATCTAAAGTCCCGTGGTTATCTAGAGATACACAACAGAAGACAAAGCAGAGAAATAGATTTGTTTGACAGTCATAAAAATCTGGAGATAGTGAAAAGCATAGTGAAGTTAAAAAAAATTTAGGAAATTAGGTAAAATAAAAGAAAATCCAAAGGTGTTTTTATCAGTACATTAACGCTCAAGGGTAATGAAGGAAAGTCTCATCCCCTTCAGAAATGTACTTGAGATGTAACTTACATGTTTGTGCAGAAAATGTGGGCAAGGTTGCTAAATGAGAGCTTTGTCTCTATTCTCAGAAAAGTGAGGGATAATGCAGACATGCTCATTAAAGAGGAGGTTCTTGTTAAAGAGGAGGAGGGGGAAAGATGAGATAAAATAAGAAGGGAATTACTGGAGGAATTTACATATTTGAGAATGGATGGGTCACCTGGGCTGGATGAATTGTATCCTAAGGAGGGAAGGATTTGTTTCTTTTTAGAAGAAATAGCGGAATCTCTGAGGATAATCTTTCAATCCCCACTAGAGGTGAGATATCAGAGTACTGGAGATCTGAAAACCTTGAACTATTGTTTAGAAAGATTTTGAGGAATAAACCAAATAATTATCAGTAGGTCAGTTCAGTCTGACATCATCAGAGGGCAAACTGGAGGTTACCATTGACCAGAAGCTCAATTGAACTTGTCACAAAAACACAATGGCTGCAAGAGCAGGTTAGAGGCTTGGAGAGTAATTCATCACCTGACTCCCCCAAAGCTTGTCCATCATCTACAAGGCACAAGTCAGGAGTATGATAGGATACTCCCCACATGCCAACAAGTGTATTTGTTATATCCTCCTGAGGTCATTACCATTAGCATAAGAGCACCTCTGACAACGCAACACTGCACTGAAATGCCATTCGTAGTCCTCGAGGGTGACCTGAATCCATGATCCTCTAATTGAGTGGTGAAAGTTCAACCCCCTGAACACTGGTGAGATAGGCAGCATGGTAAATGGATGGATGTTAAAGACATGAAGATATTCCTGCAAAAACTTATTGTTGGCAGAAATGAAATGGTGAATCCAAACCTGGACTGTGTTTAACCCTGAATCCACAGGAGAATATATTTTAAATCCCAGAACTTGCATTCTTCACCTTGATGAGCATGGAGTTCATATTTTAAAGATAACTGAAAAGATTTGATGCATATGAAGTGTGTTATATTCCTCCAAACACTTTTCTGTCCAATTAGCGGCAGGACCATCCTTTTTAATAATCAATCTCCATCTTGCTCTCCCAAGAGTGGGCTCTGCACTGTGGGAGTTCGATCACTGTATGACTACGACAAGGGAGCAGCTAATTTTCCAATGCAGATTTATTCTCATAAATAGGATGTTGAAGGATTTGTTGCAGGTTATGAAAGACAGCATTTTAACATACAGATTGTTCATGATATTTAAGACACAAATTGTGCTGTTATATTTGACAGCATGAATTGTTCCATGATATTTCACATATGAGCTCTTTGCGATATTTAACATGCAATTACTCTTCAGTATCTCCTCATAAATCCATTTTTAATTGGCTGCCAGAGAAGAAGCAACTTTTAATGTGGAAATTCTGTGTTTATGAAAACAATGAGCAGCCACTGGAGAAACGTAATAAAAGTCTTTCTATTTGTGTGTATTGCTGCATTTGTCAAAATAAAGGATATTCACACTCAGGGAACTAAATCCTCTATTTCAGAATCTGAGTCTGGGAAATGAACAGGTCTAGAGCAGGGACATAGAACATAGAACATTCCAGCGCAGTACAGGCCCTTCGGCCCTCGATGTTGCACTGGCCTATGGAACTGATCTGAAGCCATCTAACCTATATTATTCCATTATCCTCCATATTTTATCCAATGACCATTTAAAGTTGGCGAGTCTACTGTTGTTGCAGGCAGGGCAGTCCATGCCCTTACTACTCTCTGAATAAAGAACCTACCTCTGACATCAGTCCGATATCTATCGCCCTTCAATTTAAAGTTATGTCCCCTCGTGCTAGCCATCACCATCTGAGGAAAAAGGCTCTCACTCTTCACCCTATCTAACCCTCTGATCATCTTGTACGTGACTATTAAGTCACTTCTTAAACTTCTCTCTAACGAAAACATCCTCAAGTCCCTGAGACTTTCCTCATAAGACCTTCCCTCCATACCAGGCAATATTCTATTACAGCTCCTCTGCACCCTTTCCAAAGCTTCCACATTCTTCCTGTAATGCAGTGATCAGAACTGTACACAATACTCCAAGTGTAGCCGCACCAGAGTTTTGTACAGCTGCACCATGATCTCATGGTTCCGAAACTCAATCCCTCTACCAATAAAAGCTAACACACCATACACCTTCTTAACTACCCTATTAACGTGGGTGGCAATCTTCAGGGATCTATGTACATGGACACCAAGATCTCTCTGTTCATCAACACTACCAAGAATCTTATCATTAGTCCAGTACTCTGCATTCTAGTTACTCCTTCCAAAGTGAACCACATCACACTTTTCCACATTAAACTCCATTTGCCACCTCTCAGCCCAGCTCTGCAGTTTATTTATGTCTCTCTGTAACCTGAAACATCCTTTTGCACTGTCTACACGCTATTGACTTTAGTGTCATTTGTAAATTTACTAACCCATCCTTCTACGCCCTCATCCAGGTCATTTATAAAAATGACGAACAGCAGTGGCCCCAAAACAGATCCTTGTGGCACACCACTAGTAAATGAGCTCCAGGATGAACATTTCCCATCAACCACTACCCGCTGCCTTCTTTCAGCTATCCAATTTCTGATCCAAACAGCTAAACCACCCTCAATCCCACGCCTCCACATTTTCTGCAATAGCCTACCGTAAGGAACCTTATCAAACACCTTACTGAGATTCATATACACCACATCAACCACTTTACCCTCATCCACCTGTTTGGTCACCTTCTCAAAGAACTCAATGAGGTTTGTGAGGCACGACTACTCCATGTTGACTATCCCTCATCAATTTATTCCTTTCTAGATGATTATAAATCCGATCTCTTATAATCTTTTCCAATACTTTACCCACAGCTGAAGTAAGGCTCACTGGTCTATAATTACCCGGGTTGTCTCTACTCCCCTTCTTGAACAAGGGGACAACATTTGCTATCCTCCAGTCTTCTGACACTATTCCTGTAGACAATGATGACATAAAGATCAAAGCAAAAGGCTCTGCAATCTCCTCTCTAGCTTCCCAGAGAATCTGAGATAAATCCCATCTGACCCAGGGCACTTATCTATTTTCACATTTCCAGAATTGCTAACACTTCTTCCTTGTGAACCTCAATCCTGCCTAGCCTAATAGCCTGTATCTCAGTATTCTCCTCAACAACATTGTCATTCACAGCTCCAGCACGGCACAGAGTATATACACTGCCCTACACTTAAAATA
The DNA here is from genome assembly GCF_037043375.1 of Chiloscyllium plagiosum. NCBI lineage: Eukaryota > Metazoa > Chordata > Chondrichthyes > Orectolobiformes > Hemiscylliidae > Chiloscyllium > Chiloscyllium plagiosum. The sequence continues at coordinate 768,869 of NW_028270185.1, read as the reverse complement.
TTTGATGGGGACCATGCAGAGGGAGCTTTATTCTGCATCTAACCTTGTGCTGTCCTGCCATGGAAGTGTTTGATGGGGGACAATGTAGATGGGGCTTTACTCTGTGTCTAATCCCATGCTGTCCCTGTCCTGGAAATGTTTGATAAGGACAATATACAGGGAGCTTTACTCTGTATGTAACCCTGTGCTGTCTCTATCCTGGGAGTATTTTTAGGGGACAGTACAGAGGATGCTTTACTTTCAGTTTGAAAGAATAGAGGGAACTTTGTTCTGCACCTAACTTAATCTGCACCTCTAGATCTTTGTATATAAGTGTAAGTGTGAAAACGTTGATTTGTTGCAAAGTTCTGAGAATAATTGTCCTTTGATCTCTTCACATATGCAGAGTCCTCTTAGTGTTTTGGCTTTCATTTATAATGGCAGGATCCACAGTAAGGTGCCTGTACAACGGCCTCAGTACTGTTACCAATATTACTTATAAATAATTACAACACATCATTTAGACCTGCCTGAAAATTTGTATTTTAGCATCAGCTACTTCATGTTTCAGTCTGATTTTAAAGCATTTGTTCTAGGTCATCCAGTGGTGGTACTGTAGTACGTTAAACATTAATGTTAACAGTCAGTACTGTGCAGTGGACAATCCATCCACATTTACTATAAATGGATTTTGCTGTCATAATAGCTGGTCGAGATTTTATCATCATGAAAGCTTAAAGTCTTATTTGACCCATAATCCAGTTCCATAACACGGGAAGCTTGACTTATATTAGTAATTTGCAGCTTGTGTTTTATCTCAATTGTGTTTTGACTGTTTTCTTGAATTTTAAAACATTGGGCCGTTGTTTATTCCTCCTGGCTATTAAATTTAAAAACTAGCTATTATGGAAAAAAAACATTCTGGAATCTTTAATGCACTTTTAAAAGCATTTTAATAAGCTTTGGTTCTAACAGTCCAAAATGTTGACTGTGATTCTCAGAAATGGGAGAATGTTCCATTAACAGGAGCTAACCTCCCCTCAAACTGGGTCTTCACAGGGAATGTGAATTTTGTCATGACATGAGAAAGTCGGTACTCGAGTGTACTATCTACAAGATGCACTGCAAGACTTCATCAAGGTTCTTTAAACCTCTGCTTCCAAACCCATAACCACTTCCATTGAGGACAAGGGCAGCAGATACATGGGAACACCATCCCCTGCAAGTTCCCTTCTGAGACCCTCACCATCCTGCCTTGGAAATTCCTTCACTATTGCTGGTTTAAAGTCCTGGAATTCCCTTGTTAACAGCATTATGGGTCTTCTTCAGCACATGAATTGCGGCAGTTCAAGAAGGCAGTTTACCACTACCTTCTCAATAAACAGAAATGGACAATAAGTGCTGGCCCAGTCATCAATACCCACATCCTATGAATGAACAAAAATAAGCAATTCTGTGAGAAATGTACGGATGAACCCACCGGCTGCTTGATTCCTCCATTTTCAGTTTCCTTGACAAATACATGAAGAGGCTAACATGACATTTCTGATGTTTGGTCAGGTTCATTAAGATTCTGAGCTTGTTTACTGTGCAGTACCAGGAGTGTCAAGTGGGAAAATTAGAATGAGAATCACAAATTAGATCTGCCAATTCCCCTAGTTTAATTCAACACCACAAGAGAAAGCATTTGCTGTCAGTGATCCTATTTGTGGTTATATTAGAGCACTGCAATTGCATAATTAGTAATTAGTTGACCAAATAATGCTGGCTTCCCCCAGGTTATAATCCACAGAAATGTGATTCAAACAGTTATCAAAATATTTGAATGTATGGCTTTATTTTCAATTTTATCTCCTGATTTTTTTCCAATGAATCATGTTCCACAGCTAGTGGCTAACCAACTGTGTCTTGCTTCATGTGCAGGAAACAGGCTGTTTGACTCTGCTAGCCATCGTGACTCTGTTCAGGCCCTGATGCTGGAAATCAATGGCTTCAGAATCTAACCTTCAGCCCAACTTCCAACAAGCAGCTATGTCTCACCAAAGGTAATGAAATCTTTCTGCTGTCCTTGGTGCTGAATCAATTTGCTGGCACTCTGCTGACCTCACTCAAACAGATTCCATTTAATAAGGTCTGACTGCTCATTAAGATACACTGCACTCCTATCCAATTCCTACAGCTAATTCCTTTTTTACAATTTGCTTAATTACATATGCATTCCTTTAATAATGAATTTGATAATTCCTAACTACCTGAATAATTGACTGCTTGCTTGACACATATTCCTGCTTGCGTTAATGGCAAGAGCTGTACCTAGTGGGATGCACTGATTACAACACAATGTTTAATTCTGTGAGGAGACAAACTGGTTAAAGGTTATTTTCTTTCCAAGGATGGAGATAGTAGAAACAGAAAGTGCCAGAAAACCTCAGCAGGTCTGGCATCATCTATGGAGAGAGCAACAGAGTCACAAATATACATTCAAGGAACAGCAGTGGGCAACTTGGTCCATCAATGTTACTGTTTCCTGTGACTTACCACCAGAACTGGGAGGTGTTACAGGTGAGGAGTAGTTATTGAGCTGAAATGTTGGTTTGGGTCGTGAATTTGATGGTCGGCTGTCCAATTGGTTAAATTATCTTCTCCAACCCAGAAGTCACAACCAATATTTGAGGTTAGGGCATAGAACATGAAACATAGAACATCACAGCAATAGGCCTTCTGGCCCACCTTTGTCTGTAACAACCACGATGCCATTCTAACCTAAATCAAACTGCCTGCACATTGTGTGGATCCCTCTATTCCCTGCCTATTCATGTGTCTGTCTAAATCCTCTTAAATATTCCCATCATGTCTATTTCTACCACCTCTCCTGCCAGCTCATTCCAGGCACCTACCACCCTCTGCATAAAAAAACTTATGCCCCCTAGTATTTGACATTTCTACTCTGGGAAAAAAACTGTGAATATCCATCCTATCTATGCCTCTCATAATTTTATATACTTCTGTCAGTTCTCACATCAGCCTCCTATACCCCAAGGACTGAAGACATCCAACAAGACATCCATCCAATTAAGAATAGACAATAAATGCTGGCTTCTGGATCAGTGGTGCTGGAAGAGCACAGCAATTCAGGAAGCATCCAACGAGCAGCAAAATGCATGAATTGCTATGCTCTTCCAGCACCACTGATCCAGAATCTGGTTTCCAGCATCTGCAGTTATTGTTTTTACCTAATAAATGCTGGCTTAGCTAGTGATGCCCATGTTCAAAGAAATAATTCTCCAAAATCTATTCAGGCATAGAAACCTTAGCTGCTCAACTACTTTTCTAAGGAAGGTTTTTGAAAGAATCTGTGGCAGCTAACATCAAAACTTTAATCATGGTAGAGTATCCCTGCAAAAATTTCATTTTAAATAAGGAGTTAGAACATTGAACCTATTTTCAATTTGATCATGCCCTGCATTTCAAAGTGTATTTTTATATTTTCTTGAGAAGTTAATGGATTGCAAGGATAAATAAATATTAATTATGTAAGTGCTTAATGTGTATTACAAGGAAATATTAGAATTACTCATTCCTCACATTGTAACAATATTATTGCAGGAACATTCGAGACAAGTAAATGTCAAGACAGTTAAGACAACAGGACAACATTTACCTAAATTCTGATGTAATGCAATTCAATCAGATATTGTGCTTCTTCCACTGGGGTGAGTTTATTGTAAGGCAGACTAGTTTGAACTTATTTTAACCTCTATTCCTCGTTCACATTATATTAACGTCATAAAGTGCTCTGAACAGTTTTATTTTTAACTAGAATACAGGAAAGATTTGTCCCAGCGTCTAATGAGAGGGACCTGGATTCAGCCACATTGTCTAAGAGTCTAACTATAGGGAGGAAAGTATACAGGCAGATAAGAACAAATAAAAAAGATTCACTGAGCTCAATGCAGATTAATCATTAATGTTCCAAATGGCTGAGAGGTAGAGGGAATGGAGTCTCTAAGTGAGACTTTAAAGATAAAGTTGCCATAGTCCCAAAGGATCATTTAACCAATCTATCATTAGACAAAGAGAGACAATTGGTGGCGAGTTTAACGGTATTGTCACCACGTCTCAGGCAAGGAGCAAGGCTGGGATGGAGAGTCCTTTGTGAAAACATCAGCCATTGGGGGTCAGTTAGCTCAGTTAGCTAATTTGTGATACAGAGTGTTACCAACTGCATGGGTTCAAATCCTGGTGTTACCATGAGGGAGTCATTTGAGGCATGGCGTCCCTCAGCTTAAACCACCATTAGTCTCTTGCAAATGAGAGAGCAACCCTATGGTCTGTTAGGACTGTGGTGCCACATTATAGGGAAAATACTGTCCATTCATTTTAGAGGTTTAATCCATTCAAGTGATTTACTGCAGTTCTCTTCTTTGGTCTCTTCTTTTTCCCATGCTTTAACATTCTACATTTTGCAAAGATATTGTCACCAGCATGTGTGAGGCCCTGTCAAGAATGATATGAGTGAAGTAAGGGGTTTCTCCAATCTGCTGTAGCGTGTGATCACATCAGCTCAGAAAGCGGCACGCTGGAAGTTGTGGGAACATTCAGTTCATACATTGTCAGGTACCCAAAGCGGAGTTAGCTCAGCCCACTGTGAGAGGGTCTGATCATTAAAATTCTGACCAGTCTCTGAAAGACCAACATAAATTTAAGCTATGTTTTATCTTGAAATAATTCATACACCAAATGTCATAGAATTTGCTGTATACATAGTTCATTCAGAAAGTTAGGAGGTATGGGATACGGGGAAATTTGGCTGTCTAGATACAGAATTGGCTGGCTGAAAGAAGACAGTGAGTGGTAGTGGATGGAGAGTACTCCGCCTGGAGGTGGGTGACCAGTGGGGTCCTGCAGGGATCTGTTCTTGGGACTTTGCTTTTGTAGTTTTTATAAATGATTCGGATGAAGAATTCGAAGGGTGAGTCAGTACGTTTGCAGATGACACAAAGGTTGGTGATGTTGTAGAAAGTATCGAGGGCTGTTGCAGGCTACAACAAGACTTTGATAGGATGCAGAGCTGGGCTGAGTAGTCACAGGTGAAGTTCAACCTGGATAAATGCAAAGTGATTCATTTTTGACGGTCAAATTTGAATGCTGAATACTGGGTTAAAGACAGGATTCTTGGCAGTGTGGTGGAACAGTGGGATCTTGGGGTCCATTTACATAGATCCTTCAAAGTTGTCACCCAGGTTGAAGGGGTTGTTAAGAATGTGTATGTTATGTTGACTTTCAATAGCAGGGAGATTAAGTTTAAGAGCAGCGAGGTTTTACTGCAGTTCTATAAAACCCTGGATAGACCACACTTGGAATATTGTGTTCCGTTCTGGTCGCCTCATTACAGGAAGGATGTTGATGCTTTAGAGAGGGTGCAGAGGAGATTTACCAGGATGCTGCCTGGATTGGAGGGCTTATCTTACGAAGAGAGGTTGAGGGAGCTTTCACACTGGAGAGAAGAAGGAAGAGAGGTGACTTGATGGAGGTGTACAAGGTAATGAGAGGCATAGAGAGAGTAGATAGCTAGAGGCTTTTCCCCAGGGCAGAAATGGCTATCATGAGGGATCATAATTTTAAGGTGATTGGAGAAAGCTACAGGGGAGATGTCAGAGGTAGGTTCTTTACACAGAGAGTGGTGGGTGTGTGGAATGCACTGCCAACAGTGCTAGTAGAGTAAGAAACATTAGGGACATTTAAGTGACTGCTGGGCAAGCAGATGGACGGCAGTAAATTGAGGAGTGTGTAGGTAAGGTCAATCTTAGATTAAGATAAATGGTCAACACAACATCATGGGTGGAAGGGGCTGTACTGTTCTGTGTTCTATGTTCTGTGTGCGAAAGAGGCCTTTTGGCCCATTGTACTGATGCTAGCTCTTTAAGGGAAACATTTATTCAACTTTCCATTTTGTTAGCTTTGTCCATGTCTTTTTGTATCTTTCTTTTTCAAACAGTTTCCCAATGATGTTGCAGTCTCTGCATTAACCTACCTTTGTGGGTCATGCTCTCTCTCAACAGGAAAGGAAATTCTTTTAACTCTCTCTGCAGCTTTTGCTCTGCATAGCAGGATCCTGAATGTGATGCATGACAGGTCCAATGCAAACAAAGCCATTTGAATGACTCAGAGAGTCAACATACAGCCCAATCAGTCTTCATTCTCACCACGTGCCTCCTGCCAATGTCTCCATTAGATTGTCCCTTATCAATACAGCAATGTTGGTTCAGGCACCAAGATATTTCTATATTTCTATTCTCTCAAAAACAATATGGCTGGTTAGAGAGAGAGAGAGAGAGAGCCCAGTTTAAAAGCCCACCCTGAATGGAACCTCAGATGGAGGGAATTGTTTTATTCCTCAGGGTATGAGCTGGCAATATCAGCATTTGTTGCCCATCCCAAATTAACCTTGGAAGGCATGGCTTGTTGAGCTAATTCAGAGGGCATTTAAGATTTGTCCACATTGCTGAGGTTTTAGAGTCATATGTTGGCCAGACCAGGTAAGGATAGCAGATTTCATTCCTTAATAGCTATTAGTGAATGAGAGTTGTTATACTCATCATTGTTACTGCTTAGCTGATTCTCTTTATTTTAGTTTAAGATCTATATTTTAACTGGAGTAAAATTCCGCCAAATGCTATGGCAGGATTTGAACCTACACTGTTAGACAAGGCCTGAAGGTGATTTGTTCATTTCCACTATAGCACCGTACCCCCATACCATTTTGTCCTGTCACCTCACCCATCTCAATTTGACTACACCTTATACTGTCAAAGCCAACATATAGTTGTTCCAATCCATGGTCTGTTTCAGAGTTCATATCAAACTCTTGAGCTTAATTGGAATGCGACTCAAGGAAGTGCAAAGTCTAGATCAGAGTCATTGTTCTAAAAGAGTTTAATTTCATGTTTATTATATGAATTCTCAAGCTTTTAACCTGTGGAAACTTTAGAGAATCTCAATCCATTATTCCATCCAGAGATTAGTAGAGCTTTGAATCATCTTTCAATTGGTTTATCAGAGTTCTACAATCAGGATATTCACCACATCAAAATAAATGAATATATGTTTTATTGAACTGTTAGAGTTACCTGATGCTCTAAGCCTCATATCAGGTTGTTCCTATGTCTGCAATTTTTGTTTCATGTCAGGCAAGTCCAATTATCAGAGACAGAGACTCTGTGTGAAGAGCCTAAGGCTGGCTATTCTCATCAAGAAGGCTCCCTTGACATTATTTAAATTTTAAAATCCTTAGGGGAATAAGTAAAAAACCCTCTAAGAATGTTCAAGATTGGCTCAAAGTCTCAAAGCAGAAGCCATAAGCTCAGGCTTAGATGGGAGAAGTGTACAAAGAGTTCAGATTTAATTACTTACTGCAGGGGAACTCATGACAGAGAGTATCGAGAGAGGCAGCAGAGTATCGCAGGAAACTTAAGGTGAAATAAGTAAATATTCAAGAATATGCAAGGAATTGAGAGGATTTGCTTTACTGAGTGAATCAAATGACCTGCTTCTTGCTGCTATGTCCCAATATTTGGATGCATCTAACACTACAACTGCTGGTCTGCATTCAGTATTGGCCCATGTCCAGTACTGTCGCCTCTTGATTTTGTTACATCCCGTTGTGTGCTTATTAATTTAGTGGAATCCTTCAACATTTTTGCTAATTTTATTGTACTGTGCTACTTATAAGCCATGATAATTCCATTCATCAAAGCATTGGTCAAAATCCTGGAATTCCCTCCCTGAAGACATTGGGGTCTATTACAGAACGCAGACTATAGCAGTTCAAAAAGGCAGCTCAAATGAGGAGGAATTTCTTCTCTCAGATGATTGAGAATCTTTAGAACTCCTTGCCCCAGAGAGGGGACAGAGTCCTTTTGTATTTTTAAATCTGACATGGGGAGATCCTTGATCAGTTGGGGAATCAAGAGTTTGGGGAAAGGGTAGGAAAGTGGACATGAGGACTGTTGGATCAGCCACGATCTGATTGACTGGAAGATGAGGCTTGAAGGGGTGAATGAGCTACTTCTGTTCCTACTTCTAACAGTCTTCTGGTCTTATAACTAGGGATGGGCAAAAACTGCTGATCCAGCTGGCAATAAACACATCCAATGAGTAAATTGTTTTAAAAATTGCTTCAGTCAAAATCCAGAGCCACTGCAGAAAGGCAGTTCGAGGGGGATCTGCCTTTGGAGGTAGTATGGGCTGAAGTCAGAAATAGGAAAGGAGCAGTCACCTTGTTGGGTGTTTACTATAGGCCCCCCAATAGCAGCAGAGATGTGGAGAAACAGATTGGGAAACAGATTTTGGAAAGGTGCAGAAGCCACAGGGTAGTAGTCATGGGCGATTTCAACTTCCCAAATATTGATTGGAAGCTCTTTAGATCAAGTAGATTGGACGGGGCGGTGTTTGTGCAGTGTGTCCAGGAAGCTTTTCTAACTCAGTATGTAGATTGTCCGACCAGAGGGGAGGCCATATTGGATTTGGTACTTGGCAACGAACCGGGACAAGTGATGGGCTTGTTAGTGGGTGAGGATTTTGGTGATGGTGACCACAATTCTGTGACTTTCACCTTGGTTATGGAGAGAGATAGGTGCGTGCAACAGGGTAGGTTTTACAATTGGGGGAAGGGTAAATACGATGCTGCAAGACAAGATCTGAGGAGCATAAGTTGGGAGCATAGGCTATCAGGGAAGGATGTCGTTGAAATGTGGGACTTTTTCAAGGAACAGATACGACGTGGCCTTGATATGTATGTACCTGTCAGGCAGGAAAGAAATGGTCATGTGAGGGGACCTTGGTTGACGAGGGAGGTTGAATGTCTTGTAAAGAGGAAGAAGGAGACTTACATAGGTTGAGGAAACTCGGTTCAGACAGGGCATTGGAGGGATACAGGATTGCCAGAAGGGAGCTGAAGAAAGGGATTAGGAGAGCTAAGAGAGGGCATGAAAAATCTTTGGACGGTAGGATCAAGGATAACCCCAAGGCCTTTTATGTGCATGTGAGAAACATGAGAATGACGAGAACGAGGGTAGGTCCAATCAAGGACAGTAGTGGGAGACTGTGTATTGAGTCGGAAGAGATAGGAGAGGTCTTGAATGAGTACTTTTCTTCAGTGTTTACAAATGAGAGGGACCGTATTGTTGAAGAGGAGAGTATGAAACGGACTGGTAAGCTAGAGGAGATACTTGTTAGGAAGGAAGATGTGTTGGACATTTGGAAAAACTTGAGGATAGACAAGTCCCCCGGGCCTGACGGGATATATCCTAGGATTATGTGGGAAATTGCAGAGCCGTTGGCAATGATCTTTTCGTCTTCACTGTCAATGGTGGTGGTACCAGGCGACTGGAGAGTGTCGAATGTTGTGCCCCTGTTCAAAAAAGGGAATAGGGATAACCCCGGGAATTACAGGCCAGTGGTGTATTAGCGTTCATTAGCAGAGGGATGGAATTCAAGAGTCGTGAAGTGATGTTGCAGATGTACTGGACCTTGGTAAGGCCACATTTGAAGTACTGTGTGCAGTTCTGGTCGCCTCATTTTAGGAAAGATGTGGACGCTTTGGAGAGGGTGCAGAGGAGATTTACCAGGATGTTGCCTGGAATGGAGAATAGGTCATAAGAGGATAGGTTGAGAGAGCTAGGCATTTTCTCATTGGAACGGCAAAGGATGAGGGGTGACTTGATGGAGTTTTATAAGATGATCAGAGGAATAGATAGAGTAGACAGTCAGAGACTTTTTCCCCAGGTACAACAGAGTGTTACAAGGGGACATAAATTTAAGGTGAAGGGTGGAAGGTATGGGGGGATGTCAGGGGTAGGTTCTTTACCCTGGGAGTGGTGGGAGCATGGAATGCGCTGCCTGTGGGAGTGGCAGAGTCAGAATCATTGGTGACCTTTAAGCGGCAATTGGATAGGTGCTTAAGCTAGGACAAATGTTCGGCACAACATCGTGGGCTGAAGGGCCTGTTCTGTGCTGTATTGTTCTATGTTCTATCTATGTTCTATTCCCACTGATGGGTGGGACAGTCTCAAGGGGCTGAGTGGCCTCCTTCTGTTCTTATATTCCAGGAGTATAGCATTTAGGATTATCACAGAGAAGAAATGATTTTAATGACAATAGTTCAAAAGATTTTAAAAACCAAAAGAACTGCAGATGCTGCAAATCAAAACTAAAACAGAAATTGCTGGAAAAGCTCTGCAGGTCAGTCAGCATCTGTGGATCATAGAATCCCTACAGTGTGGAAGCAGGCCATTCAGCCCATCATGTCCATACGAAGAGCATCCTAGCCAGACCCATTTCCCTATCATCCCTATAACCCTGCATTTCTCATGGCCATCTAACCTGCACATCTTTGGATTGTGATAAGAAACCTGAGCACACAGGGAAAACTCACGCAGACATGGGGCAAAAGTGCAAACTCCACACAGGCAGTCTTCCAAGGCTGGAGTCAAACCTGGGTCCCTAATATTGTGAGACAGGAGTGCTAAACACTGAGTCAGTATGCCACTCTCAGGACAGGAATGGTTCTGAGTAAGGGTCATTCAACCTAACTCTGATTTCTCTCCACAGATGCTGCCAGACCCCCTGAGCTTTTTCAGCAATCTTTATTTTTGTTCAAAAGATTTTGTTAGTTATTTGTGGTTGTTGAATAAATTGACAATAAAAGAGCATGTTTTCTGTTGTGAGCCCCTCAGTGTATGAGGAGCAAAAAAACCAAGGTGAGAGGAAACAACTTGTGACATTTATTCAGCATCAAAAGAAAGTTGTCATAAAATGTAGTTTAAATCGGGAAAAAATAATTTCAAAAAACAAAATGCATGTTTTAACATCATATTGTATTAAATACAATTTTTAAAACTGCAGATGAATATTTAATGTTGGAATATGTTTACAATCAATCATAAATACATTAAGAAACTTACTAATCTATCTTTTTCAAAGCTTAACATTTGTACTTCATTGAATAATGTATTTGGAAAGATGCGAGTGATTTGTAAATTTTGTTTGGGATATTCCGAATGCTGATTCCTTCACCTTTTGCTCCAGTGTTATTGAGAAAGTCAGAAAAGGCCTGAAGGAGAGTTTTTCTTTGGCTACTTATTAAATAGAATGTGGCACATTGCCAGGTGCGCAAAGACTTTAGCATTATTAAAACAATTCATGTGGAATGATGCCCCCGATCCCTGGTGTGACTAAAAATAGCTAAATGCTAAAGCAGGAACAGAGTGCGAGGAAGTGAATAATCATAGAAGGAAAGTCAAAATACTTTCTTCACTTAAACCTACCTGAGAAACATTCTGTGGATTGCTGGTGGATGAGCCAAACATAACTACTGCCCATCATCTCGAACAGGAGTTGAGGAGAGGGAAACAGAACAATTAATGAGTATGGGTCCACTAGAAGATGGTGCAGAAACCTAGAGGTCACAACTGTAACCAGTAGATTAGGCTAAAGGAGTGTAAATAGGAAATTGAACCAGGATACTCCCACCTGAAAGGTGAATGATGAATGGAAGGAGCCACCCAGGAGGGTCGCTGTAATAAATGATATGATGAAATTCAACCGGCCAGTGATGTGGTTTTGAGAGAGGACAGAATTGGTAGAATGATCAGTGAGAGATTAAACAAGAGAAAGAAATATGATTGAGCTGGAATGTTCTGTTTTTGTTCCAAGAGAAGAAGGAATTGCTAATTTCTGAAATATCCAATGAAGATTTCCTGGGTGATCCCAATGGCTTAGGTAGTGCTTGCACTATGAAACAGTAAGGTCACAAATTCAATCTGTGGTCTGTGTTGAGTTGGTTGCCTATACATTCCAACAATTAACTCTCTACAGTTCAATCCTCTGCTCCTGGCTAGAGAACAAAAATCAGCAATGGTTCTGATTGGTATCTGATAACATCCACAGGATTGGTTCGATGAGGGGGCTTGGGCAAACTAAGGTCATTCTTGATTGTGATGCTCCCACGAGTCAAAAAGTTTATTCAAGAGGATTGAGGTCTAAGGTGCCAATTCTGAAACCTCCCCATCCCTGGGAATCCACTATCTAAAGTGCAGGAAGCCAACCAAATTTACTTTTCTCACTTGGTGAACTGCCCTTTTTGAATAGTGTGGTGTTGTGGACAGGGGGTGTTCATGGTGGGACTGTTATAAAAAAAAACTCCAAACAAATCACTGACAGAG